>NC_072438.2:23458333-23760000 GCF_028878055.3 Symphalangus syndactylus | reverse complement strand
AGTTCAATTCTGGAAGCCTCCCCAGGTCTCTGGGAACATCCTCAAAGCTAGGTTGCAGTATCTAACCAGACCTAGTTAGCGTGGGGGAGACCATCTCCTAAGAGCTCAGCCCCACAAGCTGTTAGGGCACAGCCTGGAATCAGACTTTTCTAGTAACCAGTAGGTGACCCAACACACTCCCTAATTTATAGATGAGACCGAGGTCCTGAGAAGTTGAGAGTTTGTCAGATGTGCTGTAGCAGGGTAGAAGCAGAACTGGGATGCAACCTCAGGCTACTTTTGGCTAGACTCAACATGGAAACATTTTTAAAATGTGTGTGTGTGTGTGTGTGTGGTTTTAACACTTCAGTATTATCTGTTATGTGGCTACCAGGAAAGAGTGGGGAAGCCAGTTTTTAAGGGCATTCATACTTTTCCTTGAAACACCCAATTGCAGCTTGCTCCTCCTCCATCTGTTCTGTGAGCCACAGAGCAAAGACCTGACCAAGAAGATTTATTTGCTTAGAAGAAGAGCAATGCCCTCTAATTTAAATTTCACATCTTTTACTGCTGTGGCTTTAAGCCACTGTAGACAAAAGTTGTAATTCCCTACCTCCCTAGTCATGTATAGGGAGCTCCACCATCCAGATAAATCAGGATAGCAAACAATTCTTCTGGATTTCCTAGTACTAGATGCCCCTCCACATACACGATGGGGGTCACATCCCAATAAACCCATGGTAAACTGAAAACATTGTAAGTTGAAAATGCTTTTAATACACTGTAGAAGATGCGTTGTTTGCCCTCTTGATTGCATGGCTGACTGGGAGCTGTGGCTCGCTGCCACTGCAAGAGAGTGTCCTACCACGTATCACTAGCCTGGGAAAGTTCAAAATTCAAAATTCGAAGTATGACTTTAACTGAATGCATATAGCTTTCCATTATCAGAAAGTTGAGAAATCATAAATTGAACTATTGTTAGTTGGGTACTCTCTGTAAGAGAATGTGTCCTAGTGGGTAGGGCTTCCAAAATTAAACAGATAGACCACTGCCTTTGAGGCATTTTCATCTGACTGATCTAACCCCCATGTTGCATGATGAATGTGGTGGTGTTTCAGTACTTGAAGATGAGGAAATTGGCTCAGAGTGGTTCAGGAGCCTATTTTTAGTCACACAGCAAATAGCAAAGCTGAGATCCATGCCTAGACCTGCCTGAATCTGAAACCATGCTCTTAGCTCCTGTGCTAGTTTTGATTCCAACTCTTAGAATAAATAGAGCTAAAATATATCTGGGCGTAATCCATTTTGATGTGCATTTAAACTGCTGGGATTGGCTTGTTTGGACTGAGCTCTTCGAGGCTGGGTGGTGACAGCTTTGCTGGCCACTGCTGGCCAGTTAATGCTGCATCGAGGTGTCCCCATCGTGCTCCTGGGTTGGTGCTTGCCCCCTGCTTCTTGTTGGAAAGAGACCCCAAGCGGAAGAGTGGAGCTAGTTGGAGCAGCTGTTAGAGCAGCCTAGTGATACTCCTGTATTCCCTTCTCAGACTGCCCCTTGCAGTGTGTCCCTCTCACTGTCATCTAAAGTCATTTACCAGTCCATCCCAAGTCCCTTTAGACACACTTTTGTAGATGAGGAGGGACTTGGCATGTCTGTTCTGAAGCGGGCTGTGTTTCCATAGCAATCAAGGAGACCAAAGAGGCGTTGGAGAACATGAACAGCACCTTGAAGAGCTTGCACCAACAAAGTACACAGCTTAGCAGCAGTCTGACCAGTGTGAAAACTAGCCTGCGGGCGTCTCTCAATGACCCTCTGTGCTCCGTGCGTCCATCAAGTGAAACCTGCAACAACATCAGATTGTCTCTAAGCCAGCTGAATAGCAACCCTGAACTGAGGCAGGTGAGCAGGCATGAGCTTGCCATGGTCAGGGGCTGCATGCTGGGGACTGCCTGGCAGGGCTAAGCGCGGGTGACCTATCTCCAGTGCATGGTGGCCTCACTTGGAGAACAGTTAGCCCCTGGTCTCTGTCAGCCTTCGTGAGTCATTTGATCACCATATTGGAATGACCACAGCAGGAGCAAAGGAGTAAAAGGGAACCGCTTCGTGAGAGTTCTCTGCCACTGAATGAAACACATCAGAATTAATTCACCTTTACAAGGAAAAAAGGAAATAGAATATATTCAAGTAGAATTTTAAGAATTAAAACATATTTTAAATGATGTGCCTAGTCTATTAGCCATGTATGCTGAAATAGAAGAAAATTCCCTCATTTTCCCAAAGAAAATATTTTTTAAAAAGAATTTGGAACAACTTGGATTATATAAAGTTCTGAGATATAGGTAAAATGGCCGTGTCTGTTAATGATGTCTAACTTATTTAGTTAGATACACACCTGACTTTTTTTTTTTGAGATGGAGTCTCACTCTGTTGCCCAGGCTGGAGTGCAGTGGCACGATCTCAGCTCACTGCAACCTCCAACCTCTCAGGTTCAAGTAATTCTCCTGCCTCAGCCTCCCAAGTAGCTGAGATTACAGGCACCCGCCACCATGCCTGGCTAATTTTCATATTTTTAGTAGAGATGGGGTTACACCATGTTGGCCAGGCTGGTCTCAAACTCCTGACCTCAAGTGATCTGCCTGCCTCAGCCTCCCAAAGTGCTGGGATTACAGGCATGAGCCACCACGCCCAGACACCTCCCATTTTATATAAAATGACATTTTAGTGTAGATACACTTTTTCTCACTTTTATATTTCATTCCATTGTTTTTCAAACATTTCACCTGCAACATCTGTGTCTGGATATCACTATAATCATTTTTGATTGAACAGTTGTTTAGAGCTTAGTTGCAACTGAGTTGTTTGAGATAGATCCTTTTTGGGGGGCACTTTTTATATTTAATGTGTATCAAACACGTGGAAAACTTGCAAGATGAATGCATGGATCCCTGTTCACACCCTTTGGCCACATTCTTCAAGGGTCACCATTTTGCACCATTTGCTTTATCATGTTTTATCAGTTTGTCTGTCTGTTCATATCATTTAATATATACATGCATAAAATAATATGCATTTTGTTCTTTTCTCAAAAGGTAAGTTGGGGATAAGTTGTAGACATCATCATGCCTTTTTACCCCTAAATATTTCGTTGTCTTTCCTAACTTTACATAATCATATAATGATCAAAATTAGGATAACATTGACCCGACACTACCATTTAATCCACAGTGTCCATTCAAATGTTGATCTTTCCAAAAATGCCTTTTATAACTATCTTCTCTTTTTCCAGTCCCGGGTCCAGGCCAGGATCACACATTGTCATTTATTGTCATGTCTCTTTCATTCCTGTTAATCTGGAACAGTTTCTAAGTGTGTCTTTTCTTTTGTGACAGACATTTTTGAACAGGCCATTTACTTTGTAGAATGGTCTTCAGTTTAGGGTTGTTTGATGTTTTCTTGGGATTAAAGGTACTCATATTTGCCAGGGAAATATCACAGTAGTGATATTATGTTCTTGGACACCATGTGAGAGGCATATGATGTTTGTCTCAGTATTGGTGGGAGCTAGAGCACTTCAAATCCATGTATAATGCTGTAAGTGGAAAAACTATTCCAGTTTACTCACTAGTATAACCACTGACTACATTGCTTTTAAAAGTGACTTTAAAAAGTTTGTTTACAATTTTACTGAACCATGTTTAGTATTTGAAATTGTGAAGTCATATATATTACATTTGTGTTACATTTCTTTGCCTCGTTTTTTTTTAGCTGATTACAGCAAGAGACCTCCAGACATCAAAAAATTAGTGCTTGTCAAGGAGGGTCTGAGCTGTGTTTTTCCCAAATAAAACTCTATTGTTTAAAAGAAAGTTCACGCCTGTAATCCCAGCACTTTGGGAGGCCGAGGCGGGCGGATCACAAGGTCAGGAGATCGAGACCATCCTGGTCTAACTCAGGGAAACCTCGTCTCTACTAAAAATACACAAAATTAGCCGGGCATGGTGGCGGGCGCCTGTGATCTCAGCTACTTGGGAGGCTGAGGCAGGAGAATGGCGTGAACCGGGGAGACGGAGCTTGCAGTGAGCGGAGATCACGCCACTGCACTCCAGCCTGGGCGACAGAGCGAGACTTCGTCTCAAAAAAAAAAAAAACAAAAAAAAACTGCGATTTTACCCTATAGTATAGATGCTTTGGGACTTGGATATACAATGACTTCTTTCTTCATGAGGAATCGTTTTGAAGGTAACAACCTTATCTTATATTTTGTTTTATACATTTTCAGCTTCCACCTGTGGATGCAGAACTTGACAACATTAATAACGTTCTTAGGACAGATTTGGATGGCCTGGTCCAACAGGTATGCTTTTGGAAAAAATACAATCACTGATTTTATATCATTTTAAAGGGTGGACTAGTACATAAGAAAATAGGAAACAACAAAAAAGCAGTGAAATTCTAGAGAAAAGTTGCCAAGAAGTGTGATAGCTATTACCTTCAAGGCAATTGTGTTCATCTTTCCAGTTCCCGGAATTTTTGTTAAGCATCTATGATATGTAAAGTGGCATGCTAAGAAGAACATGACCTCTGCTTTCCTAGGCCTCAGAATTTAGTGGGTGTAATGCTGCACCCCACACTGATTCTAATACAAAATGCTGTCCCGCTCTGCCAGTGAGTCAGCTATACTGGTTTTCTTTTTGCTCTTACCCACCTTCACGCATGTGCACACGCTCTTCCCTCTGCTTGGCACTCTCTTCTTTTCCCCCCTCCTAGTAGCCTAGCTACTTAGTTGTTTTGTTTTGTTTTGTCTTGTTTTTTGAGATGGAATCCCCCTCTGTCACCCAGGAGGGAGTACAGTGGTGCTATCTCGGCTCACCGCAACCTCTGCCTCCCGGGTTCAAGCGATTCTCCTGCCTCAGCCTGTTGAGTAGCTGGGATTACAGCTGTGCACCACCATGCCTGGCTGAGTTTTGTATTTTTAGTGGAGACGAGGTTTCACCATGTTGGCCAGGCTAGCCTCGAACTCCTGACTTCAAGTGATCTGCCCCCACCTTGGCCTTCCAAAGTGCTAGGATTACAGGCATGAGCCACCGCACCCGGCCACTACTTAGTTTTTTAAGCTTCATATATCACCTTCTTCTTTTTTTTTTTTTTTTTTTTTTAAGATGGAGTCTTGCACTGTTGCCCAGGCTGGAGTGCAGTGGCATGATCTTAGGTCACTACAACCTCTGCCTCCCAGGTTCAAGCAATTCTGATGCCTCAGCATCCTGAGTAGCTGGGATTACAGGCACGTGCCACTGCACCCTGCTAATTTTTGTATTTTTAGTAGAGACAGGGTTTCGCCATGTTGGCCAGGCTGGTCTCAAACTCCTGACCTCAGGTGATCCACCCGCCTCGGCCTCCCAAAGTGCTGGGATTACAGGCATGAGCCATCGTGCCCAGTCCATATATCATCTTCTTAACAGGCCTTTCCTGGGCTTCTTGACTAGGTCAAACCTTTTTTAATACATTCTTGCAGCATTGCAAATATTCTCTGTTAATTTCCTCATAACTGTCATTATTTCTTTAATGTCTCCCTTCCCACCACTGGACTGTAAACCCCCAAAAAGGCAGGGACAGCATTGGTCTGGAATTCCCTGATTTCCCCAGTAGCTTACCAAATCTTGCTGTTTATTCAACCAATAGATACTGAGTATGCAATAAATATTTCTTTTTAGATTATGGTTCAGTAGAGTGCCTGGGCCTATGGGAAAATGAGAGAATAGTTTTATTCTTGACTCTGTCTTTTATCATGGATGTAAAAAGTCTCAAATCTCTATTAACCCATTTATGCCTAGTGTTCCATTATTGGAACGCTAAGCTTGTGGGAGTTATTTATACCCTACTGCCAAATATCATCAAGTTCTGATTTTTCACAAAAAATATTTGCAACCTTCAGCATAAATGGATTAAACACTTGTCTACATGTGTTTACCAGACACTTACTTACTGACAAAGTAAGTGGGCCCTTAAACAAGTTATTCAAAATTTCTTGGTCTTTGAACTCTGGTGTTACTTCATTTGTTAAAGAAGGCATTGAACTGGGAGATCTGTAAGACACCTTCCAGCTGTGAAACCCCCCATAACATCTGCAAGTCCAGACACAGATGAGTGTCAAGGAGTCAGGCACATAGAAAACCAGAACAAGCACTGGTGTGCTGAGTAGCTTCGTCTCCTTGGAGGAAACAAGTCATGGATTTTCATTTTGTGACATCTGATGTAGCTAGGCTAAGGTGGAAACTGGCTGGCACCATAAATCTTACGAAGGTTGAAAGTGCTGTACTTTGCCCTGGCAGATGGCTAAGTACACCAGCAGACAGTGAAGAAACACCCACTAAACCTCTCCAGAGGAAAGGTTGGACGTTTAGTTGAATTATTTGGAAAGAATGATATTTCCCTCTCATGGGGGGTTTAGCCCCAAAGCCCTATCGCTTGGCACAGTTGTTTTTTGTTTTTGTTTTATCCTCACCACAGTTGTGTCCTCTGTAAGCCATGCTTTGGGACTTTTTTTTTTTTTCAGTTAGACTATATCTCTAATTTTATTTTTTATTAGAAAGTAAGATTCTGTTTTTAGAAATTCACTTTCTGTCTGCCCATGGGATATTGTACCGATCAGGGTCTCTTAACCTCAGCACTGCTGACACCGTGCGTGGCTGTTAGCGGTGGGGGCTCTCCTGTGCGTGGCAGGGTATTTATTAGCATCCTTGGCCTCTCCCCACACAATCCCAGCAGCACCCCCCAACTGTGATAACCAAAATGTCTCCAGACTTTGCCAAACATACCCCAGTTGAGAACAAAATTTCTCCCAGTTGAGAACCACTGGTATAGATGTATGTACCCATAATAGTACCTATGCTCTGTGTAAATATGTTGATTTTAAAATTATGGGGACCCCCTATATGAAAAACTTCTAACATGATCTTTGATTGATGTAATTTAAAGACAATGCTCTCTAAAGGGGACTTTTTTAGACTCTTGATGACCATATAATGATCCTTTCACCCTTAAGATGAATGTTATATTTTTATTTTGCCTCTCTACTCATACTAAGTTGCAAAATGAGTGACTAGTCAACTAGTCTTCAACTTAACTCTGTACATCCTTTTATTTTGAAATATTTTTCAGGGCTATCAATCCCTTAATGATATACCTGACAGAGTACAACGCCAAACCACAACTGTCGTAGCAGGTGAGATTCACAGTTTGAGGTGATTTTGTGATTGGAAGGTCAGTACAGAGAAATGTGTTGCCAAGTATTGCATTGTTCTTTTCCTCTTCAAAAAACAGTTTCTCATTAAAACTGTCAAAACTAAACAAATATCAGAGCTTTACAATTGTGTCACTTCATTCGGTGATTGAAAAACAAGAACAAACCTATTATTGAACACTGATAACATCATCCAGCCCAGCCGGCAGCTGCCACATGGTTGAGAGCCACAGTGTGATCCAGGTCCCCAGAGTGTGCACCTTCAGATCTTACAGCAGCCACAGTTTGGAAACTCATTCTGATTTTCACTGAAGAGAAAAACTGTAGATTATTATATTTTCTAGACAAACTTAAAATCAAACTTTTTTTTTTTTTTTTTGAGACAGAGTCTCGCTCTGTCGCCCAGGCTGGAGTGCAGTGGTGCGATCTCGGCTCACTGCAAGCTCCGCCTCCCGGGTTCACGCCATTCTCCTGCCTCAGCCTCCCAAGTAGCTGGGACTACAGGCGCCCGCCACCACACCCAGCTAATTTTTTTGTATTTTTACTAGAGATGGGGTTTTACTCTGTTAGCCAGGATGGTCTCGATCTCCTGACCTCGTGATCCACCCACCTCAGCCTCCCAAAGTGCTGGGATTACAGGCGTGAGCCACCGTGCCCTGCCAAAATCAAACTTTTTAAAGGAATACTGTGTAAAAGGATTTATTTTGTCTATTAGGAAGATTTTAATCTGTCCACTGATGCTGAGGCAATAGTATTTTAGGCTCCTAAGGTTGCTTACAATTTTGGAGAGGCAGAATCAATATGGAGAGGATTCTACTCAAATTATTGAATAGTGCTGTATTTGGGTTACGGGATTTGGGGTGAACGTACGGAGGGAGAGAATGCAGGGGAAGCAGTTCTTTGTGCAAGGATAGAGACAAACCTGGGTTATTTGCTTGGAGAAGAAATCTCTGGGCTGGGCGCAGTGGCTCACGCCTGCAATCCCAGCACTTTGGGAGGCCAAGGCGGGTAGGTCACCTGAGGTCAGGAGTTCGAGATCAGCCTGGCCAACATGGTGAAAGCCCATCTCTACTAAAAACACAAAAATTAGCCAGGCATGGTGATGCACCCCTGTAACCCCAGCTACTTGGGAGGCTGAGGCAGGAGAATCACTTGAACCCAGGAGGAGGAGTTGCAGTGAGCCGAGATCGCGCCACTGCACTCCAGCCTGGGCGACTCTCTCTCGAGAAAAACCAAAAACAAACAAACAAAAAAGAACAGAAAAGAAATCTCTGAAGCTATGTAAAGCTATCTTCTATTTCTTTTAAAAATCATTTTAGTGCTGCTTTTAACTGTTGAGTAAGTGGTTTAAAAATATTATGTTAGAGATACTTGATTATTTTTCCCTAATAGTGTTTTTTTGACCCATGAGGAGTTTGAGTAAAAAAGTGTTTTATCTTGCTACATAACAATTTAGATGTTTTGTGGATTTCCTTTTGCATAATGTAAGATTCTACTTTAAAATATTAAGATATTAAGGACAGGGTTCAGACTTTCATGTGTTAACCTCTGAAGGCTGATGCATGCTGTACGTCTGACAGCCACCTGCTCACTAATCTCTGTGTTTAATTTTTTGGTTTCCCCTCTCTGGACCTCTCCTGCCCATACATGCAGCCCTTCCTTGTAAGTCTGACACAGCAAATTGTGCTGCATGCATTGAGTGTGGCCCATGGTGCATGGTGCCATTGCCTGAGCACAAGCCAGCATTTTCCTAGAGCTGGGCCAGTGCCGCTCTGTCAGCCTGGATAGCAGGTGTTTAGTTTCATGTCCTTAGCTCTCGTGTTTAGGTTGTCTCATCCCAACCTGAACAAATTATTTAGTGCCAACTCTGTGCCAGGCTTTGCCAGGCACTGGGCTATGAGATGCATAAGCCATGAGTTCTGCTTGTCCTTTAGCCAGCCATGTGTACACAAACTTGTTGTCACACTCTGGCACCATGACCAGGTTTGTGCCAGGGAAACAAGGTGAGGAGAGGCTAGTGGGAGGCTGCCTGGAAAAGGGAACATCGAGAGAGGTTTGAAGAGGTGCCAAGAGAGGGCACCAGCCACATAGAGAGTCGTCAGAGCATCAAAGTCACGGAGCCATGTCGTGCGTGAGGGCAAGCCAGGCTGAGAAGCAGGCAGGAGCCCTAGGAGCTGCTCCTAGAAGATGGGAAGGCTGCATTCCCCATCTCTCAAAATCTCAGAAGTAACCAAGAGACCCACTGAGTCATTTTTGACCAAGGATCCTCAGGTGTTTTCACACACAAGCCGTTTGGAGAAGGCAACGAGCCCCCAAGGAGTAACAGTCCTTTCTTAACGAGTCACATCCAAACACCTGACACTCTGTTGCTCGCTTCTGTGTCTTTGATTTCGAGATGTCATAGCTATGTGAAAAACAAACTTTAAAAAAGTGTCCAGGGCCGGATGTGGTGGCTCACTGCTATAATCCCAGCACTTTGGAAGGCTGAGGCAGGAGGATAACTTGAGACCAGGAGCTCAAGACCAGCCTGGGCAACATGGTGAGATTCCATCTCCCCATCTCTACAAAAAGTAAAATCATAAAAAATTAGCTGAGCATGGTGGTACACACCTGTAGTCCCAGTACTTGGGAGGCTGAGGTGGGAGGATCCTTGAGCCCAGGAGGTTGAGGCTGCAGTGAGCCATGGTTGAGCCACTGCACTCCAGCCTGGGCAATACAGAGAGATCCTGTCTCAAAAAGAAAACAAAAAGTTTCTTGCCATTTTTATGTGATTACGTTTTGGACCAAGCTACCATTCTACTCTCTACCTGAAGTTCACCGGGAGCCTCAGGATAATATTTTGAGAACTGCTCATCTTGTCTCTGCTGCTGCAAAGAGATTCACCTCTCTTGCAGTATCAGTGGACTTGTAACTGGTTAGTGTGTTCTTAGTATGTCCGTGTCAAGAATCACTTGGATACAGCCACCTTCAGAACTCATGTGAGCATTGGTTCAGGTGAAATCCTGCACCCCAGGTGAGTTGATTTTAGGACCTGTTGTGATGGACACTCTCCATAAAACTGGTTTTCTTTGAACTTAACTCCTGTCTGAGAAATTAGGACTGATAGCAAAAGAAACTGACCACTGAGACTACTATTGGTTTTTGCATAGAAAAGACACAGACGTACTTCCTAAGACGTCTCAATTTGTATCAGTCAGGTAAAATTTTAACAAAAATATCACCCAGAGTCACTTGTGTTTTTCTGTTTGTTTGTTTTTTAAATGGGCCTTGAGAATTACTCTGTTCCTGAAGACTTTTTTTTTTTTTTTTTTTTTTTTTTTTTTTGAGAGCGAGTCTTGCTGTGTCACCCAGGCTGGAGTACAATGGCACAATCTTGGCTCACTGAAACCTCTGCCTCCCAGGTTCAAGTGATTCTTCTGCCTCAGCCTCCCGAGTTACAGGCGTGTGCCACCACAACTGGGTAATTTTTGTATTTTTAGTAGAGATGGGGTTTTGCCATGTTGGTCAGGCTGGTCTCGAACTTCTGACCTCAGGTGATCCTCCCACCTCAGACTCCCAAAGTGCTGGGATTACAGGTGTGAGCCACTGTGCCCGGCCCTGAATACTATTTCTTAGAGGGATAAATTATTATTATTATTTAATTATTTTCCCAAAAGCATGTAACAGGAACTTTAGAGTCAGATACACCCGAGTTTCAATCCCGTTACCAGAGCTTTCTTTAAAAGACCCATGGGCAATTAATTGAATCTCTGTGAGCCTCCAGGTCGCTGTTAGTAAAACGGGGAATGAGAATATGTACCTCAGTGAAATAAATGAGTTACCATTTATAAAAGTGCCTGGCACATAGTCTGCACACTATACATTTTAATCACTTGATCTACTTTAAGTAAAGTAAGTGGAAGAAGGAAACTGGCTTGACTTCAGTACCATCTCATTAAAGTCAGTGCTCACAGCTTGCTGTTTTGTTAAGTAATTGCTTTTGGATGGTTTTGGCTATATTCATGCTTGTTGTCGAATCTTATCATATTTTAAACACAAATATAACATGAGAAAAACTAAAGGTGGTTCAGGCTTTTCTGTTTGGTTCCAAAACGAAGTTTCT
The DNA here is from genome assembly GCF_028878055.3 of Symphalangus syndactylus. Lineage (NCBI taxonomy): Eukaryota > Metazoa > Chordata > Mammalia > Primates > Hylobatidae > Symphalangus > Symphalangus syndactylus. Next base: position 23,748,681 of record NC_072438.2, on the reverse strand, counting down.
ATTTCTTCCATGTTTGCAAATGCATAACAAAGGTACCTTTGTTTTCAGGTATCAAAAGGGTCTTGAATTCCATTGGTTCAGATATCGACAACATAACTCAGCGTCTTCCTATTCAGGATATACTCTCAGAATTCTCTGTTTATGTTAATAACACTGAAAGTTACATCCACAGAAATTTACCTACATTGGAAGAGTATGATTCATACTGGTGAGTGTCTCCTTGGAGCTGGTGAACTACAAGAGTGAACTTTGTAGAGAACGAGATAAAAATCTGACATTAGCACCAGGATAATCTTATGAGAGCAAATTGTACAAGGAGGCCATGACCTGATATATGTTAACCCCAGTTTACGTTCATTAAAAAAGTTGAAGTGCTCGCTTAGACCAGGCAGCACATATACTAAAATTGCAACAATGCAGAGAAGGTTCGCATGACTCCTGTGTACAGATGATATGCAAATTTGTAAAGCAGTCCACGTTTATTTTTAAGTTGAAGACTGGATCTTCGTGAGCCAAATACTTGATAATTTGCGACTTTGATGTCATTAGTGGTTTCTGGAATACTAGTTATAATTATCAAACCAGACATGTAATGAGATTTTAAAGCTTAAAAGTAATTAAGAAGGACATCTGGGAAATATTCTTTTCTATTTTATAAACCAGTTTGAACATTGGTTTATAAAATAAATATGCAGAGGTTGGTTCTTACTGAAAGAGCATCCTTTTCATAGCTGTGCCTTGAAACCAGTGAATTGCTCCCAGAGCTTAGGTGAGTGGCTATGGTACCCACTGGTTGTCGCATTAGAAAATGTGAGTGGTGGGGCTTGGCCCGGGGTGAGGGTGGTGGACATCCCAGCCAGAGCCCTGGGGAGGGAAGGACTTGGAGGCTCAGGAAATTTAGAGGATCATGTATTATGTAAGATGCACTTCTCTCTCTGAAGAGCTCAGCCGCCCTTCATATCTCCTAAGCCCATGGGGAGTCCGGAGACTCATTCTCATGTGGATTATTTCTTATACAAGACCACAAGATACGTAATTAAAATTATAGCAGTTGCTACCATTTAAGGGACAGTTTCAGTGTGCCCACCAAGCACTTTCTGCACATTTCTTTTAATACTCACAAAAATCCCCTGGCCTGTGTTCCATTTACAACCCTGTTTTATAGACAAGGAGACAGGCTCAGGGAAGTGAAGTGACTTCCTTAAGGCCAGCTAGCATACGGCAGCGGTAGGTTTTGAAGCTCCATCTGGCTCTGCTTTTTGTCATCGCCCCCACAAACAACAAGCTCCAGGGAGCACCTGCCATGATTCCCTTGTGGGGCTAGGCCACCCCAGCAAGTCTCAGAACAAACAGAAGGCAGACCCTTTCTCAGTGAGCTTATAATCTCATTAGAGATCAGAGCTTCACAAACGAGAAAGAATAGTACCATTACCTGTCTACCTGACTGCCATCCATCTCCCTTCCTTTTCCCCCTGCCCTGACACCATGAGCTTATCTTAAAAAGAAAATTAACTAAGCAGATACTCCTTTAACTCTAAAAGTTTTCTGAGGCCAGTCTCCATGGCTTATTTAATTGTGTGCCCTCACTGTCTGGAATAAACCTCCCCAGAATGGCTGCCTGTGGCTATTACTATAATTACTGAGATTGCTCTTAATTGAATGAAAAGCTTCAGTGGCGACTTTTGTCAAGAGGCACCAAGCAGAAGTAAATTCTTTGTTTTTTAGTGTCTTAAATGTTGGGAAGCATTACTACCCTTGAATGCCTCTTGCTGCCGGGAAAGGTTGTTCTACCTTCCGGGAATGCCAGTAAGGCCTAATTGAGGATCCATTATCCTAAAATGTCTCGCAAGACCATTATGAAATTGAGATTTGCATTCTGCAGGCATTTGATTTAGGATGCTCATAAAATTCTAAATACCCCATGCATCTGCCACGTAATCTGGTTCAGTAAAGAACACAGTGGCCCCAAATATTTCTGCAACCACAAAATATTTTAGAAAAAGGCCAGGGAAAAGAATCCAGTATTTCTTTATCTGTAGTCTAATCATGATCTAGCCATATGCCTTCATTATATAATAGGCACTTAGAACATCAGAAACCTTAAAAGAACATAAAAATCTTAAGGGTGTTTTCATCAGTAGCCTTGGAGAAGCTCAGCGTGCCGTGCTTATGAACCCTGTGTGACACCCGTGGGAATCAAGGCAAAGGAAGGAAGCAGTGATCCCATGACCACCAAGAACAATGCAAACCTAGAATCAAAATAAAAGCTTCTCTGTTGGTTGAACTGGAAGACAAAGGGTGTGAAGGGATCTTTTCACTCAACATTATTGTCCTCTGAGGAGCTGATAGAAGACTCTGATTTTAGAAGCCAAGAATAACTCATTGGCTCCAGCCTTAGTCCAGCAGCTTTTGTGTTAGGGTGGCGTCACCTGTGTCATGTATACTAACACTGTGCTTGCTTCTCCAGGTGGCTGGGTGGCCTGGTCATCTGCTCTCTGCTGACCCTCATCGTGATTTTTTACTACCTGGGCTTACTGTGTGGTGTGTGCGGCTATGACAGGCATGCCACCCCGACCACCCGAGGCTGCGTCTCCAACACCGGAGGCGTCTTCCTCATGGTGTGAGTGTCTGCTCCTCTCTGTCACATGGGGGTGGGAATGCAGGAGAGAGACTGGGTGCTGACTCTGGTGTTACGTGAACCCGGTGCCCTCTGGGCCACGTATGCGGGGTTCCAGCTCCCAGGTCGCGAGGAGGAGAGATCTTGCTGTGATGGGACCTTCCTTGATTTGGGTACTTCTGTCAAGCCTAAACATTAAAAACAAACAAACAACAACAACAACACTAAATTATTTGCATTTTGATAGACCAGCTTAAGCACACTATTTATATATGGCAGGCTCCTTTTAAAAGCAGCTAGGCTTGCTTTCTTGATTTCTATTGTTCCTTCTTTTTATTCATTCATTCATTTATTCACTCACCAGAGGCTGAGCCAATCTCTTGTAGGACAGCAGTATTGGTCAGCAGTATTGCTAGCTTGAAACTCTAGAAACTTGATTTAGAACTAAGGCTGCCAAGGCAGAACCCTTAGGATTTAGACAAGTAGCCTAGATTAGGCATGAGAACAGGTGTGAGGTGGCAGGGGGAGGTATGCCTGCGGCAGAAGACTGGAGTGACTGTCCCTGCTTTAAAGACATTCACCTCCAAGTTTGTGTCTTTGAAAAACCTTTGACTCTATGGGTACGACAAAGCATAGCGGGCATGAGCCAGGTGCACCTGGAGCCAGAGCCAGACCTGTAAGCTAGGATGTGGTGTGATGGCTTTGGATGCTCTGCAGAGAGACAGCTGTGCAGGTTCTAAGTCAATATTCTCTTCTTGATAAGATCGTGAAGAATCAGCAGTAGGGAGTGAGATGGGGCTCCAGATCAATGGTTAAGGTTTGAAACAATTCCTTTGGCGGGTGAAGAACCAAAACCTGAGTCGCGTTCTCTCATTTATCCACTGAAGTCACTAGCACGGGGCTGTGAGTGAGCGCGCTGGAGAGCAGGTGCTGTGCATTAATTTGATTAATTTGTTTTTTAAAACTGAGTCTTCAAACCGAATTTTCACACACACACATACACATACATACACACACACACAACAGACAAAAAACTTTGGGTCACTGGAACAATAAATCAAGCTTCTTATAAGCTATGATTCTAAATTCTTTCCCTAAAATAATTAGGCTCCAGTATGGTATAGGCCTTTACTAACAAGAGTCTTAAAATAACCTTAGAGCTAATGACCTGAGGTCTACCAGGGCTGGACAAAGAACTCCACACAAAGAGAAGCCTAGATGCTCACAGGCCAAAGCTTAAGAAATTATATTTGTCTGGGCACGATGGCTCACGCCTGTAATCCCAATACTTTGGGAGGCCGAGACAGGCAGATCACTTGAGGCCAGGAGTTCGAGACCAGCCTGACCAACATGGCGAAACCCCATGTCTACTAAAAATACTAAAATTAGCCGGGCATGGTGGTGCACACCTGTAATCTCAGCTACTTGGGAGGCTGAGGCACGAGAATCGCCTGAACCCGAGAGGCAAAGGTTACAGTGAGCCAAGATCATGCCAACTGCACTCCAACCTGGGTGACAGAGTGAGAACTGTCCAAAAAAAAAAGAGAGACGAAAGAAAGAAAGAAGGAAAGAAAGAAAGAAAGAAAGAAAGAAAGAAAGAAAGAAAGAAAGAAAGAAAGAAAGAAAGAAAAAGAAAGAAAGAAAGAAAAAGAAAGAAAGAGAAAGAAAGAAAGAAAAGGAAAGAAAGAGACAAAGAAATTAGCTGCAAGTACCTCTGGACAGAGAAGAAAAGAAAGAGAAATCACATCTGCAAGGAAAAAGGAATTTGTCTTCCCTTGTTCAAATGTACACAGATACACAAAAATACATTAAACAGAAGATTATTAGGTTGGTGTAAAAGTAATTGAAGTTTTTGCCATACTTTTAATGTTTAATTGATTTTAAGTTTAATGTTACAAATTTAACAACCCTGATACTTGGTTGTCAGTGTTTTGGTGGAGTGTGTGTATATACATATATTTCCATCTCTTTTAACTACTTGAAAGGTAGGGGTAAATTGCTCTGAAAAATGGTGCACCCCTCATCGAAATTTTATTCACACTTTTTAAAGGGATACAACCAAAAATGTGATATCCAGCTTCAAAGACAGAAAAAATAAAACAGAGAAATCATCAACAAATTGATGGAGGCTAAAAGCTACCTTAGTTTAGACATACTAATTCTATAGACATGGAGACCTGTGGCATGGAGGCCATAGGATTCATCTCAGCAGCAGGAAGAAGGCTGGTAACTGTCAGATGTTGTTCGATTCATTTCAAGGAGTCTGCAGACTTAGGGTGGCTATGATTTCTTTATTGTTGAATGCCACCAGTCAGCACGGCACGCTTTGCTGTGCTTGGCAGAATTCTCTACTTCTTGAGGTATCTGGTAAACAACTGGATAATTGCAAAAGGAGGAGATGATACAAGCATCATCAGTCTAATCAGACTAATTGGAAGAATGCAGTTTCTTTTTTTAAAACTGTTTACTTGCTTGTAGAAACCAGAAAGAGTATGTGTAGTTTTGCTGCAACCAAAACACCACCTGCTCTTTAAAAATGGTGACACCATCCAATCAAGAGCATGTGATTGGATGCTCTCTTTCAAAAGCTTGTGTCTCTTTCAAAAGCAAGCAGGAATTCTTACCTCCCAAAAGGAAACCAGTGAAAGATCTGGAAGGAGGAAATTCAGAGAGCCCTGGCTCTGCTCTGATCTTTCATCTTCAGATGGTCCCAGAAGCATTTTATTTTAATTTTATTTTCATGGAGACAGTCTCGCTTTGTTGCCCAGATCGGTCTTGAATTCCTGGTCTCAAGAGATCCTCTGGCCTCAGCCTCCCAATGTGTTGGGATTACAGGTGTGAGCCGCTACCCCTGGCCCCAGGAGCATTTTAGCAGCTGAATAGGATGCAGTAGTGAATGTATTATCCGTTGCATGGGGGTGTAGGAGGCCTCTCCAGAGATAAGGAGATCCAACAGAGGCATAAGCATCTCTTGATTTGAAGCCCATCATAAAACTTCCCATTTTAGGTATTGACAACAATGCCAAGAGCAGCCACAGGTATCACAAACTGGGCACATTCCTATGGCTGGTGGCAGTTTCTGAGGTTACGGAAAGCAGTTTGTCAGGCTATATGGCAAGGGCTGTAAAAAGACCATGATGCTTTTTGCCCAATAATTTCCATTTTGGGGAATCTAGGTGAAGGAAGTAGGCCAAACTATAAAGAAAGCATCATGAAGAGGGAGGTGTTTGTGCAGTATTAGTTATGATAGTGAAGCACTGGAAACAGCCTACATGTAGCTGTAGGAGAGTGGCCAAGTGAGTTATGACATATCCATGCGTGGAAGATCACTTGGCCCCTGAAGTGATAACTAGGTGACTGTCCTGATTTGTTGACAAAAGTTTCTAAGACAATGCATTTGAAAGGGGGTCAGAAAATGATGCATGTATTATCCTAACTGTGCAAATCAGGGGTTAGTCAGCAAGCTTTTCCCAAAAAGGGCCGAGTAATAAATATTTTAGGTTCTGCTGGCCACACACAGTCTTTGTCGCATGTTCTTGTCCTTTTCACCTTCTTTTGCTCTTTCATCTTACTCTTATTCTCCTCCTCCTCTTCCTCGTTTTCAATATTTTCAGTACACATTAGCCATTATCTCACTAACCTTAGAAAAACAGACCATGGGCAGTGGTTCACCTACCCCTGATCTAGGAATGTGCGTATTTAGAAAATAAAGGCTGGAGATAGTGACTGTATGCGATTTAGAGTAAAAGTCATGGTGCTCTTTTTAGACAGCTGTCTTGGTTTTTATGAGTTGTTTAACTGCAACACACAGACACACATGCTCAGACAGGGATCCTGGCGTGGCCCTCACTCACTTCTTTGTGCTCTCCCAGACTCAGAAGCCTTGTAGGTCAGGCTGACCTAGGCCTTTCCAGTGAACATTAATTGCTATTTATTTTAGTGAAGATACACAAATATTGTAATTATGGCTTTGGCAGCTGCAGCTAAAGGGGAGAATTGTGCCCTTAGGAGGGGATGCTGTGGTGATTGCGAGCATCAGCCCACACCCTTCTGAGGCTCCTTCCTAGTGTATGATATTTGATTTGGCAACTGCACGTAGATCGATTTAAGAGTTTGTTCTCTCTCTATGTCTACACCTAGATAGCTAAGCACTGCTAGAGAAGAGCTACGCACCGGGTACATTGGGTATCCCTACAAACTTACGATCTCCTGTCGCAAATGGACCTGCCATAGTCTGACAAATCTTTTATTTCTTTTGTTTTCTTCCTTCCCTTTCTCTTTTTCTTCCTTTTCGACACCCCCCACAGTTTCCTGCGACAGTCTTTTCACTCTGATACATCCATCTTCCTCTACTTCACCCCTCTCTCCGCAGATGGCTTTACCTCCTTCGTCTCAGAGAAAATAGAAGCCATCATGCAACTTCCCATCATCAAACTTCCAAACACACCTGCTCTCAAACACATCTGTCCCTTCTCTGCAGTGCCAGAAGCAGAGGGATTCCTCCCCTCTCAAGCTGATCCCGCCAGCTATATTCTCGATCCCATTCCTTTCCTTGATCCTGATAAAATGGATCATCCCCTTTCTTTTCCATGTCTTTATTCTCTTCCTGTCTCCTTGACTTTCACTCAACACTTAACCAGGCTCTGTTCTCTCCCTTCTTCAGAAATAAAAGCAGAAACCCTTTACCCACACTGCCTCTTCCCTATAGCTCTCCTTCCCCCACACAGGCTCTCAGAGGAGTGGTCTGTGCTTGCTGCCTGTGCCCTCCTCTCCTGCTGACTCCCCAGTCCACTCCAATTTGGTTTCCTCCCCCATCACTGCACTTGTTTCAAGTTGGCAGTGACCTCTCTGTGCAATGCAAACAGCACATTGGTCGGTGACAGCCTATCATTCCTTCCTCCTGCAAACACTCCTTTTGTCCCCTAGGTGGCATCACACCCACATAGTTACTTTCCTACTTCTCTGCCTCATCATCTTGGTCTGGTTTGCTGGCCCTCCTTCCACCACCCGTCTTTGTAAATGTTGAAGTCTTCCAGACCTAGCCCTAGGCTGCTTCTCTCTCCAAGCCAGCCCTGGGGATAAATGACCATGGCTAAGCTGCTGGCTCCCTAACGTACATCCGAAACCCAGATATCTGAGCTCCAAACATACTGACTCCTACAGTCTTCCCACTCAATGTCTCTCTGGCAACAAGACCAACATTCAGCCCATCTTCTCTCCTTCCAGAGCATCAGTGCTCCCTGGCACTGCCCTTGGAGCCCTTCCTTGCCTCTACCTCTCGTGTCCAGCGCTTTCTGAGTCCTGCTGCCTCCTATATTATGCCTCCTGTGTGTCCTATATTACGTCTCCGTCATCCACCAACTCTCCACCAATCCTGCCCCCTTAGGCCACCCTCATGGGCCATAATAACAGCCTCTGCAATGATGTCCCATCCACGTTGGCACCTGTCCAGTCCATCCTTTACACTGTGCCAAGAGTGCTCTTGATCAGAGAGAAGTCAGGTTGTGCTCCTTTTGTGCTTTCAGCCCCTTATTGGCCACCCCTCGTGTGTCCCCAGGCCCCTATACCATACACCCCTGCCTGCCCTGGAGCTGCCCCTCCCCAGGTCCCCAGGCCTATCCAGGGCACCCTCGCCTGTCCTGGAGCTGCCCCTCCCCAGGTCCCCAAGCCCTGTGTCACTCCTAGGTGGTCTGATCTGTTTCACCTGAATAACACTGAAGACCCCAGGTCTATTTTATAGAGTATAGGTAGATTTAGTATCAACAGGTAATATTGAATCATTCTTTGTTGAATTACTCACTTTATATTTTTTTCCAGTGGAGTTGGATTAAGTTTCCTCTTTTGCTGGATATTGATGATCATTGTGGTTCTTACCTTTGTCTTTGGTGCAAATGTGGAAAAATTGATCTGTGAACCTTACACGAGCAAGGAATTATTCCGGGTAAATATGATTTTCTACCCATTATGAAAGGACTTGAACAGAAACTTGGATTTCTTCATATATTGTGCGTTACTTTGAGAGCAGTGCAAACATATAAGCAATTTGGTTTAAATTCAGTAAATTTCTTGAAATTATTAAATTCAATAAATTTTTAAATATTCAATACATTCAATAGATCCTTTCTATTTGTAAGAGAAAAAAAAATCTGAGAGTGTCCTTATTTTCTGATCATGAGCGAAATCAGGGCCAGGAGTTAAAGTGCTGCCGCTCAGTGTGGATTGCAGCATTTGGGGAGAGAAGAATTTTCCTCAGCAGTAGTTTCCAAATGTGGCTGGGAACATCAGAAGATCAGTTCCCGGGTTCCTCCCACACACCCTGGGAGATTCCCAGATGACAGCGGTGTCCACACAGATGAGCCCTAAATTTGAAGGGAAAGAGACTGATAAGTGGATGACTCGTGGCAGAGGGCTGACCTGGCAGACGTCTAGTGGTGCCACCAGGAAATGAATTCAAGCTTTGCTTTCTCCCTCTCAGTCCAACTCCCACAGACTCCAGGGGGCCAGTTGGCAGTTTTGCTTTCTTCATTAATGAGGAAGTTTTGTTCTAAGTGTCTGGCTTCTAATAGTGGCTTTTCTGGTTTTTTTTTTTTTTTTTTTTTTTTTTTTTTTTTTTTCTTTGCCAGATTCTGGTTTTTAAAATATATTTCTATTTCACTCTTTCATTGTATATACATTTTTCCGCCTAAGATCTGTTAGGAAATCAGGAGAATACTGTTGTCACAGTATTTTAATTATTTCACTGGTCAAGGGAGATTAAGTTGAGATCACCAGCAGGTCAAATAATCTCCATTTGGCCTTTTGATAAAAGAAAGACATCAAGCCAGGCATCATTATCTCCTGTAGAGTGTCGAATCATTCAAAGATAATTTTTCTTAAGTACGGGATATTTCAAAACCATTTCCACTTCTCAAGCACATACACAGTCATGCATTGATTTGCCCATCTTAAATATGTATGGTGCAGAGGCAGAGAGTGTGTGAATTTTTTCTTTTTTCTTAAGTATGGGATATTTCAAAACCATTTCTACTTCTCAAGCACATACACAGTCATGCATTGATTTGCCCATCTTAAATATGTATGGCGCAGAGGCAGAGAGTGTGTGAAATTTTTTTTTTTTTTTGAGACGGAGTCTTGCTCTGTCTCCCAGGCTGGAGTGCAGTGGTGCTATCTCGGCTCACTGCCAGCTCTGCCTCCCGGTTTCATGCCATTCTCCTGCCTCAGCCTCCCAAGTAGCTGGAACTACAGGTGCCCGCCACCACACGCAGCTAATTTTTTGTATTTTTAGCAGAGACGGGGTTTTACCATTTTAGCCAGGATGGTCTCGATCTCCTGACCTAGTGATCTGCCCACCTTGGCCTCCCAAAGTGCTGGGATTACAGGCGTGAGCCACCATGCCCGGCCGAGTGCGTGAATTTTAATACATTTTGTCCAGAGAAATAGCGCAGCACTGGGTGCGCCACTTCATGGCTGTATATTAGCGATTCTGATCAAATGGTCTACTCTGCTTCTATTTCTAATATGTTTGTTTTATTAAGAGAAAGATTAAAGAGTTCTCGGCCAGGCATGGTGGCTCACGCCTGTAATCCCAGCACTTTGGGATGCTGAGGTGGGTGGATCACCTGAGGTCAGGAATTCAAGACCAGCCTGACCAACACGGTGAAATGCCGTTTCTACTAGAAATGCTGTTTCTACTAAAAATACAAAACTAACCAGACAGTGGTGGCGCCTGTAGTCCTAACTACTTGGGAGGCTGAGATGGGAGAATCATTTTAACCCGGAAGGCAGAGGTTGCAGTGAGCCGAGACAGTGCTACTGCGCTCCAGCCTGGGCAACAGAGCGAGACTCTGTCTCAAAAAAAAAAAAAAAGTTCTCAAAAAAAGTAATTTTAATAATTTTGATTGATGCTGCCCGTCAATAAATATAATACATTGATTTATTCCAATTATACTATTATTTTCTAGTTATCAGTTGGAAATCAACCAGAAAAATGTTATGAAAAATTTCAAAAAATATTCAACAGAATATTAATTTTATTATATTAGTATGTATGTTAGTGTAAAACTGATTTTTTTGAAAATACTTCCTAATGTGTTCTAGGTTTTGGATACACCCTACTTACTAAATGAAGACTGGGAATACTATCTCTCTGGGAAGCTATTTAATAAATCAAAAATGAAGCTCACTTTTGAACAAGTTTACAGGTATCAATATTTGCATTATACATTTTGCTATTTAAAATGTTCTTTTTCCGGAATGTGAATTTTGCATTTGAAGTGTTTTTAAGTCTTAATTATATGACTTTCCTGTTTCAGAGATAAGCTATCCTATAGTATTTTAAAGACACAGTAGAAATTAGATCAAAAATATATTCCTTCTACTGAAAGCCTTTGAGACCTTGGAATGGTGATGTTTCAAGGTCTCGCTCTCCAATAATCTCTGGAACTCACTAGTTAAGGTAACCCTACGATGCACTAATGGGACCCCATGAGGGATCTTGTTCAAGAACCACGTTGCTCTAAGTAAAAGCCATCCAACAAGAATAGTGAACAGGTGATTCAGTGATTTGGATCCCTGATAGGAGGAAGGCAATGCAGTTGGAGAGCTGTCTGCTGTCAGGCCTCCTGGGCTCTGACCCCGGCCCCCTCCTGGAGGCTCTGTGCCCTGGGCGATTCCACATCTTCTCTGTTCCATGGAGGTCATGGTCATAGGAATCTGACCCTGAGGTTGTTTTAGGGTTAAGGAAGATACATGAGATTCGAACGGTGCTTGACACATCATTTGGACTTGATAAACGATACCTGTTCTTAATATTGTTCATCTAGGCTGGCCACAGTGGCTCATGCCTGTAATCCCAGCACTTCGGGAGGCTGAGGCAGGTGGATCACCTGAGGTCAGGAGTTCGAGACCAGACTGACCAATATGGTGAAATCCCATCTCTACTAAAAATGAAATACAAAAATGAGCCAGTCATGGTGGCATGCGCCTGTAGACTGAGCTACTCAGGAGGCTGAGACAAGAGAATTGCTTGAACCTGGGAGGCGCAGGTTGTGGTGAGCCGAGATCGTGCCGCTGCACTCCAGCCTGGGCAACAGAGTGAGACTTTCTCTCAGGAAAAAAGAAAACAAAAAAACTATATATATATATATGTAACAACTCCTGACCTCAGGTGATGTTATGTGTGTATAAATAGATAGATAGATAGATTATAGATATAGATATAGATATAGATATAGATATAGATATAGATATAGATATAGATATATGTTTCATTGAAATGCATTTCTCTTAGCTGACTGTGTAGTGTCTGCTTTTGCCCAGTGGTGAAATAGGCTCCTAGTCTGATGGCTGGTAGTCTTAGGTGTCTGATCTTAGGTGTGAACCCATGGGCAGCTCTCTGCTATGAGCCATAGGGAAGGGACTCTCTATAAGAGTATTTGAAATCAATTCACAGGATGCTTTTTAAACACTGGTGACACTTATTTCTCCCACGGTGAGACCAAAGGGCCAAAGGATGTGTGTGTTAACATGGTGTGTTCATAGTGAATGAAACTAAAAATACACAGGGTGATAGGGATTCACATTGAGAGGAGAACACTTTATAAGTCATAGACACAGAAGCCCTTCCATGCCTTACACGTGAACCACCATTCTTAGTGTTCTTATTACTCTCTCAGAGTTCCTTTATGCAATTTTAAGCAAGTATTAACCCTATGCCTAGCATTATTATATAGCTTAGTAGTATTAGCCATCATTTGATATTCAAGAGACTTCTTAAGCATTTTGTGAATTTGTTATACTTTTAGATATTGCAAGGTTCTTTTTGTACTTTTTAAAAAACATTTTGAAATATGCACACATTTAATTAATCAATGGTCATTAGTTCCTCTAGCCAAACCACAGAATTTATTTTAAAACAAATATAGCTGTGTCATTGCTAAGTATTTATTTATTTATGTATTTATTTATTTTCTGAGACAGAGTCTCGCTCTGTCACCCAGGCTAGAGTGTAATGGCACCATCTCGGCTCACTGCAACCTCTGCCTTCCAGGTTCAAGCGATTCTCCTGCCTCAGCCTCCTGAGTAGCTGGGATTACAGGTGTCTGTCACCACGCCTGGCTAATTTTTGTAGTTTTAGTAGAGATGGGGTTTCACCATGTTGGTCAGGCTGGTCTCGAACTCTTGACCTCAGGTAATCCACCCACCTTGGCCTCCCAAAGTGTTGGGATTACAGGCGTGAGCCCCACTCCCGGCCATTACTGTTTATTTCTATTACCTAATAAATATTATGCTAAGTGGTAATAGTGGTAATTTAACAAAATTCTAAGAGCTAGCACCTGCATGGTGCTTTCTGTATGCCGAGACTGATGGAAACACCTCGGATGTATAAACTTCTTTAATATCCACACCACTCTGTGAGCTAGGTACCATACTAACTACTTTTATTATTGTATGAGCACCTGGTGTAACGGGAGCTAAGTACCATACTAACAACTGCTTTTATTATTACATGAGCACCTGTGGTAACGGGATACCTGAGATATTATACAAAATTGAATTAGACTCTGGTCCTACTGTCAAGGAAAACCTAGTAGGGAGTTAGATCTGTAAAGAAGTGTTCTAGAATACGGTGATACTTACAGCTGATAGAAATGTATTGAGGCTACTCTAGAAGCCCCAAGGAGGGTGTCTTATGCAGTGTGGGAATGGAGGGATTAGGAAGGACTTCCTGAGGGAAATGGCACCTAAGGTGATCTTAGTAGGTTAGTGGGGATTGGCTGGGCCAAGAAGGAAAAAGGTACCTAGGCTGAGGGACACAGACAAAGGCAGGGAGGTAGGGGCAGTAGGCTACTCTTTGGGAGCTTTTAAAAATCCCACTACGACTTTGGGGCCAAATACAAAGTTAAAGGACAGAGAAAAGTCCTCGTTTCCGTTATTCAGCCCATGGCAGTGAAAACTGAGCTTCTGGAGCCCTGAGACAACACTCAGAATGAACTTATAAATGCTATTTGTAGGCTTCGTCTTCTAAATCTTTCTTAAATCTTCTTCTTCTTCTTCCTCTTCCTCCTCCTCTTCTTCTTCTCCTCCTCCTCCTCCTTTTTCTTCTTCTTTTTCTCCTCCTCCTCCTCCTTCTTCTTTTCTCTCTCTCTCTCTTTCTCCTTCCAACTGGTCTCCTTGTTCCCATTCCATCCTCCAAACCTCCAAGCATGATGTGATGTGACCCAACCACATGTGTCACTTCCTACCTAAGTTTCTCCATTGCCTCTGGCAGAGGCAGCTAAGTGTCCAGTGCCCATCCCCCATACTCAGGGTAGACATTGATAGTCAACTGAGCCTCAGGGAGCTTAGCCCAGGGAGCCTCAGGCTCCTTCTGGACAGCGTGCTCTAGGCATACATTAGCAATCCATTGGCTTTTCTCTGCACAGTTAAACCCGTTCACCACCCCTAGGCTGAGAGGACAAAGCCAAGTGTCTCAGCCTGGCATGCTAGCTCCTTGCGATTCTGGCTTCTGCAGCGCCCTCCAGTTTTACCTCTGGTTGTTCATGCATCAGGCTCTAAGTTCCAACAACACCAACCCGCTTGTTCTCGGGAGGGAAGGATCACACCTCCTAGGGATGTGGGAAAGTTGCTTCTTCCAGACATCCCTCAGGCCTAGAGGGCTCTGGCTGCTGTGGCAAGGAAGAGATGCCACATTCCTGGATGCCGCTTTTTTTGTGGCAGGAATACGCATCCAATGAGGCCTACCCTTCTTACCTCAGTCAAGTCTAAAAAAGTCAACTTTTCCTATTTTAGAGATAAGATTGAGGCATGGTGAGGTGAGGCCATTTCACCCAGGGGGCTGAGTTAGGTTACAGCCAAACTGTGCTGACCATCGAGATATCTGTGTCTCCTCCCTATCTCTGTCCTCACCGTGAGGAATACATCTAAGGGTATATTTAGTCAGTGCAGCTCGGCTCTGGAAATACAGAGGAGAAATCTTCTTGGCAGGAGCTTCATAGAATCATTTAATGAAGTTCATAATCTACTCTGCAGTGTATCTCTTTCTAGCAAGTATTGTTTTTCTTTTTAATGAGAATTTATTTCTTCCCAGTGTGTAAACTTGTGGTCCACAGCAGAACTAGAGCACGTAGGAGACAGATGGAAAGATATATTTATCAATCCTTTTGCATCTTTTCCAAGAACAGGACTGTTAGTAAAGCAAGGCAAGAAGTCAGAAGTGGTGGGTGCTGGGTGGTTTGTGTGGCCACTGGGGACACCCAGCCCCACTTCTGTGTTCACAGATTAAACAAGAAGAAACAGTGAGCCTTTCTCCTCATCTTCAGCTGTGGACAGAGGCAGCTGCAACAGCTTTACTAGGTCCTGATTTCTCTGTTCATTCCCACAGTGACTGCAAAAAAAATAGAGGCACTTATGGCACTCTTCATCTGCAGAACAGCTTCAATATCAGTGAACGTCTCAACATTAATGAGGTAATTAGAATTCGTCATGGAATCGACATAACACATTCCTTCACCAAATCTAGGTGTCTTTCTTTCTTTTCTGGAAATTGAGATGAAATTTGCATAAGATAAAATTAACTATTTAAAAGTGACGTTTGGTATATTTATATGGCTGTGTAACCTTCATCTCTGTTTGGTTCCAAAACGTTTTCTCAC
This sequence comes from Symphalangus syndactylus, assembly GCF_028878055.3. Taxonomy (NCBI): domain Eukaryota; kingdom Metazoa; phylum Chordata; class Mammalia; order Primates; family Hylobatidae; genus Symphalangus; species Symphalangus syndactylus. The sequence continues at coordinate 23,733,411 of NC_072438.2, read as the reverse complement.
TGCCTGACCAGTTGTCTTTCTTGTGGTTTGAGTTTTTCTAGTGGATTAACTAGAGGGGCCTCACTGTGGACACTTCACAGGGAAAGATGTCATTCTGCTGAGTCTAGACGTTTTTGTGGGAACAGCCCCTATGTGTTCCTCAGGAAGGCTCTCACTCCAAGACCAGCCTCCCTTTCTGCCAGTCCCTGAAATGGGGCACTCAGTGTGGAGGAGCATGGTCCACACCGTCCTCCTTCCTTACGAGTCACATGGTGGCCCCAGGACTCCAGTGTGAACTAAAGCAAAGGATGGAAGCTGACAGAACCTCCTCTTTTCTTTTGCCAGAGCCCACACCCCAGTCTTGAGTCTTAAGACTTGGAGGAACGGCCATTCCAGAGCACACTGGCCTGAAGAAAGAGCAAGAGTTTCAGCTGCCCAGGCCTAGGGTGCCGTTAGCCGAGACCAACCCCACTCCCTGTACCTGGAGGCCTCTTCTGACTTTCTATCAGAAAGAATCTAGAGCGTCATCTCTCTTTTGGGTTTCCAGAATGAGAGCAGAAACAAAGGGATCCCAAGGGAAGAGGCTATTCCCAAGCCCCCACAGCTTGTCCACTGCTGCTAGAGCTACCATGAGGCCATGATGGCTTGAATGTGAAAAGCTGTATTTGAAAGCTGTATATGAAATGTTTATTATCTTCCCTAAATGGTCCACACATATACATTAAACAGACATAATTTTGTAACCAAACCCTAAATAGATGCCCATCATGCTGTGAGTCACTTCTCCATATGCTATGGTGGGTAGCAGTTGGAGAGGTTGCCTGGGACATGCAGGCACTCCACGCTGCTGGAAACTGCTATCAGTACAACCCTGAATCAATGACCACATTTCCATAATCTTTGCCCAAGTAACTAAACACTGTTCCCCAAATGATATCTCCCATTTCTTCCTACTCCCAGCTATTGTGTGTGCTGGTCCCTTCCCTGGAATGCCAGCCTACCCTGTCCCTTTCAGCTTCTCTGTTTGTCAAAGCTGGAGGCTTAGAAGCCATGGGACCCATAGAGAAAGGGATGGGAAAGGAACAGGATGGGAAGTACCAGGAAGAGATGCCAGTCAAGTGCTTGCACATTTTTTTTGTGTTTTGTGGTTTGATTGCTCTTTATTTTTTATTTATTTTTTAAATTTATGTTTAAAAATTTTTTTAAAATGGAGAGAAGGTCTCTTTATGTTGCCCTGGCTGGTTTTGAACTCCTGAGCTCAAGTGATCCTCCCACTTCAGCCTCCCAAAGCGCTAGGATTGCAGGCATGAGCCACCACATCAAGCTTTTATTGCTCTTTTAAAGCATTTGGTTTGTGACATTCTTGGAGAATAAGGGACTGATTTGTAACTTCCTTTTTTCGCAGCATACTGAAAGCATAAGTAGTGAATTGGAAAGTCTGAAGGTAAATCTCAATATCTTTCTGTTGGGTGCAGCAGGAAGAAAAAACCTTCAGGATTTTGCTGCTTGTGGAATAGACAGAATGAATTATGACAGCTACTTGGCTCAGGTATGACGCATGTGTTCCTGCTTGATCCTTTAGGAGAAATTAAAGCGTCAGATGTGTATTTCTGTTTTGCTTTTGAATTTTTATTAAGATGAGATTCACATAATATAAGACTAACCATTTAAAGTGCGCAATTCGGTGGCATTTAGTACATTCACAGTGTTGCACAGCTACCTCTGTAGTTCCAAAACATTTTCATCACCCTAAAGCAAACCCCAAAGCAGTTGCCCCCATTTCCTCCTCCCCAAACCCTTGGCAACCACCCATCTGTGGTCTTTTTTTTTTTTTTTTTTTGAGACGGAGTCTTGCTCTGTCACCAGGCTGGAGTGCAGTGGCGCAATCTTGGCTCATTGCAACCTCCACCTCCTGGGTTCAAGTGATTCTCCTGCCTCAGCCTCCCGAGTAGCTGGGACTACAGGCACCCGCCACCACACCCAGCTAACTTTTTTTTGTATTTTTAGTAGAGACGGGGTTTCACCATGTTGGCCAGGATAGTCTCGATCCCTTGACCTTGTGATCCGCCCACCTTGGACTCCCAAAGTGCTGGAATTACAGGCGTGAGCCTCCGTGCCCAGCTCATCTGTGGTCTCTTTAGATGGATTTACCTAGTCTGGGTATTTAAAAAAAAAAAGATTATATAACACGTAACCTTTGTGTCTGGCTTCTTTCACTGAGCATGTTTTTGCTGTTCATCCATGTTATAACATTATCAGCACTTCATTCCTTCTCATAGTTGAATAATATGATTGAATAAAAATATGGCTTTATATGTATAAATAAGAATGCAAAGGTTGCCACCTGTTTAAGAGCTTCTGACCTCACATGATTACTTTATGGTTATAAATCCATGTTTAATCTGTTGCCTACTAGATGTTGTGTTAAGGCTTAAAGATCCCATATCCATAAGACAATTTTTTTTCACTTCTATTGTAGACTGGTAAATCCCCCGCAGGAGTGAATCTTTTATCATTTGCATATGATCTAGAAGCAAAAGCAAATAGTTTGGTGAGTTCAAATCATCCGGTTAAATACTGTAGTAGTTGTAGATGTCAAATGTCAGTACCCTTCTTAGGGAAGCTGCTGAAGAGGTTCCTCACACTGTGAGTAATCCCTTGTTCATAAACACCTCTCTTGTGCCTGTCATTACGTTTCCATCCACAGCCATTGCCATGTGGCTCAAACCTCTCTGAGCCTTGAATGTTGCCAGGATGGTGTCGGGTTGATGCAGGGCAGGTGAAACCTGCTTTATTGAGGTAGTGGCAGGGTTACAGCTCAGAGACTGCTCTTCTGGAGTGGGGCTACCCCATAGGCAGTGTGCAGAAAGTAGCAGCCTAGGGACTGTTTTGTAGTCTTATTTATAACCACTTTTGATGGAATGCTAATTAAGTGGCGGGTTGTTCAGAAATAGCTAGAAAATGAGTGGTAACTTCCCAGTGTTGCCATGGCAATGGTTAGCTGTCATGGTGCTGGCGGGCATGCCTTATGGTGATGGACAGGGAGAGGTGCTTTGGGCTCCTCTTTCTGGTTTCCGCCAGTCTTCAATCTGGTCCAGAGTCCCACCTGCCTTCTATCGCAAGATGACTGCAGCCTTCCACCCTCTGCTCTGAGTGCAGGCAGGCACCCTCACTACTTTAGCTCTGGATCTGTTTCCACTCCTATTAACCCCTCCACTTCTAAACACACCCACCCATGCGCACAGGTTGTTTTCCTGCAGTGTAGGGAATAGTACCTGGGGCTGTGGGAGGAAGATTTCATGTGTTGCTTTGAATTACCAATAGTAAGTGATGAGGGAAGGCAGAGGTACCACCCCAGCCCCATAAGCTTCCCCTTTCAACTCCTCTGCTGGTTGGTGACTACTTGGCCTTAACTGGCCCCGTCCAAGAAGCAGCACACCACGGTGGCGAGGAACCTGGGCTCTTGAGGAAGACCTGGGTCTAAGTCTTGACTCGGGATAGGAGCTTAGGCAAGTTATTTTTCCTTTCTGCCTTAGTTTCCTCATCTGTAAAGTGGGGTAATGGTATCTACCTTATAGGATTGTTATTCATTAATAAATTAAACACTCATTGAGTGTGGGTTAAATAAAAATTTCTCCATGGAGCCTTGGTTTTCTCACCTGTACAATGGGAAACTGAGAGTGGCTGTATCATGGTGAGGTGGAGAGAACACAGCCTCTGGCACGCAGGAAGGGCTCTTGGGTGTGGGTTATTGCTGAGAGTCCATGGTTCTGTGCTTTGAAGGAGGGTGTCTTGGCACTGTCCCTCACACCAGCCCCCATGCCCACTCACAGCCATCATTGCACAAGGAGGGCTGCGTGCTTATGTCATGGCAGCCCTCCTGGCTGCGCAGGGCCCCTGAGGATAGCGAGAGTGCTTTGAGTCTGGAAAGATGGTATTGATCTTTGTTTTTTATTCTTTTTGTAGCCCCCAGGAAATTTGAGGAACTCCCTGAAAAGAGATGCACAAACTATTAAAACGATTCACCAGCAACGAGTCCTTCCTATAGAACAATCACTGGTAACAGTCAACAACGTACTATATTTCACTGTGACCTGAGCAAAATCTACTGCAGCTAGTTGGCTTTCATTTAGCCTCACGACACATGCTCATCTCTCATAGGTCCCAGCTGACTGGCCTCAGCCCCAGAAGTTGAGCTGGCCTTTAGACAAAAAAATTGCACCTCCCTCTTCTGCTTATTCCCTTCCATTTTTCATTTGAGTGTGAACAGTTAGATAAAATCTGTGGCTGTCTCCTCCACCTTGCTCTAGTTTCCATTGCTGTGAGCAGGGACTCCTATGCCTCGCATTTAGCTACAGTGCTGTGGACTCACTGTCACTTATTCTTTGATTCTTTTTCTCCAAACTTTGTCTAGAAATATGTGAAGGTGAGGTTAAGTGCTTCTCTGTGTAGATCCACTTAGCCCTGTCTGCTGTCTCGATGGGTGCTGCTTCGTCTCTCCTCTCTTCCATTCTTTCCATTTGCTTCTCACCACCTTCTAGCTTCTTTTCTTAATGCAGTAAAGGCAGTTTCTAGCAAAGAAAGAACATGGACTTTGGAGTCAGACAGACCCGGTTTTAAATCCTGCTTCTGGCTCTCCAAACGATTGTAGCTTCTCAGTTTCCTCATCTAAAAATGTTGGGATCAATAACTGCCTTGCTCTTACCTGTTCATGGAAATGAAGGACCTGACCTCAGAGGATCTCAGTAAAGAGGAGGAATTATTATATTGTGCTTGTGTGGGGGCTGTATTTGTAGCCATCAAGGAGAGAACTGTGTGGAAACTGGGTTACTGAATCAGCTTGCTCAGGTTTGGACAAGCAAGTAAATACACTCAGCTCCAACATCCAAACATCCGAACATCCCAGCCACCAAACTTTCCAGAACTAGTTTCCTTTTTTGTCTCTTGATTTCCTAATTTATTAGATTATTCACAAAATCCTCTCATTAAATTTTCTTAATTTGTGTCCAGTGCTATTTACAATTTTCTGTACACTGATTTATGCCTAACACAAATTTGTTAACATTTTAAGCTGGTTTTGCATTTTTTTTAAATGCTTTTTTTCCAAGTGCACAAGACTCTTTGGCCTTTTCAGAGCTAGGACAACCCGTCCACAAATAGTCAACATGCTTCGTACCTGTGACCTATGATCTAAACCAGGGGTTGGCAAGCTAGGGCCCCTGCGAACTACAGCCTGCGGGCTAAATTCAGCCTACCACCAGTTTTTGTAAATAAAGTTTTATTGGAATATGGCCACACCCACTCATTTGCAAACTCTCTGGGGCTGCTTTTGACTACAAAGACAAAGTTGAGTAGTTGGGACTATGGCAGATAAAACCTGAAGTGTTTACTCTGGCCTTTTACAGATAAAGTTTGTCAACCTCCAGTCTAAACCGTTCAGGTTAACCACTCTTGCGGGGCAGGCTCTGTTTTAAATAATGCCTTCCACTTGATCAAACCTAATTCAAAGGGATTTCTTGGATGCCTCACATGTGATTTGCTGTTCTTCACAGCTTTAGGATATGTATCCAATTTTTTTCTTCAAGTTTTCTTACACCGGAGGCATAGAAGGTACATACTGTTAATTGTGTTGATTATTTTTTCTAGAATGAAACCATTACAGTGTAAAGACAGATTTGATGGCTGTCTTGTGGGAAGGGAGGACACAAGGTATGTGATCTTGTTGCTTCATGTAATAATTTTGGAAATATTATCTATGTTTTTCGCTAGAGCACTCTATACCAAAGTGTCAAGATACTTCAACGCACAGGGAATGGATTGTTGGTAAGGGTTTACTTTGTTTTCTGTCATGGGGTTTTGTTATAAAATACCACACAAAGAATGCTAGAAATGTGGATTTTTGTAGGTACTTTAAGTTAAAAAAAAAAAAAAGCCTCAGTTATCTACCTATTTTAAATAGCAAATTGGGTTTTCCTACTATTTCCTTTCTACAAGTACTTCTCTAAGTGCAGACCTCATCTTAGCAAGCTATTAGATACGTAGGTGAAATCTATGTTTTGATGTGTAGGATGCAAGCTTAGAAGGTACATTGGTCCCTTTCACAGAGATAATGCTACCTAACACACAATCCCAAACCTCAGTACCTTCTAAGTATAAATGTTCGTTTTCCCTGCTGGTTTGACAGCAGGCTTCTCTACACATCTTCCCATTGAGAGACCCGGCCTGAAGGAGCAGCTCCTGTCTGGGGCGCCTCATGTCCTCATAGTGGAGGACAGGAGTTCAGGGAATGAGTGGAGGCACAGGTTGTCCTTTAAGCTCAGAATGGGCACCCTGCCCCTTCACCAGCATTCCACTGGCCAAAGCAAGTCACATGGTCACACCCGTCATCATCTGGCTGGGGAAGTATACTCCACGCTCTGGGCAGCCATCCAAGGAGCATATCAATAATCCTGAACAGCTAGTGCAATCTACCACAGGGGCCACGTGTGGGCTGCAAGCATTCCCTCAGCAGACACAGAGCTGCAAGGCTGGGTTGTATTCATCTTGTATCCACAGTACCAATGGGCAACTCAGAAGATATTTTTTCATTGAACGGAATAGCCTGTACATGAGAGGTTTTGGGTATTGGCTGCACAGGATAAAACTAAATGTTCCTCCTTCCACTTTTCTCAGTGAGCCCAACTTCATGGCTCAGCTCCTCTGAAGATGTCTAGATTTACTCTGCTCCAGGACCCTCCCTATGCCTCTGATCACAGTTGCCATTTCATGGGTGTGCGTCTCATGCCAGGGGAACCTGGAAACACACCAGTGACTACGTGCAGGTGCTTTGCTACCTCTGTGAACAGGGCGAGGGTGTGCAGTGGTGCAAGGCCTTTCATGAGGTGCCCAGCCAAGGGGGTTAGTCGGGGGCAGAAACTGGCCATTGACTCACTCGCCAGGCTCTGTGCCCTGAGGTCCCTGGGCAGAAAAGGCCCCATTTCCAGTTTGCACCAAGCTGCCATGTGGGTTGGCAGAGGACTCGTCTTTGCTTGTGTTGTGGTGCAAAGACTATGGGCTTTGCGGTGAAAGCAAAAAAATGTTCCGTGCAAATCCCAGCATTGTCGTATGCAAATCCCAGCATTGTCGTATGCAAATCCCAGCATTGTCATATGCAAATCCCAGCATTGTCGTATGCAAATCCCAGCATTATCGTATGCTTCCCCAGCAGGGTGACCTTGAAGAGGCTGAGCTGCCTCATCTGTGAAGGGAGCCTAACAAACAGTACCTTCCTTCCTGCCTGGTTGCGAGCTTCCAGCAAGTCCAGAAAGGCCATTCCTCTCAAGGACTAGCCCAGTGTCAGGCCTAGTGTAAATGCTCACTCTCAGCTCATCTCCTTCCCTGCCCTCAGGGGCTGGGCGGGTTCTGTCTTCCTCTTAACTAGCAGGTCCAGGTCACGGTGTCACGGAGCTGAGTTACAGTACTTGAATCGATATGCAAATTGTCTAATTAAATCTTTCCGTGACTTGATGCCTTGATAACTGTGGCTGTGTCTTTCAGGAGAGAGTAACTAGGATTCTAGCTTCTCTGGATTTTGCTCAGAACTTCATCACAAACAATACTTCCTCTGTTATTATTGAGGTGAGCCTTCTTTTTTAAAGTAAGCATGTCCATAAGTGGGCACTTGAGTGTTACAGATTAAATATTTATAATGTTTAAGTATGCTGTCATCATTTGAATGCTTCTACTCATCTTTTGTTTCTTTCCAGGAAACTAAGAAGTATGGGAGAACAATAATAGGATATTTTGAACATTATCTGCAGTGGATCGAGTTCTCTGTAAGTAGTTTATCTTTTATGAATGTTAAGGGGGGTCAAGTTTTAGGATAGTCATTTTCTAGGGTAAAATGTGGAAGAAATAAAATTAAATTTCCCGTAATTTGGTAGGAAGTAAGTGAAAGGACATTGATGTGCAGGACCAAGACTTCTGGGGCTTCCCACCAGGTCAGAGGACAGCCACCTCCTGGTCCCCTTTGCTCACTGTTGCCATATGCAATTCTTCCATTTGCTTCCCACCCCCTTTTTCAGGTAACAAAGGGGCCAGGTAACAAATTTGAACTAAAACACTATGCTGGGCACGAGAACTTTTTAATTCTCTCAAAGTCCTGTAGGTTGGGTCTCACTGTTCCAAAACAAATGAGGAAACTGGAAACCAAGGCTGAGAGAGAATAAGGATCTTGCTTTAAAATATATAAAATTGTCCATCAGTATCCATGGGTTATTTGTTCCAGGGCCCCCTGCAATTACCAAAATCCTTGGGTGCTCAAGTCCCTTATATAAAAGATATAGTTATTTGCACATAACCTATGCACACCCTCCTGTATGCTTTAAATCTCTCTAGATTACTTATAATACCTAATACAATGTACATGCTATGTAAATAGTTGGTATACTGTATTGGTTCGGGAAGAATGATTAAAAAAATTCTGTACATGTTCAGTAAAGATGCAACTATCCGTTTTTTTCTGATTATGTTTTAATCTATGATTGGTTGAATCCATGGATGCAGAATTCAGGGATACGGAGGGCCGACTGTAACTGTATATGCAGAACTCATCCATGCACATCAGCCATCAGTTCCATGTCTTAGAGCAGCGGTCCCCAACCTTTTTGGCACCAAGGACTGGTTTAGTGGAAAACAGTTTTTCCGCAGACCAGGGGTGGAGGTAGTTTCAGGATGATTCAAGGGCATTACATTTATAGTGCACTTTATTTCCGTTATTAATACATTGCATAATATATAATGAAATAATTATGCAACTCACCATAGTGTAGAATCAGTGGGCACCCTGTGCTTGTTTTCCTGCAACTAGATGGTCCTATCTGGGAGTGATGGGAGACAGTGACAGATCATCAGGCATTAGATTCTCACAAGGAGCACAATCTAGATTCCTCGCATGTGCAGTTCCACAATACGGTTCATGCTCCTATGAGAATCTAATGCTGCTGCTGCTCTGACAGGAGGCGGAGCTCAGGCAGTAACATAAGGGATGAGGAGCAGCTGTAAATACAGGTGAAGCTTTGCTTGCTCACCCGCCACTCACTTCCTGCTGTGGAGCCCAGTTCCTAACAGGCCATGGACCGGTACTAGCTGGTATCCATCTGTGACGCAGGAGTTGGGGACCCCTGTCTTAGAGGACATGGAGATCCTTTTTGTGACACCAAGTCAAAAGTAAACGGCACGTCTCATTCCTGTGGGTTTCTGTGGATGCGGCTCAAAGTTTCCCTGTGTTTCCACCCCCCTAGATCAGTGAGAAAGTGGCATCCTGCAAACCTGTGGCCACCGCTCTAGACACTGCTGTTGATGTCTTTCTGTGTAGCTACATTATCGACCCCCTGGTAAGATTTCATCTTTCAAAAGAAGACACAATGAATCCATCATCTTTGGTTGTTTTTCTGGATTATGATATACACTATAATATTTGTTTTCTGCTTGAGAGAATCCAAAACCTAAAATGTAACATTTTGATCAATGTATTAAGATTATTAAGGTGCTAATAGACTAGAAAAGTCAAAGTTCTGGGCGGTTATCTTCTTTCCTTATATTTATGAGTCAGGAGACTTGCAGGGAGAAAACTCCTATTAGTTCAGAATAATCGGAAAGACAGTCACGGGTGTACAGACTTCTCATCTTCAAAAGAATACTCAGTACAACTACATATGCAACCCAAAGCTGCACCAAACTTCATTTGTCATTAAAAAGCCCTTGGAAATGTGACTATTGGGATGGTAAGTTCCAGTTAATCAGGCTTAATCCTCAGCTCTGTTCCCTCCTCAACAGATGCTGACTCTCGGTGAGCGGATCCTCTCCCTCTGCTGAAAGCACTTCAAAGGCTTCCTGTTGCTATCTAAAGATCAGGATCCCTCATAGGTCATACTAGGCTCTGCATGGCTGAGCCTCCCCATTCCAGATCTCACTGTGTGCTCTCTGCCTGCTCGCCTTTCTTTCTGTGCTCCAGACATACTCATCTTCTTTCACTTCATCAAATACATCTCAATTTCCCCACCTTAGGGCCCACGCACATGCCGTTTCTTCTGCCTGGACTGGAGATGGGCACACAGCGCCTTTCTCTTTCTCTCTCCTCTTCCCCTTCCCACCTACCCACTCCCCACTGTTAAGACCTAACTCCTCCAGGTCTGGTAACACAATGGTGGAGAACATGAACTCTGAATGAAAATTCCACTTCTACATTTTCAGAACTCTGTGACTTTGAAAAATTACTGAAATTTTCTGAGTTCCTCGCCTATGTGGGGCTGTTTTGATGATTCAATGAGAGGTCACATGTGAAGCCCTTCACTCTGTTGGAGCATCAGCACTCAATGAATATTCACTACTGTTGTTCTGCCTTCAGGTCTTAGCTCAAACATGTATTTTTTCCAGGAAGCCTTTTCTGATACCCCAAACTAGGCTGGGCTCCATTTTCCTCATTCCTGTAGAACTCTATGCTTTTCCCTTAGAGATGTTATTGCTGTTTCAATTACATATTTATATGTCCCTCCAGCACACTCCAGACTCTCCATTCCATGAGTCACCAGTGCATTCAAGGCTGTGTCCCTGTTGTCTGGCATAATACCTGGCACAGAGTATCACTGATGCATTGTCAGGTTCTCTGTCACAGTTCATCCCTATTGCCCTGTCTGTCCATCTCCCTCGTTCACTTGTCCATCTGTCTGCTGGAGGGTCTTTCACGCCTGAGTGAAAAGGATTCTGCCACCAACCCAACCACACAGACCCTAGGCCCTGCTTCCTGGATGCTTCCTTCCTCTTGCAACTACTTTTCTTGTCCTGTGCGTGGTGGCCCCTGCCACCAGCTTTGGCTGAAGCCTTCATTAGGGGAGTCCAGAGCCAACCTGCTTGATTCCGAATTGACCTCTTTCTATGTCCAGCCTCCACCACCCACCCCATTCAGTCGAACCACATAGGCACCAGATGCCTCTCCACAGATCACCATGGACAGAGGGGAGGCCTAGAGGCTGCTCAGGAAGATCATAGACTGGAGCGGTATAGCAGAGGGTTTACATCGTAAGGAAGAGCTCTGGGCATCCATTTAGTCAGTAAGATAGACTGTGGGCTAGCTAATATGTTTATTTTGTATCTCAATTTTCCCCAAAAGGATTGAGGCAGCTTCCAGAAAAAGGATAAGGTTGTTATAGAGTTGTAAAGCTTCCCAAGACAAGGTTGAAAACAGAAATCTAACAGAACATAGGGGGAAGGGGGAACAAATTGACTGGAAGTTAGGGGCCAAGAGGTGGTGCCAACCTCTGTAGTTCTGAACTCAGCCAGGAGCAAAGCAGAAATGCAGGGTCAAGCTGTGAGGGTGAAGCAGGTGTTATTTCCAAGTGGCATTTGGCCTCATGGTGGGCTGGGGAGAGTCGTTCTAGTGTTATTGACAGCATTTTCCTAAGGCAGGGATATCGTCAGACTCGAACTTACATAGGAACTTGGCAGGTTGTAGATTTACGTAGCAGGCCAAGTGTAGGATGCTGGCCAGAGTGGCATTCAGCTCATGCCATCTATGCATTGTGTGTTTGTCCTGATTGGTCCATAAGTTTACATCATTTGGAATATCACCTTGCAGATGTGAGTGGTGTAGACTGTGTCACCACTGAGGACAAATGTCCCCTTGAAGGAAGAACCACTTCCAGACTGTTGCTTTGTGGAAACAAGGGTTCAATGTTAAGAGATGGAACTTTAGATTTTTGAAAAAAAGATGTAAATCCAGGTTTACATGTGAAATGTGATTTACAAATGTTGGCAACTATTTAAAAAAGGATACTTTATCATTGCTCTTTAGACAAAACATGGTCATCTACCTTCTATGTACCTTCAAGGTTGGTTAAATTAAACGTGGAACATTGATTGAGACCCTAGCGTGCAGTGAGCATTGTTTCTAACTTCTTGACACAGTAATGTTGTGGAATGAAGATGCAGGCATCTCAGCTGCTCAGATGCAGAACAAAGCCAGAAGGGTTAATTTGTCATCTTTTTTTTTTTCTTTCTTTTTTCTTTTTTTTGAGACAGAGTCTGGTTCTGTCGCCCAGGCTGGAGTGCAGTGGCACAATCTCGGTTCACTGCAACCTCTGCCTCCTGGGTTCACCCGATTCTCCTCCCTCAGCCTCCCAAGTAGCTGGGATTACAGGCACATACCACCATGCCTGGCTAATTTTTTGTGTATTTTTAGTAGAGATGGGGTTTCGCTATCTTGGCCAGACTGGTCTTGAACTCCTGACCTCATGATCTGCCCGCCTCGGCCTCCCAAAGTGCTGAGATGACAGGCATGAGCCACCGCACCCAGCTAATTTGTCATCTTAATAACAAACAACTCGGCTGGGCACGGTGGCTCACGCCTGTCATCTCAGCACTTTGGGAGGCCGAGGCAGGCGGATCACGAGGTCAGGAGATCAAGACCATCCTGGCTAACACGGTGAAACCCCGTCTCTGCTAAAAATACAAAAAAATCAGCCAGGTTTGGTGGCGGACGCCTGTAGTCCCAGCTACTCAGGAGGCTGAGGCAGGAGAATGGCGTGAACCTGGGAGGCGGAGCTTGCAGTGAGCTAAGATCACGTCACTGCACTCTAGCCTGGGGGACAGAGTGAGATTCTGTTTAAAAATAAATAAATAAATAACAACTCATAAGAGGGATTGAAACTCAAACCTGCTGGCCATCCATGCTCTGATTACTGGACGGTCGGGCAACAAAGGGAATCTGTTTGGGGTGGTTAGAAGTTGGGTTGGAGTGGCCTAGATTCGCATCCTGGCTTTACCACTTGCTGTTTCTGCTCCTCCTTTGTAAAATAAACATAATAATAGGATCTACTCAAGGTTTTTAGAAAGATGAAATGAATCCTAACAATGTGAGTAGCACTTCACACAGTGCCTGGTCCACATGACATTCTCAAATTGTTTTAAAGAACAAAATGACAACTCATTTTTTAAAATTCCAAAAAAAAAAAATTCCCCCAAACAACTGTTTTTCCCATTTCTTATCTTCAAACATTTAATTCTTCTGATTTTTTTTTTTTTCCTAGAATTTGTTTTGGTTTGGCATAGGAAAAGCTACTGTATTTTTACTTCCGGCTCTAATTTTTGCGGTAAAACTGGCTAAGTACTATCGTCGAATGGATTCGGAGGACGTGTACGATGAGTAAGTACGCGGGCTTCCACAGATGTGGGGGTCATTTTCTAGGTGGTGCTGTCTTCAAAGAGTTGCTAAAGATGAGTAAGATGAGTTCTGATGAGGCTAAACTTGATTTCCTTTTTTTTTTTTTTTTTTTTTTTTTTTTGAGTAGTAGTTGGGTCATTTCTGTTCAGGTGAATTTTTTTTTTCTTGGTGCTGATTTTTCTATACTCGTTTTAACTACTTTTTTCCTCTTGCTTAATCCTCTCAGCTTCCCTAACCAGCCTTTTTATTTCTTGTTTGCAGTTCCTCTCTCTCGGGGACCTGGCATTTCACTTTATGATAACTGTTTTTACACTTTCCATTTTGGCTCTGTAGTCTGCCCCTCATTCTGTGTCTGGTGAATGTGTATGCGTCGTTTTTCACTTCACTCATCTTTCAACATGGGTCTCTCCTGAATTTGCACTGTCAGTATCTGTGTTACAGTAAATATTTGGGGGGTGTAGTTGCTGAGCTTTCATAATAATTAAAAAAATTAATTTTATCTCCCTTTTTTTGTATTTTATAGTGTTGAAACTATACCTATGAAAAAGTAAGCCTTTTTTAAAAAAACTATATTCCTAGATGGGATGGGGGAGGTTGATATTATTATGTAATGGACTTTAAAAATTAAGTTATTAACATCTTAAAATTACGTAGAAACAGCAGATCTGTCCAGGCAAAAATAAATTGCAACACCTCTTAAAAAGAGGGTTGGCACATAGAAGGTGCTCAAGAAATACTTGATGAATTAATGAAATTTTATATGTTAAGTTTATTAATCTATAAAGTAGTCATTTGGTCTTTGAAGTTTAAAAGGAGCAAAATGTCAATTACTCATTTGTCTTTTTTTTAGATTTAACAAATTGTTACATACTTTTCATGACCATTACATTGTCTTTGTAATCCATGATGTAAATACTTCATCTTAGAGATAACATGGTGTTTTTGGTGTATTTATTTCTGTTACAGTATGGAAAATAGTAATAATGGTTATCATAAAGATCATATATATGGTATTCACAATCCTGTTATGACAAGGTAAAGCAAAGTCTGGAAGTGCATGCCCGTCCTATGATAAACCATCTCATCTCCTATAGATCAGCACTGAATTTTCTGCATGCTGCTGATGCCTTCACTTCTCTCTGTATGATACTTTATCAATGCTAGTCTCCGATCATGCTCTACATAGTGTTCCATGATGCCATGAGTTTAAATGTTCAGTCGATTTCTAAACAATGGAATTATTCAGCAACTAAAATTTGGTGTCATCTTAAAATGCTATGTATGGCTGTAGATCATTACAGATTAAATGCATGCATACCTTGCATTTAGAATTTCTCTGCACCAAATAAACTGAGTAGTTACAGTTTTCAAAGCTTTTCCTTCCCTCCTTCCTTCCTTCCTTCCTTCCTTCCTTCCTTCCTTCCTTCCTTCCTTCCTTCCAATAAATTAACTGTAACCAACCAGAAAAAGAACCTCAATTATTCCTCCAAAATCTTTATGAATTTACATTCTCTAGAATTAAGGAGCTCCTGTGGTTCTGGATATATCATATGTCAGGTAACTCAGTCTTCTGCTGAGGCTCTACTAAGAATTCAGACCCACACGTCAGCCAGGGACCTATCTGCTCATAAGAGGTGGAGCCATAGTGTGCGGGGCAGCAGGGCAGCAGTGGGCTGTCCTCTTCAGTGGGCGTGATCCTTCCCACGCCCATACAGCTGGCCCCCCGGTGCTCCCCCGAGCCCGCTCCCCACAGTAATGTCTCAGATGCAAAAGGGTGAGTCTAACGTTGATGCATGGGGGAGATCCACCTTAGAAGGCCCGCGCACATGGGAGGCATCCAATTCAAAGTGCCCACATTCAGGGAAGCCCACAGCTTTGGCTTCACACCAGGTATTTATATTTAGAGCCTCCCAGGCCAGAAGCTGCTTACCAGTCAGGCACACCCTTATCTTAAGCAATATTATCTACTAACAGTTGATGCTCCACCTTGGCCAGATTTCAAGATGAACAGAACCAGAAAGTCATTAAAATTTGTCCTTTCAAGAGGTAAATGGCTTCCTGAACTTAAAACTTTGAACATTGTAAAAAATTCAGAACTTTGCATTATAATTTTCCATTTAGGGGAAGAGAAGTTATCTGAGTGCATTCCAGCTGCTATAACGAAATGCCTTAAACTGGGTAGCTTATAAACACCAGGGTTTATTTCTCACAGTTCTGGAGGCTGGGAATACAAGATCAAGGTGCCGTCAGATTGGGTGTCCGGTGAAGGACCACTTTCTCATAGGTGGTGTTGTCTTGCCAAATCCTCACATGGCAGAAAGGGCAAGCTGGCTCCTTGGGGTCTCTTTTCTAAGGGCGTTAATGAGAGACTAATGAGGGCTTTGCCTTCATGACCTAAAGCGTCACCGTGATTACGATGTCAATGTATGAATTTTAGGAGTGCACAAACATTCAGATCAGAGCAGAAATGGTGATAATAAAAAAAATCAAGTTCTCGGCCAGGCGCGGTGGCTCATGCCTGTAATCCCAGCACATTGGGAAGCCGAGGCTGGTGGATCACGAGGTCAGGAGATCAAGACCATCCTGGCTAACACAGTGAAGCCTTGTCTCTACTAAAAATACAAAAAATTAGCCAGGTATGGTGGCACACGCCTGTAGTCCCTGCTACTCGGGAGGCTGAGGCAGGAGAATCACCTGAACCCAGGAGGCAGAGGTTGCAGTGAACTGAGATCGCGCCACTGCATTCCAGCCTGGGTGACAGAGACAGAGGGAGACTCCATCTCTAAATAAATAAATAAAGTCCTGAAATGGCAAATTGACTTCATCTCATCTGATACTTCTGGTATGCAAGGCTTGGTGGCTAGAGTGCTGTGTTGTGACAGAGTTGAAGATGGATTTAAGTATCAATTAGCCAGGTGTGCTCTGGGGAGAGTAGACAGTACAGCTGCCTGCATAATGTCCTAGCCTTCCTTTTTGTGGTGTAGCATGCTTGGAGGGTATCTTATATATATGGACTGAAATTTTCAAGATCAGAGGACAGCTGTTCTCAATTACCTCTGTTGCCCTAAAATCAGATCTTCCAGGACTGCTCTGAATTTGTAGAATTGCCTCCTGGTGTTTGTCTGTTGGTTGTGAAGGCACTGAAAGTACTCTCCGTTCTAAGAAGAGTCATCCAGGCTGCCTGGAAGATGCTAGAGAGAGAGACGCAAGCCTGGGTGGAGGCTGCCACAGGCAGGTTTTCTGGAAGCAGTGCTCAAATGGAGTTTGGAGTGCAGGATGTTTATGAGGAGCCATGGTTGTGAAAGAAAGGGGGAGAAGTCGAGGTTGGCCTGCCAAAGCCTTGGCCCAACCAGGCAGGAGCTCTGGATCAAGCATGGCCTGTAGGGAGTTGCCCACACTGGGCTAATCATTATAGATTAGCTAAGTCTTTGCACCCCCTCCTCCCCCAGTCACTGCTCCCAGGGCTGGAGCAGCGCTGCCGTAGAGCTGGAGGCTCTGCTGTCAGAGCGATAGGCTCTAACAGCTGGAGGCTCTCTGCTGACCATGCTGCCCCTAGCTGGAGGCAAGTCATTCTTAAAAGGAAATCTAGAAGGCGCAACTCCATGGCTCCCTGAGAAGTAGATGCACTGATAGGCCTGGAAGAATATGCTGCATCCAAGAAATCCTCCCGCAGTTGAAAGGGAGGTGTCAGTGTGCAAGTTGACAAGACAGTCTTTGAGATGCCAGGGTCTTCTCAGCACACCAGTACTGCCATGGACCTTTGTCACTGAGGCATGATCATCACAGCCAACTGGACTCTGGCTAATTCCCAGCTTCAGATCTGAGTGCTGGCAATAGGCAGGCGTCAGCTGTCTTCTGTCTTATGCCATCACGTGAGACCTTTCCCACAAAGGAGAGTAGACTTCCAGTTCTAGCATCAATAAGAGAATAACCGAGCACCTATTAGTGCCACAGATGTCCTGCGTGTAGCGTCAAAGACTTAATTCTCTAGGCTCAAGAAGCTTGTTGTAGCTCTCCTTATTTACTAGTTTTTACCCACATTGCTGGAACAGCATAAGACTTGATAACTCGTGGATTTAACTTGCTGTACAAGAAAAAAGACATGATAATGATAGAAAACAGCCCTCGTCGGTGTTGAGAAATGCCACTCTTCTCACTTGCTAGTGAATATTTCATCTTGGGCTGTTAGTGTTGAAATTCAAACTAGATTAAATGCCATTGTTCTATTAAATACATAAATGAAGTTTTAGGATGATTCTGTGGTCATTCTGCTTACAACAGACATTGGAAGGACTTGTCTTTGTGAAGGGCCTAGCACTTCATCCACCTGTGAAGCCTGGGGCTAGGGCTATACTAATGTTGGACATCCTTCCTTAACGGTCCACGGCGCATTTGAATTTTTTTCTACTTTCTATATTCTGTGTTCTATAGTAGAGCTCCGAGGGTGGGTTGAAGTGTTTTGTTTCAGCAAGAGAAAAATCCCAAAGACTGAGTGACACCCTATGTGAGTTTCGCTGAAGCATCTTTCATGGTAACAATTAAATCGAGACTTGTTTTCGTTCCTGCACACCCACCTCCAGTGGGAACCCTGGCAAGTCTCCTGGATGTTCAGCCCGTCTACAGGCAGTCAGTGAAGAAGCACAGTTTTGATCTGGTTTATTTGCAGAAGGTTAGGAAATGACATCCCAGAAACTCTAGGAACATTGGGACACCTTTCTTTTCCACCCAGACCCTCCTAGAGGTCCCAGCGGTCTGAGTTGAAGTGAATCCTTGCCCTGCCTCCGTGTGTCATTGTGGAAGTGCTATTTAATGTCCTTGAGCCTCAGTTTTCTCACTTGTAAAAGGAGGGAATAATAAGAGCTTTGAGGCTGGGTGTGGTGGCTCACGCCTGTAATCCCAGCACTTTGGGAGGCCAAAGCAGGCAAATCACAAGGTCAGGAGTTCGAGACCAGCCTGGCCAACATAGTGAAACCTCATCTCTACCAAAAATACAAAAAATTAGCTGGGCGTAGTGGCGGGCACCTGTAATCCCAGCTACTTGGGAGGCTGAGGCAGGAGAATCGCTTGAACCCGGGAGGCGGAGGTTGCAGTGAGCTGAGATTGCACCACCGCACTCCATCCAGGATGACAGAGTGAGACTCCGTCTCAATAAATAAATAAATAAATAAATAAATAAATAAATAAATAAAAATAAGAGCCTTGTTTGCACAGGGCTGTGAGGGTTCAATGAGGTAACAAGGCAAAACATTCACCCTTTGACCATTGTAAGCCCTTATTTAAGGGTTTGTGGTTCACTATAATAACCATAATCTTTTCTTATTACCTTGACATTTCCGATGGAAGGAACCCAAAGGTGATTCAGAAGATAACTAAGTGTGGCTCTAATCTGTTAGCTGAGCCAGCTCCACTTAGCTTCCACTGATGACACCAACTGGGCTCTGGATATTAGCCGACACCTCTTGATACCTTCTGTACAAATGAGCCCGAATTGGTGCCTCCTTCACACAACTTGAGACTGTGATTTCCCCCAGTGTTTACCACCAACAGTTTTCGGGTGTTGCCTGCATTTCAGGACAAAGCTAGGTTTAGGAGGAAAATGATCAGTGCACAGAGAAGGTGCTTGGCTATTTTAGAAAAGCCTTCTGGCTGATGCGGTGGCTCACGCCTTTAATCCCAGCACTTTGGGAGGCTGAGGATGGAGGATCACTTGAGCCCAAGAGTTCAAAACAAGTCTGGGCAATACAGCAAGACCCTGTGTTTATAAATGAAAAAAAAAATTTTTTTTTAATGTAAGAATGAAAGAAAAGCCTTCTGCAAACCGGGACACTAGTGCTTATCAAGTGAAGAGCAGTTTGACAACTAATATTGCTTCATGGAGCATTTCCCAGGAGAATTCTCTGAAGTAAGAACTATGAAGTGGGCTGCTTCTGAGTGGCAAACTCAGTTTCATAAACTAGTTTTTTTGGTCTCTTTTTATTTTATTTCTACTTCTTTCTTAAACACACACACACTGTAATTAGTCCATTATACAGTCTGTGGCTGTTTGCTTTTGTTTGAAGGAAAAGTTAATAGACTTTCATATAAACCTATGTAAGCCTGGATTTTTTTTTCCAACGATGCTTCTGTCTCCCATACAAAGTCTGCGGAGCAAGTGGAGGCATTTTCATTTCAGGAAATATTGGGTGACTCGTTTCTGAACCTTCTTCCTGGCCTTTCATGGATCAGTAGAGGTCACTCAGATTGTGATCTTTCTGCTGCTAGGGGGTTCTTTAGAGAGAGAGAGAAAAAGAGAGAGAACGTGTGTGTGTGTGTGTGTGTATGTGTGTGTGTATGTGTGTGTGTAAACTTACTCTTTCTAGCTCTGACTTCAGAGATCAAGAGAGAAAGTTGCTTCCCGTGAGGCCACAAAGGCTTGAGAGCAAACAAACACCAGTACTGGTCCAGCAGCCCCAGGAACCGGGCAGGATGACCACCCTGCCTCATCCTGCACAGTCCCCACATCCGCCCTCTATGGCTGTCATCATCGCCCTGTTGTCTGTCTTTTGCAGATAGACTCAGGGACGTGTAGGCCTTCCTCAGGTCTCTACAGCTAGCCAGGGCCAAGCTAAGATTTGAGCTCTTTCTCCTTTTCTCCCAAAGGCAGGTGGGCAAAGAAAAGTTCCCAAAACAGGTGGAAAGACCACAGAAAAATTTGATTATTTTTCCCAGTCTTCACTCTGAAGACTATCAAACTGGTAGAAAGAGGAACAAATAAGAGGCAAATGTTGCTAGAAACTCTAGTTTATCTGAAAAGGAGAGAAATCTGATTTTAATATGAAATTACCCTTTTTAATGTCAGCAAACAATGTGGAGAAAAAAATACCGTGGGGGCCCAACAAATATGTCTGTGAACCACCTTCTTGCTGGTTCTGCTGTAGATGGTGGTCATTGTGCATGCTGCTGTGGATTCTTTCTGTTGTTGTTGTTGTTGTTGTTGTTGTTTGAGGCAGTTTCACTCTGTCACACAGGCTGGAAGGCAATGGTGTGATCTCGGCTCCCTGCAACCTCCACCTCCTGGGTTCAAGCGATTCTTGTGCTTCAGCCTCCTGAATAGCTGGGATTACAGGCACACACCACCGTGCTCGGCTAATTTTTCTGTTATTAGTAGAGATGGAGTTTTGCTATATTGGCCAGGCTGGTCTTGAACTCCTGACCTCAAGTGATCTACCCCGAATTGCTAGATTACAGGCATGAGCCACTGTGCTTGGCCAGATTCTTAGATAGAAGTAGGAGGGGTTCGCATGGCTGCACCTCTGCAGCCTAGAGGAGGAAGCAGGTGGATCCCAGGGAGTGCTACATAAACAGCAGCTGACCCTCACCTGTGTAGGTTCTGGCTGCGTAGGTCTTGTAGAGGGTGCTTGGAGCCCTTTCCCTTGTGTGATATTTCAGGTTCTTTGGGGACCAGGACCTTCCTTTTTCTGTGAAGGGGATAGTGCATCAGTGACAAACAGATTCCACCTCCTGGGCCAACTTCTCTCTGTTGTCAGGTTGCCCGGAGCCCCTGTGTTGATTGAAATCTGGAAGTTTAATCCAGACTGACTCAAAAGTGCTGTCATCAGTGTGTGATGTCTACTCTGGGGACAGGAGAGTCTCAGATGTCATGTATTGGCCTTCTTTATTTTATTACTTTATTGTGTTGGGCACCCCAGAAGTTATCATTCAGAGCCCAAATCCTAACGGCCTGAAGAAATGTATCCTCCAGTTATGGTCTCACCTAAGGCCCTTTGTTTCTCTTACATCAGGAGCTTCCAGGATTAGTTTTAGTTACTTGCTATAGTTTCATTGTTCCCTCCAAAACTCATGTTGAGATGTAATTGCCTTTGCGACTATATTAACAGGCGAGACCTTGGACAGGTGGTTAGGTCATGAGAGCTCTGCCTTCATAAATGGATTAATGCCATTATCACGGGAGTGGGCTCCTGATGAAAGGAGGAAGCTCGACCCCATTCCCTGTCTGTCTCTTGCACTCATTTGCCCTTCCATTATGGGATGATGCATCATGAAAGCCCTCACCAGATGCCAGCACCAGGCTCTTGGACTTCGTGGCCTTCGGAACTGTGAAAAACATATTTTTTTCTTTGTAAGTTACCCAGTCTCTGATATTCTGTTATAGCAGCAGAAAACATACTAAGACACTGCTTAAATTGGCTTGTTTTGCTCATTTCCTGCTTCTGAGGTCTCCAGAGTTCCCTCTCTTCCAAGATAGGATGGATATACTGTCTGGAGGAGAGGCAATGCTAGGCAGGAGAAGAAGAACCAGTGATGCCCAGCATCCCTCTGCTCAATAAGGCAAATGTAGGTGTTCTTTAGAAATGATTGCCAGAGCCTACAGTCCTTCATAATGTTCAGCTCCAGGTCCTGGTGAGGTGGACAGTAACAAGAGATTGAACCAGCCCCTGCTTGCACCCTTTTCCAGGGGCCCTTTGAGCCCTTTCAATAAAGAGTTTGTTTCTTTACCGAAAGCGTAAAGGGTAGTGCAAGAAGAGGCACACAGAACCAAGCATGTGCACTTTCTAAAGTGAAAAACTTTAGAAGGAATGTCTTGCCTGGCAGGTGCCCTGAGGTCCTCCGTGCATGTCCTCCCCCAACCTCATGTGTCTGATGCAGCACTGCAGTGAGGCAGGCTGCATCCTGCAGGTTCAGAGGGGTTGTGATCCACCTGAAGTCACAGTCGGGCAGGGTGTGCCAGAGTTGAAACTGCCGACCTTCCAGATGGAGTTCACTAGTCTCCCCCTGGCGTATACCTTTTTGGTTGTCAAGGCCATTATCACAGAGTCACTTTAGAGGACACCAGGGCTACTGTTGGTGGTTCCCCCAGAGAGCCTCTTAGAGGCCATGTGCGCTTCCTGATCTTACACCCGGAATTTGTAATTGTAACAAGGTCCCTGCGGAACTTCCATTTGCTTCTGTCTTCTGTTCTAGAAGCGGACTTTAGAAAGACTCTTGTGGTAGACATGTGTACTGCTGTGTTGCTGCTGGCCTAATGTCTTCAACACGTATTCTTAGTGACTCTTAACACTTTTAACTTTAGATTGTGAATATTCACAATTCTACTTGTCATAGTCTGTTTATTCTCTTTACCTTCTACGCTGTTTTTAACAGCAATACAAACAGAAGCTAGAGTAACCAGTGTTTTGTCTGACACATTCTTCTTGATAAACTTTATGAGGTGTGGCTTATATTCGTCTGTACCTTTAGTCACATGCCTGCTTCTTAGCACAGAGGTGATGAAACCACCCACAGCTTTGCTGGGGGTATTATATTTCTTTATTTTTTTGTTTTTTAGCCCATCACAACATTGATAGCTGATGTTGAAATTGCTTGAGGTAAGTTTGATGCTTTCATTGAAGAGAATCTACAGGACTATAGTTTTTAGTTTTTAGAACACCAAAACATAGCTATTCCTAATACATTAAGTGGGAAATCTAGATCAGTATATTAGACAAGATATTTTATATATCCAGTCCACCCTGTGTACCTGCAGGTGCCACATCCACAGATTCGACCAACTGTGGATCAAAAATACTCTAAAAAAAATTTTTTTAAATAACAGTACAAAAATAAAAATAATAAAAACAATACAGTATAACAGCTACTTACATAACACTTACATTGTATTAGGTATTTTGAGTAATCTAGAGATGATATACAGTATGTAGGTGGATGTGTGTAGGGGTCCTGGAACCAATCCCACATGGATCCAGAGGGACAACTGCATGTATACATACGATACAATGACCCTCTCTGTATATACATGCATTGCTATATAAATGTGTGTGTATTTATATATATATATACACACACACAGTGAGTATGTGTGTGTATATTAAAAAAATAAAATTTTTTTACTTAAAAAGATAAGTTTTCTTTAAGTAAAAAAATAAGATTTTTTTTAAGTAAAAAAATAAGTTTTTTTTAAGTAAAAAAATGTTTTTTTTTTAAGTAAAAAAATAAGTTTTTTTTTTAAGTAAAAAAATAAGTTTTTTTTTTTAAGTAAAAAAATAAGATTTTTTTTTAAAGTAAAAAAATAAGATTTTTTTTAAAGTAAAAAAATAAGATTTTTTTTTTTTTAAGTAAAAAAATAAGGGCTGGTGCGGTGGCTCACGCCTGTAATCCCAGCACTATGGGAGGCCGAGGCGGGCAGATCGCTTGAGGTCAGGAGTTCAAAACCAGCCTGGCCAACATGGTGAAACCCTGTCTCTACTAAAAAAAGTTAGCCGGGTGTGGTGGGGGGCCCCTGTAATCCTGCCTGTAATCTCAGCTACTCAGGAGGCCGAGGCAGGAGAATTGCTTCAATCTGGGAGGCAGAGGTTGCAGTGAGCCGAGATCACACCACTGCACTCCAGCCTGGGCAACAGAGTGAGACTCCATCACAGAAAAAAAAAAGAAAAAGAAAAGAAAGTGTTTTTTTTAGAGTAAAAAAATAAGCCAGGCATGGTGGTACGTGCCTGTAGTCCCAGCTACTGGGGTGGGAGGCTGTGGTAGAAGGATTGCTTGAGCCCAGGAGTTCAAAGATGCAGTGAACCATGATTATACCTGTGAATAGCCAACACACTCACGCACTCCAACTTGGAAAATGTAGTGAGACCCTATCTCTAAACAAATAAACAAACAAACATCTAGAAATCTGTGTACCAACCATGTACCTTGAGTATTACGGACTTAAAACTTTTTTTCTGGCTGGGCGTGGTGGCTCATGCCTGTAATCCCAGCACTTTGGGAAGCTGAGGTGGGCAGATCACTTGGGGTTAGAAGTTCGAGACCAGCCTGGCCAACATGGCAAAACCCCATCTCTACTAAAAAATATAAAAATTAGCCAGGCATGGTGGCAGATGCCTGTAGTCCCAGCTACTTGGGAGGGTGAGGCTTAAACCTGGGAGACGGAGGTGGCAGTGAGCTGAGATCTCGCCATGGCACTCCAGCCTGGGCGACAGAGTGAGACTCCCTCTCAAAAACAAATAAATAAATAAATAAAATAAAATAAATTAAACAAAAACCACAAAGTTTTTTTTCTATATGCTATATTTTAACAAATTGTTTTGCAACAAACATATTGCTGTGCCTCTTGAACGAGTTTATATTTTCCTTAGTTCTTAGGCTCCTGGTGGGGACCATTTTAGGATTATGCATTCCTGGTTTTCTCTTTATTAATTCAAAAGCAGTTTCTAAAATTGTGTTTACCTTTCATTTCAGCATCAGGATACTCAAAGTGGAAAGGATCACAGATTTTTGGTAGTTTCTGGGTCTACAAGGACTTTCCAAATCCAGGAGCAACGCCAGTGGCAACGAAGTGACTCAGGCGGGCACCAAGGAAACAGCGCCATTGGTCTCTGGGTAGTGCTTTAAGAATGAACACAATCACATTATAGTCCATGGTCCATCACTATTCAAGGATGACTCCCTCCCTTCCTGTCTATTTTTGTTTTTCACTTTTTTACACTGAGTTTCTATTTAGACACTACAACATATGGGGTGTTTGTTCCCATTGGATGCATTTCTGTCAAAACCCTATCAAATGTGATGGCTAGGTTCTAACATATTGCCATGTGTGGAGTGTGCTAAACACACACCAGTTTACAGGAAAGATGCATTTTTTGTACAGTAAACGGTGTATATACCTTTTGTTACCACAGAGTTTTTTAAACAAATGAGTATTATAGGACTTTCTTCTAAATGAGCTAAATAAGTCACCGTTGACTTCTTGGTGCTGTTGAAAATAATCCATTTTCACTAAAAGTGTGTGAAACCTACAGCATATCCTTCGCGCAGAGATTTTCGTCTGTTATACTTTATCAAAGATTGGCCACGTTCCACTTGGAAATGGCATGTAAAAGCAATCCTAGAGAAACCTGTGTAACTCCATCTGGCAAATTCAAAAGAGAGAGAGAGATCTTGAGAGAAAGAAATGCTGTTTGTTCAAAAGTGGAGTTGTTTTAACAGATGCCAATTATGGTGTATAGTTTAACAGAGTTTTCTGTTGCATTAGGATAAACATTAATTGGAGTGCAGCTAACATGAATATCATCAGACTAGTATCAAGTGTTCTAAAATGAAATGTGAGAAGATCCTGTCACAATTCTTAGATCTGGTGTCCAGCATGGATGAAACCTTTGAGTTTGGTCTCTAAATTTACATGAAAGCACAAGGTAAATATCCATTTGCTTTAGGGTTTTCATGTTGGATCTGTCATTATCAAAAGTGATCAGCAATGAAAAACTGGTCGGACAAAATTTGACATTGACGTAATGAAATTCGAGATGTAGGCATTCCCCCAGGTCTTTTCAGTGCAGATTGCAGTTCCGATTCATTTCAATAAAAAAGAACTTGGAAAACGTGGCCTGTATGTTACTTCCTTGAGTAGATCCAGCGACTCACAACTTAGATGATGAAATTTGGGCGTATGTTATTTGTGAATTTATTCCATTAATTATTATTAAAGGGCCCATTATCCAGAAGTAATTCAAGGTCAAGGTCAAGATCAAGGTCAAAGTGGGCTATATTTTAGATCTTCTTCAGATCTAAAGTCATCATTTCTTAGGGAACTGTCCAGGTCACAATATACACAATTGGATGCCAACTATAGGCAAACTCTACTTTGCCTGATGTACTCCTAAACACACAACAGTAAAAATGAATTTTTTTAAAGCAACACACAAAAGGCTTGCAATTTAAACAAGACTATATAGTGTATAATTCTTCTGGAGGAAATTATCTCTTAACTTCCCATTTTTTGAAAACCTGATTTTTCCATCACCCATTTAAATAATTCAAGTTTTTCAAGCCAACTTAATACTCCTAGTGTCACTCTTGCAACTTTTATTTATTTATTTTTCAGTATCTCAAATCACCAAACACAGTGGAAGGATATGGTCCTAAAGTTCTTATCTTTGCTAAAAAAAAAAAAAAAAAAAAAAATCAGCCTGGCCAGGCACAGTGGCTCACGCCTGTAATCCCAACACTTTGGGAGGCTGAGGAGGGTGGATCATGAGGTCAGGAGATCGGGACCATCCTGGCCAACATGGTGAAACCCCATCTCTACTAAAAATACAAAAATTAGCTGGGCATGGTGGTGGGCGCCTCTAGTCCCAGCTACTCGGGAGGCTGAGGCAGGAGAATCGCTTGAACCTGGAAGGCAGAAGTTGCAGTGGGCTGAGATCGCGCCACTGCACTCCAGCCTGCTGAGAGAGCAAGACTGTCTCAGCAAAGAAAAAAAAAATCAGCTTTTCCTCAACCCCACTGCACACTCAGCCTGGTAGTATAAGATGTTTTCTTTTTTCCCTCTCTTTTTGGAAATAATTTCCTTGAAAGAACTCTCTACACATCTCTATATCCACTTTCTCATTTCCACTGGTTCTTCAACTCCTGTGACCTACCTTCTGTCCCCACCCCTCCTGAAGGGCTCCTGTCGGGGTCACCGAGGACTTGACTTTTGTGAACATATCCCCTTTACAAAGATCTCCCTTCAGGCTCCCAGAAGAGCCCTCTCCAGTTTCGTCTTGGGGCATGGCTGTCTATTTCTCAGTCTCCTGCCAACACTCATCTCTCCAGTTCTTAAATTTAGGTGGCATTCGCAAGTTCTCTCCTGGTCCGCCCCTCACTCTCTCCTTGGGTGATTTCAGTCACTCATCATCTCACCTGCTCCCTTTGGTTCTCTCGTCACGTAGAGCTCCAGCCAACCCTGTGTTCATGACATGTCTCCACCCAGAGGCACCTTAAACCAGAGGTTGGCAAACTTTCTCTGAAAAGGGTCAGACAGTGAATATATTTTGCTTTCTGGGCCATGTGGCCTATGTCTCCTCAACTCTGTTGTAGCACAAAAGTAGCCATAGGCAATACATAAGTGAATAGATATTGCCGTGTTCTCCCAAAATTACAAAAGCAGGCTACATGGGCCACAGTTTATGGCCCCTGCCTTAAACCACTGTCCTGACCTGCACATCCTCACAGGTTCTCCCCACCATGTTCCCTTTCTTGAATTTCTCCACCTTCACCCTATCACTGGAGCCAGAGGAATCTCTTAAGTCTGCTTTCCCCCTCCCTTCCATCCACCCTTGGTCACCAAGCCTTCCTCTCCATCCCCACTGATGATATCCTCTTACAGTTTTCATAATGTCTCTTGGCTAGCGAGGCATTCCCCTCTTTCTTTTAGGCTTCCAGCCCCCTGAGTTTTGGCTAGACATAGGCTACCTGGTCGGGACTATATTTCCCAGCCTCCCTTGCAGCTAGATGTGGCTGAGTGACTAGGCTTAGGCCAGCAGTAAGTAAGTGAAGTGTCTACTAAGAAAACCGCAGATCCTGGACTTGTTCCACTGGAAATGGCAGCAATCAAACAGACTTTGGAAGGCATATGTTAAATCTGAAGAACTTCCAGGCATGAACCTGGAAGACTGGTTCATAGTAGAGAAGGTCTTTTTGTTACAGCAACTCAGCCCATACACAGCCAGCTTGCCCACTACCCTCCCTGTGCACAGCCCCGCTGTCTACCAATCCTTTCTCAACACAGCAGTCTCTTACAGTGCAAATCTGATCATGACACTCCACACTTAAAAGATGAACAAGCAAATAAGAAAGAAGAGAAATTGGGCTGGGCATGGTGGCTCACACCTGTAATCCCAGCACTTTGGGAGGCCAAGGCGGGTGGATAATCTGAGGTCAGGAGTTCGAGACCAGCCTGACCAATATGGTGAAACCTTGTCTCTACTAAAAATACAAAAATTAGCCAGGTGTGGTGGCATGTGCCTATAGTCCCAGCTACTCGGGAGGCTGAGATGGGAGAATTGCTTGAACCCAGGAGGCAGAGGTTGCAGTGAGCCGAGATTGCGCCATTGCACTCCAGCCTGGGTGACAGAGCAAAACTCCATCTCAAAAAAAAAAAAAAAAAGAGAGAGAGAAATCACTGCCTTCAAGAGGACTAAAGCAGGATGAAGTGATAGAGGAACAGAAGAGCTCATTTACACTGTATAGTGAAGGAAGGCCTCTGTGAAGGTGGCAGGGAGAAGCCAGGCATGCAATGTTCAAGGAACAGATTTTCAGGCAGTGGGCACGACTAGTGCAAAGGTCTTGAGGCTTGGCTTGTCCCAAAAGCGAAAAGAGGAAGAGCATGATTAGAGCTCTTATGATAAGTTCCCATTGCAGGGTAAACTCAGCCTCACTAGGGCATTGAAAAGGGCTGGTCATAACCTCAGGGTGGCTAGATGGGTCTAGCAAGCTGTTCCCTGCAACTCTGTGGTGGGTGGGGGAAAGGAGGTTGGAGCTGAACACCTGCCGTCCTCTGGCCACGACGTGGAGCCTGGCTTGGGGTGCTGTTTACTCCAGGGGCTCCTGAGTTGGAAGCACACAAAGGGCAAGCGTCTGTCTTAGAACTGGCCCTGTGGATTGGTACGGGGGCTGCGGGCCCCACCCTGAGTCACCTCTCCAGCCTGATTCTCACCACTGCCTCCTTGCCTTTGACATTTCAGCAGTCCATAAACCTGCACTCCAGCAGCACTCCTTTACAGGAAGCATTGTCCTGCCTTAAGAATCTGCCCTTGGCCAGGCGCAGTGGCTCGTGCCTGTAATCTCAGCACTTAGGGAGGCTGAAGTGGGCGGATCACTTGTCAGAAGTTTGAGGCCAGCCTGGCCAACATCGTGAAACCCCATCTCTACTAAAAACACAAAAATTAGCCTGGCATGGTGGAAGGTGCCTGTAATCTCAACTACTCAGGTGGCTGAGGCAGGACAATTGCTTGAACCTGGGAGGTGGGGTTGCAGTGAGCCAAGATTGTGCCACTGCACTCCAGCCTGGGTGGCAAAGTAAGACTATCTAAAAAAAAAAAAAAAAAAAAGGAAACTACCTTTAGCTGATTGTAGTGGTTCACGTTTGTAATTCCAGTGACTCCAGAGGACAAGGAAGCAGGAGGATTGCTTGAGGCCAGGAGTTTGAGTTCAGCCTGGACAACAGAGTGAGACCCTCTCTCTAAAAATTAAAAATTTAAAATTTAGCTGGGTGTGGCAGCCCATGCCTGTAGTCCCAGTTACTTGAGAGGCAGAGGCAGGAGAAGTAATTGAGCCTGGGGGTTGGAGGCTACAGTGAGCTATAATTACACCACTGCAATCTGGTCCAGGTGACAGAATGAGGCCAAAAAAAAACAAAAAAAAACCAAAAAAACACCTGCCCTTTACCCTTTCTCAACCTGACAATTTGACTGACTTGTCTTGAAGGTTTGGCACCACTTCTTGGGAGCTTCCTCTGCTCCCCACCTGGGGTGATGCCCTCTTCTGGAAGGCTCTCACCGCAACACACACAGTGGCTGTCAAAGCTCAGCCTGGCTTTAGTTCCAGCCCTACTAGGTCTTCTCAGGACTCAGGATATCCAGGTGGAAGGAAGGCTGTGCCAGGTACCAACTACCCCACATAAGATCGCCAAGATAAATCCCTCACATTCAAACTAGTCCCCCAACATCCGTCAACCCTATTACTAATAGCAAATTGCCACCTTTGGTCCACTCCACAGTGCCCTCTGAAAGGGTCATCAAAAGACAGTTATGACCATACCAAACTATGATTCTTGACACAGAACCAAAAGTTATTTTTAATTTATTTTGTTTTTTTTCTATTTTTAGAACAATAATAATAATATTTAAAATAATATTTTCCTGTGATATAATTAAAACTGTGTTATTTCAATTGAATTTGAAATAGAATTCATGGTCTAAAATAGACTGAATCCCAGCGTGAACATATATTTGCATGCCTTCCTCGTCGTCATTCAGTTGGTGCAATTGTCAGGCATGCAATAAGAAGGGAAGTGAACACTGCAGCACTGTGGCCTGTGGCCACAGTGATGGCGGGACACCCCCACAGAGGCCACACCAGGTGACTCTCAGCTCGGTGGGTGGGAGGGGGAGTGTCTCTGTGTCCCTCTAGCACACACATCCTCACACAACCTCACATAGTCTTTTTTGCATTTGCTAGGCCATCTTATAACACCTAGGCTCACAAAATTCTGGCTTCCTTTGGATTAACTATACCCATGGTCCCCCAAGACGGGGATTCCAAGGAGCAGGAGGGAGCCTCGAGGCAGCCCAGACTCCCAGCTACAAACCTCTCTTTCCAGAATTCCACTGCCACACCTTGGCATATACCAAATGTTGACAAAGAAGGCTGTTCCCGTACAAGGGCCAATTTTAGAGCAAGCTCCCTGTGGTTGGAAAACTATAAAACCCTCAGCCCCAAAGCTGTGTGTAGTGCTTTGTGCGTGACAGGGCTGGGGCAGATCTCTCTGAGGCACTCAGGAAAACCATTCCCTTTGCTTGTGGTGGGCGGCCCCTGGTGGCTGCTCTGCCCTTGCCAAGTGTTACGTGTCTAAGGTCTGTGGGCATGTTTCTCATTTGCTGCAAAACACCCTCCCCACCCTTGCAGAGAAAGAGTCTTTTGTGCAGCACCCTTTAAAGGGTGACTCGTCCCACTTGGGTTCTCTCTCCTGGTGCAGTGTTGCAGGCAAGTTTATCAGAGTATCGCCATGAAGTTCGTCCCCTGCCTCCTGCTGGTGACCTTGTCCTGCCTGGGGACTTTGGGTCAGGCCCCGAGGCAAAAGCAAGGAAGCACTGGGGAGGAATTTCATTTCCAGACTGGAGGGAGAGACTCCTGCACTATGCGCCCCAGCAGCTTGGGGCAAGGTGCTGGAGAAGTGTGGCTTCGCGTCGACTGCCACAACACAGACCAGACATACTGGTGTGAGTACAGGGGGCAGCCCAGCATGTGCCAGGCTTTCGCTGCTGACCCCAAACCTTACTGGAATCAAGCCCTGCAGGAGCTGAGGCGCCTTCCCCATGCATGCCTGGGGGCCCCGGTGCTGAGGCCATCCGTGTGCAGGGAGGCTGGGCCCCAGGCCCACATGCAGCAGGTGACTTCCAGCCTCAAGGGCAGCCCAGCGCCCAACCAGCAGCCTGAGGCTGGGACGCCATCTCTGAGGCCCAAGACCACTGTGAAACTCACAGAAGCAACACAGCTGGGAAAGGACGCGACGGAAGAGCTGGGAAAAGCCAAACCCACCACCCGACCCACAGCCAAACCTACTCAGCCTGGACCCAGGCCGGGAGGGAATGAGGAAGCAAAGAAGAAGGCCTGGGAACACTGTTGGAAACCCTTCCAGGCCCTGTGCGCCTTTCTCATCAGCTTCTTCCGAGGGTGACAGGTGAAAGACTCCTACAGGTAACACCCTTTCCTTTACTCACATACAAAGACTACGTGAGAGGCACTTAGCACTTTCACAGCTGCTGCAACCACATCAGAGTCTCAGTGTGTGTTTGGGGGTGGGGTTGAGGCTGTCTGTTGCAGAGCAGAGTAGATGAGGTGGTTCATCCGGAGTGGCACTGGACCCCGGTGATGCACAGGAATCACCTACAAGGAGCTCTAAAAATGCTGATGCCCAGGCCCCTCGCCAGACCGTTCCATCTATGTCTCCAACACAGTAGCGCAGGAATGTGGACTTTTAAAACTCTCGCCCAAGTGATTTGAATCTGCAGCCAAGGTTGAGAATCTCCTTGTGATGGGACCACCTCACTGTTAAACTGAGGCCTTTGGAATTCTGCCGGGTGCCGTTTCCTACTGAACCAAGCCTTTGCTGCAGCTGTTTGTGGCCGAGGTGCTATGTCATGGTGGAGGTGTCGCCACATCCCGTCTTGTTCTCAGTTTCCTCTCTTACAGTCCAGTTAGGGCGGGGAGTGCTGTGCACTGGGGAAAGTTTGAGTCAAATAATCTTCAAAGTCTTTCTCACAGCTCTCAAAGCCTTTAATTGTTTTTTTTTTATCACAGAAGAGAAAATCTAATGAATAACAACAGATTTAATCAACTCCAAGTATTGCTTTTAAAAGACCAAACTTTTTCTTGTGGAAATAAGGCTTATTTCTGATCTCTATCCTTAAATGCAGCAGCTTTCATTAATTTTGCACACAAGCAAGGAGTTCATTTACATGGGATTCTAGTCTTATTTGTGCACTTTGAGTTTAAAAGGAGAGTTTCTGAGGTTTTTCATATTATCTATGTAAGAAAAATAGGAACAAAGCAGATTTCCCGATAAATAGCACTTTGATAACTAATACCACAAAACAAATAAGGCTTTTTCTAAAAGGCAGCAAGAAATGTTGGGTCACAACAAAGTTGTTTTGGTGTCTCCTCTTCTGGGATGGAGGTTTTCTGCTTGTTTAATATTTCAGATCTGTCCCAGAGGAGAAAAGGGGCCACTTAAGCCAAAAAAAATTACTATTGAGGAGAGGTCCTTTTTTTTTTTGTCTTTTAAAAGTTGATTTTTTTGGTCTTTCTACAAATAACACATGCAAATCATTTGAAAAATTCAAACACAACAGAAAAATACAAAGAATTTTAAAACTGCATCCATAATCCCACCACACAGAGATAAAAAATGTTAACAGAAGAGTGCCCATTTAGACATCCATCTATGCGTATTTATACAGACGGGTGTACAGTTTATATACAGATGCATACAGGTGCTAAAGCTTAAAACAATACTTGATCCTGCAGATAAGCTGCATAGGACTACTGTATTAGGTTGCTAGGGCTGCCATAGCACAATACCACAGAATGGGTGGCTTAAACAGCAGAAATATATTTTCTCAGAATTCTGGAGACTGAAATTCCAAGATCAAGGTGTCAGCAGGATTGCTGTCTTCTGAGGACTCTCTCCTTGACTCATCGATGGCAGCCTTCTCGCTGTCATTCCTCTGTGTGGATCTGTGTCCTCATCTCCTTTTGTTAGGATACCATTCACACTGGGTGAGGTCCCACCCAAACAGCCCCATTTTACCTTAACCACCTCTTTAATGGCCCCTATCTTTAAATATAAACACTCCCTGAGGTACTGGAGGTTAGGACTTAAGTCTACGGTTTTTAGGTTTGGGGAGGGACACAATTCACACAATTCAGCTCATAACAACTAACAAAGAATTTTTCATCCCTTCTTTTTTTTTTTTTTTTTTTTTTTCAGAGCTGACCTCTCCCTGACAGAGAACCGTCTCTTTTTATATTATGCCGCTTTCAGTCCAACGTTCTCACACTGGAAGAAGGGAGTCTCTAATCAGATGCAACTGCCCAAATTCTTGATCTGCAGCTTCTCTGAAGTTTGGAAAAGAAATCTTCCTTTCTGGAGTTTGCAGAGTTCAGCAATATGATAGGGAACAGGTGCTGATGGGCCCAAGAGTGACAAGCATACACATCTACTTTTTATCTGTAGAAGTTTTGCTTTGTTGATCTGAGCCTTCTATGAAAGTTTAAATATGTAACACATTCATGAATTTCCAGTTTAGCCTTCTGAGCAAGACATGAATTTGTCACATTTCATTGCATGGTAACATGGACTTGGAGTTAGAGAAAGTTCAGTAAATAGCAGCTATGTTTGTGCAAAATAAAGGAATGATTTCAGAAATACGACTTTAGTCTTCTTAATGAACGCAATACCTAGATGCTATAGAGATCATGTATACCCATTAAGTCACTGTTATTTTATTCAGGGTGCCATCACGCATTACACAGACTAGGTGGCTTACACAACAGAAATGTGTTTTCTCACAGTGATGGAGGCAAGAAGTGCCTCAAGATGTCATCAAAGTTAGTTTCTCCTGGAGGGTCTCAGGGAAAATTGTTCAGTGCCTCTCTCTCAGTTTCTTAAAGTTGCTGGAATCCTTGACATTCCTTGGCTTATAGACATATCACTCTAATCCCTGCCTTTGTCTTCACATGGAATTTTCCCTTGCGTGTGTGTCAAATTTCCCTCTCCTGATAAGGGCACCAGCCATTGGATTAGGGTCCATCCTAATCAAGAAAGACCTTATCTTAACTCCATCATGTCTGCAAACACCCTATTCCCAAATAAGATCATATTCACAGATTCCAAATGGACATAAATTTTTGGTGGGCACTAGTCAACCCAGCAAAGCCACCCTGCAGCAATAGCAACTAGCCAAAAAGATAGAGAAGTGAACCTGAAAGAGAACAACCCTGTACACTCAGCAATTAAATTAATCAACAGAGTTGGAAAGGAAGAAAATTAGATTTTATTAGACATACGCAAAAAGTGACTCACTCTCTTCTTAATTTCGTATTTATCTTACCTAAGAACACATTAATAGTCCACTCTCTTTTTTTAATGGCTATTTATTTATTCGAGATGGGGTCTCTCTCTGTCACGCAGGCTGGAGTGCAGTGGTGCAATCTCGGCTCACTGCAACCTCTGCCTCCTGGGTTCAAGTGATTCTCCTGCCTTAGCCTCCCGAGTAGCTGGGATTACAGGCGTGTGCCACCATGCCCAGCTAATTTTTGTATTTTTAGTAGAGACAAGGTTTCACCATGCTGGCCAGGCTGGTCTCGAACTCCTGACCTCAGGTGATCCGCCCGCCTCGGCCTCCCAAAGTACTGGGATTACAGGCGTGAGCCACTGTACCTGGCCCACTAGTCCACTCTTGATGTACTTAAATTGTTTCCCCATCTAGCCCAGCAGTGCCCAACCCTAGCTATATAATGGAGTCACCTGGGGCAACTTTTCAAAAACACTGGTGCTTAGACGTCAGCACCAGAGGTTATGGTGTAACTGGCCAGGGACGGGGCCTGAGCATGTGCAATTTTACATTTCCCCTGGTGAGTCTAATATGCAGCCGAGTTTAAGAAACGCCACCCTTGATTAATTGAATTAGAATCTCTGGGGTGTATCCTAGGTAATTTCCAGGCAATTCTATGTGTAACCTGAGTTGAAGACTACTAATATGGCTTCTATATGTAGTTCACACAATTAAGAAATATTTATTCATCATCAGCTATGTCCCAGGCACTGTGCAAGACATTGGATAGGGGAGAGATGAACTAACTAACTAGGTTTCACATCTTAGAAGTGCAGTGAAGTAGTGAAAACCGAGACAACACATTGATGAGTGTAGGAGATGACACAGAAGGCTGTGGGTGGGGGCAGCCAGGGGACATTTGCTGGGGTTGAGTTTCTA
The DNA here is from genome assembly GCF_028878055.3 of Symphalangus syndactylus. NCBI lineage: Eukaryota > Metazoa > Chordata > Mammalia > Primates > Hylobatidae > Symphalangus > Symphalangus syndactylus. The sequence continues at coordinate 23,698,206 of NC_072438.2, read as the reverse complement.
AAATATATATACATCAAGCATCTGCTGTGACATACTAAGTCTATTTCTTATAAGGGCTCTGAGCCTTTCACTCGCCCCCTCATATAACTCTCACTGCATCCCTAAGAGGTAAGTAGTTTTATTCCCAATTATAAACCAAGGGACTTGAAAGCCTGGAGAGGTAAGTTGTACACAGCTTGTTAAGAGTCAGGACAGCAGAGAAATCCAGGTCCACCCAGTTCTAATGCTCATGGCGTTCAATTTATAAACATCACAGGATAGACTGGGATTTGTCACAGACCATTTTTCACCAACATTTTAAACTAAGATCACCATATAGCTGACCAGTGATTTTAAAGATGAAAATCTGTGCTACCCAAAGGGTGACAGGTGGGCCAGAGGCATCTGCTTCTGCTGGGGAGCTTTAGACATGCTAATTCTCGGCTAGGGGTGGTGGCTCATGCCTGTAATCCCAGCACTTTGGGAGGCCGAGGAGGGCAGATGACCTTAGGCCAAGAGTTTGAGACAAGCCTGGCCAACATGGCGAACCCTATCTCTACTAAAAAAATACAAAAAATAGCTGGGTGTGGTGGTAGGCACCTGTAATCCCAGCTACTCAGGAGGCTGAGGCAGGAAAATCACTTGAACCAGGGAGGCGGAGGTTGCAGTGAGCCAATATGGTGCCCCTGCACTCCAGCCTGGGCAACAGAGCAGGACTCCATCTCAAAAAAAAAAAAAAAAAAAAAAAAAATGCTAATTCTCAGGCCCCACCACATACAAACTGAACCACAGTATCTGGGGTGAGGCCCAGAAATGTGTATTTTAACATTTCCGTGTGTTCTATGCAGAGTAACATTGGCCGAGCAATATTTCAGTCATCCTAAAAGGAAAGGCTTTGTGAAACCTTAAAGCAGATAATTCTGACATAGGCTACAATACGGGTGAACCATGAGTACATTGTGCTAGATAAAATAAGCCAGTCACAAAAGACAGATATTGCATGATTCCACTGATGTGAGGTACCTAGACTAGTCAAAAATCACAGATACCAAAAGTAGAATGTTGGCTGCCAGAGACTATGGTGAGGTGAGAATGGGAAGTTAGTTTAATGTTTATAGAGTTTTAGTTTTATAAGATTAAAAGAGTTCTTGAAGTGGATAGCAGTGATGGTTGCATAACAAATGTAATTAATACTACCAAATTATATACTTAAAATTATTAAGATGGCGTATTTTATGATATACGTATTTTATTTGAATTTTGAAAAGAAATTTTAAAAAAGAAAAGGAAATTCTTTTCACAAGGTACTGAAATAACAGCATATCCATAAGAAAAATATGACTATCTACTATTACTAGATACAAAAAATAAACTGAAATTGGTTTATATACCGAAATGTAAAGGGTGGTTTCTCCCTAATACTAGGGGTGCTCCTTTCCTTCGACAGTGGCATAATCTATTTGTTCTAATTCAGTAACTGCTACATCCATCTTTATTAATCAAGTACTCACCCACACCCAGGCCTTCCTCATCGATGGGTCACCAATCATGAGGGCTGGGCACAGTAGTAGAACTCAGCCACTGAAAGAGTTCATTGCGGTCCACAAATTCTAGCAATTAATCATATGATCTTCCATATTCAATAACCCAAACCAGGGGCTGGCAGAAGCAACAGATTGGAGTCACCCTCTTTGTGTTGTCACTGATGGTGTCAAATAATGATGAAACCAGTGAAGATTCCCAGGTGGTAGGGTCAATTTTTTTTTTTTTTAAAGAAAAAGAGCAGTGGTTGAGAGATTTTATGGTGAAATCATAGACATAGAGAACCGATCTCCCTGAATCCCTGCCTCTTCTGTCCTGATTTTCTCCAAACACCTCCTCCAAGGGGAATGCTTCCTCTGAGGAGCAGCTGCATGTAATGCTCACACTGTCTGCTAAAGACATGTAGGCCACAGTGCAGATAACATCATCTGTCTAGCAATTTTCTCAGTCACATCTTCCAAAGTCTATCTTACCACTTAAAAATGATGCCAACCCAAGACCCAGGACATGAAATGTGCTTGAATGTTTTGTCCATTAGCCCACTACTGGGGGCACCATTGCTGTGAACAGTATGGCATTGTCTAACTACAAGTGAACCAGATACTAAGCCAAGCAGAGAACAGTCTCCAGTGCCACTATGGTGTGGCCAGAATCTGCCAGCTTCACAGAATGGCAACTCCATGATGACGGTTGTCAATTACCACTGCACACCAGTAATGGCCACCAGGTGACAGCAGAGGACCAATGTATTGTATTTGCCAGACAAAGTCAGGCCCCACCCCCAGAGCTAAGGATCCCTGTCACCTTTAGACTGAGAGATCAACTGTGGAGAGGAACCAAAGGAACCACAGTCCCAGTAGGCCATTTTATTCTCTGTGGCACTCAGGTGAGGTTTAACTTTTGAGCCTATTGTGTTAGTGGCAAGATTACCATCTCCAATCCAATAATGGATTGAGGCAGTGATGCTGGTCACCAGGGCTGGAAAGTCCAGTCACCCACTTTGTTTCATGTTGTCTCACCTCATATGCATCCTTTCCATGGCATCCACAAGGGTTACAAAAATGTCTCCTGAGGCTGCAGTAGTGGCTATCAATAGCTTATAGCCTCATAGAGAGTGTCCTTAATATACCAGTCAGTTGTCACCAACCAGGCAGCTTGCTGGCTGTACCCAAGAGTAGGTGAAAAAGGCATGTCTGATTCTTATGAGCACTGATAAGGCAAAGGTGATGGCTTTCCATATAGCTCATTGAGCAATGGGATCCTCCTGCAGTAGCTCTTCCAGAGTTGTCTCTGGAGCTAGATGGCTGCTGCCACCAGGTGGACACCAGCATATTTAGTCTTCAGTAAACCAAGCCCCAGCATCCTCACAGACTTCCTGGGAGTGGTCTCCAGGTAGTCAAAAGCTGTCCCTGTGAGTAATTAAGAGAGAGACAAGAAGACCCTAAAGGTGAGGTCTCAACTTACTTGTGTAAGGAGAATTATCTATGAGATCAGACTTGCCCTGTGAAGTGTTCCACTTCCATTTAATATGAGAAATCTGTGCATTTTCAATTCTGCCCTTAGTACTTGAGGGGAACCTGACAGGTGGGGCTTTAGTTTTTACAAATAAGGCAAATATTTGTCCAATTAGTCGAATGGATGGATTTAAACTGGTGGCATTGACCCACATGATCTCCACTACACATTCCTGCACTTACATTCAGCAATTCAAAGGTTATTTGATTTGGGGGGCATTTTTGACACTAGGACAATTATTGACATTTTTAACAATTATCAATCACACCTTCTGCAGAAAGAATTTAAGTGATTCCAGATGATGCATAAATTATGGCACCTAACCGCTTTCAATAAAATGGCTAAAAAAAATGAGCCTAAAAATCCTTTGCTAGGTGATACAGTTTGGCCCTATCCCCACCCAACTCTCAACTTGAATTGTATCTTCCAGAATTCCCAATGTGTTGTGGGAGGGACCCAGGGGGAGGTAATTGAATCATGGGGCTCAGTCTTTTCCCCATACTATTCTCATGATATTTAATAAGTCTCATGAAATCTGATGGGTTTATCAGGGATTTCTGCTTTTGCTTCTTCCTCATTTTTTCTTGCCACCACCATGTAAGAAGAGCCTTTCACCTCCCACCATGATTCTAAGGCCTCCCCAGCCATGTGGAAGTGTAAGTTCAATTAAACCTCTTTTTCTTCCCAGTCTCAAGTATGTCTTTATCAGCAGCATGAAAATCGATTAATACAGTAAATTGTTACCAGTAGAGTGGGGCGTTGCTGAAAAGATACCCAAAAATGTGGAAGCGACTTTGGAACTAGGTAACAGGAAGAGGTAGGAACAGTTCGGAGGACTCAGAAGAAGCCAGGAAAATGTGGGAAAGTTTGTCACTTCCTAGAGACTTGTTGAATGGCTTTGTCCAAAATGCTGGTAGCAATATGGACAATAAATCCAGACTGAGGTGGTCTCAGATGGAAATGAGGAACTTGTTGGGAACTGGAGCAAGGGTGACTCTTGTTATGTTTTAGCAAAGAGACTGGTGGCATTTTGCCCCTGCCCTAGAGATTTGTGGAACTTTGAACTTGAGAAGATGATTTAGGGAATCTGGTGGAAGAAATTTCTAAGCAGCAAAGCATTCAAGAGGTGACTTGGGTACTGTTAAAGGCATTCAGCTTTAAAAAAGAAGCAGAGCATGAAAGTTTGGAAAGTTTGCAGCCTGACTATACGATAGAAAATAAAAACTCATTTTCTGGGAAGAAATTCAAGCCAGCTGCAGAAATTTGCATAAGTAGCAAGGAGCCTAATGTTAATTCCCAAGGCCATGGGGAACATGCCTCCAGGCCATGTCAGAGACCTTCAGGGCAGCCCCTCCCATCACAGACCCAGAGGTCCAGGGGGAAAAAGTGGTTTAGGGGGCCAGGCCCAGGGTCCCTATGCTGTGTGCAGCCTTGGGACTTGGTGACCTGTGTTCCAGCTGCTCCAGCCATGGCTGAAAGGGGCCAATGTAAAGCTCAGGCTGTGGCTTCAGAGGGTGGAAGCCTCAAGTCTCGGCAGCTTTGAGTCTCACAGGGGCACCAGCTGCTGGGTCCATCCCGCAGACCCTGGCCAAGCAATGGATGAAAGGAGTACTCAGACACAGGCATGCAGTGTAAGAGCAGCGAGGGGGCTGCTGGCACTAGGGACCAAAGAAAAGAGCAGCCTCGATTAGCTGGAGCTGCTTGCTTTTATTTAGTACAGGCATAATGCCGAAAGCCTGGAGCAAACACAGTCTGTGGGTAATTAACATTTACTATTCTCCTTTTAGGGAACGGGTCACATGCTCTGATGATCAAAGATCATTTTCTGGTCAAAATGAGTAAACAAGCCTATTTAGATAAATTCCCATACACTCCCTTGTACCTACTTCTTGCCCTCTGCCTCAGGGTAAGAGAACAGCTGCCTTTATCTTATTCTCCCCGAAGCTTTGCAGAGCCTTCTGATCTTTCAGAAGGTTTGTGCCCTTTGCCTATAATTTGTCCCACCACCCTGACTGATCTCCTACAGTGTTGAGCCTGCAGATGCACAGAAGTCAAGAGCTGAGGTTTGGGAACCTCCGCCTAGATTTCTGAAGATGTATGGAAACGCCTGGATGCCCAGGCAAAAGTTTGCTGTAGGAGTGGGGCCCTCTTGGAGAACTTCTGCTGGGGCAGTGCAGAAGGGAAATGTGGGGTTGGAGCCCCCACACATAGTCCCTACTAGGGCACTGCCTAATGGAGCTGTGAGAAGAGGGCCACTGTCCTACAGACCCCAGAATGGTAGATCCACCAACAGCTTGCACTGTTGTGTGCCTGGAAAAGCTGCAGAGACTCAGCGTCAGCGCATGAAAGCAGCCAGGAGGGAGGCTGTACTCTACAAAGCCACAGGGACAGAGCCGCCCAAGACCATGAGAACCCACCTCTTGTATCAGTGTGACCTGGATATGAGACCTGGAGTCAAAGGAGATCATTTTGGAGCTTTAAAATTTGACTGCCTAGCTGGATTTTGGACTTGCATGGGCCCTGTAACCCATTTCTTTTGGTCAATTTCTCCCATTTGGAACAGCTGTATTTACCAAATACCTGTACCCCCATTGTATCTAGGAAGTAACTAGCATGCTTTTACAGGCTCATAGGCAAAAGGGACTTGCCTTGTTTCAGATGAGACTTCATACTGTCAACTTTTGGGTTAATGCTGAAATGAGTTAAGACTTTGGGGGACTATTTGGAAGGCATGATTGGTTTTGAAATTCAAGGACATGAGATTTAGAGGGGGCAGGGGCTGAATAATAAGATTTGGCTGTGTCCCCACTGAAATCTCAACTTGAATTGTATCTCCCAGAATTCCCATGTGTTGTGGGAGGGATCCAGGGGAAGGTAATTGAATCATGGGGTATGGTCTTTCCCATGCTATTCTCATGGTAGTTAACAAGTTTCATGAGATCTGATGGGTTTATCAAGGATTTTGGCTTTTGCTTCTTCCCCATTTTCTCTTATTGCTACCATGTAAGAAGTGCCTTTTGCCTCCTGTCATGATTCTGAGGCCTCCCCATCCATGTGGAACTGTAAGTCCAATTAAACCTCTTTTTCTTCCCAGTGCCAGGTATGTCTTTATCAGCAGCATGAAAATGAACTAACACACCAGGCATAAGAATGACACGATGGACTCTGGGGACTAAGAGGGAAAGGATTAGGAGGGGGTGAGGGAAAAAAGAGTACAAATTGGGTTCAGTGTACACTGCTTGTGAGATGGGTGCACCAAAATCTCACAAATCACCACTAAAAAACTTATTCATGTAACCAAATACCACCGGTTTTCCAAAAATCTATAGAAAAAAAAGACTAAAAACAATCCTTTGTTGTGTTTCTAACTACTAATATGTAACATATTTTTGTGCCCCACAATGATTACAGTTAATAATCAGCACAGAGGAACTCTTAAAGGACATATTTTGCCTCTAGATCAAGCCTAATGCCCTTCTGTAGGCAGCTGGGAGGTTTTGTAGCTGTTCCTTAAACAACATCTTTCTTACCTTACCATGAAGTCATTAAATAGCTATTGACACCCTAGAAATTAGAGCTGAGAAAGTCTTTAGACCTATTAAATGAGAGTGACCTGTTTTATGTGAGCACATATTCACCACCCCTCTCTAGCCTTTGAATTACTCACCCTTTGTCTCACACCTCCCTGGAAGTATCTGTTCCCTTTCTTTCTCTCCTTTTCTGTGGTCCTCTCTGCTTCTCGAAGCCAAACCAGGTCAGGCTGTGAACTGAAGAGGTACCAAGATTTCCCCTGCGCAGCTTTCTGCTGGACTTTTCCTAGAAGCATGCATCAGTTACTGCCAGATTTAGTTTTGGGTTGTGGTATCACTTTTCATCTTTTTCCATCAGAGTAAGAAAAAAGTACTGTACTTTCTCTACTACAGTGGGAGAGCTGGGCCCAACTTAGCAAACTAGTGCTTGTTGAAACGAAACACTTCAACAAACTTGAGGGAAGTCACTAAAGAAGTCAGTTTCCTCATCTTTATTTCAGGTGATAATAATGGCTACTCCTTATGGAGGACTATCGAGATCAGATGGGGCTGGGAGCAATGGCTCATGCCTGTAGTCCCAGGACTTTGGGAGGCCAACATAGGAGGATTGCTTGAGTCCAGGAGTTCAGGACCAGCCTGAGCAAAATAGCAAGATGCTGTCTCTGCAAAAATAAATAAATAAATAAATAAATAAATAAATAAAATAATTTTAAAAAGATCTAATATAGTAATAATACAAAGCAAAGGGCTTTGACAATGATATTGTGCTATGCAGATGCATAGTATGATTATAAATCAGGTAGACAGAGATAAACTTGATGAAACAGGAAGGAAAAACTCTTCATATATCGGACTGGTCTTCCTGGATAAGGTTGCCACATTTTATCTCAATGGAGTCACAGATGCTTCTGAAAACTGGAAATAGGAGTCTTGCAACCAAATCTGGGAAAAACATGAGCCAAAATCAGCCCAATCACTGCTAAATATGAAATCACATCACTGCTAAATACGAAAATTTGTCACAACATTTTGTTAGTGTAAGTTCTAAGCCTAAGACAAATTAAGTTGTTGAATTTATTCAGATAATTGTTTTAAAGGGAGAGTGAAACAGGTTTCTGGCCCTTTTTTTGTTTTCAGATCATTTAAATTGAAAGAAGGGGGACCATGTTACTAAATCAAACCTGCCCCAGGCCGGAGTCTAATTCTCTATCCCTCCCTTTGTCACACTCAGATGATACTGTCCTTCTGTAGGGTTTGTCTCCGCCGTGTTTGAAATGGTGTATAAGTTCTTAGGATGAGATGGTTATGGGATGCCTATACTGTTTTTCCTCTCCCAGTCCCCCAGTGGAATTTCTTCCCCTTGGTCATTCGGGAGTGACAGCCTGTGTTATCTCAGAGTTGCCCAAGTGGTGACCCCAAAGGACTCCAGAGCAGGGGCTGGCTTGGGGTAGGGACAATAGAGGACATTGGGCTAGAAGGGGGAGATGTAGGGATTCATGAAGCCGTTAAATTAGCAACATATTGCCAGACACAGTGGCTATAATCTCAGTGCTTTGGGAGGCCAAAGCGGGAGGATCATCTGAGTCCAGGAGTTCAAGACATGTCTGGGCAAAAAAATGAGACGCTGTCTCTACAAAAAAAAAACCCTTAAAACTTAGCTGGGTGTTGCGGTGTGTGCCTGCAGTCCTAACTACTTGGGAGGCTGAGGTGGAAGAATCACTGGAGCCCAGGAATTCGAGGCTGCAGTGAACTATAATTATGCCACTGCACGCTGGCCTAGGTGACAGAGTGAGACCCTGTCTCCAAAAAATATTTTACTTATTTATTTATTTATTTAGGGATGGAGTCTTTCCAGGCTGGAGTGCAGCAGTGTGATCGCAGCTGACTGCACTCTCTGCCTCCCAGGTTTAAGTGATTCTCGTGACTCAGCCTTCCGAGTAGCTGGGTCCCAGGGGCTCACCACCACCACCAACTAATTTTTGTATTTTTATTAAAGAGAATGTTTTGCCATGTTGGCCAGGCTGGTCTCAAACTCCTGGCCTCAAGTGATCTCCCCGCCTCGGCCTCCCAAAGTGCAGGGATTACAGGCACAAGCCACCGTACCAAGTCTAAAAAATATTTTAAAAGAACAAATAAAAATTAGTAACATTTATTGTAAACAAATGTACAATTCATTTTCAAATGACCGTAGATAGTATTGTGGTAAATAAAATGCAACTGTATTTAAAGACATTACCAAGTGTCCATGTGCTATTGTGGCACTTTTATTTTATTTTTATTTTTTAGATAGAGTCTCGCTTTGCTGCCCAGGCTGGGGTGCAGTGGCACAATCTCAGCTCACTGCAACCTCTGTCTCCTGGGTTCAAGTGATTCTCCTGCCTCAGCCTCCCAAGCAGCTGGGAATACAGGTGCCCGCCACCAGGCCAGGCTAATTTTTGTATTTTTGGTAGAGACGGGGTTTCACCATGTTTGCCAGGCTGGTTTCTAACTCCTGACTTCAGGTAATCCACGTGCCTCGGCTTCCCAAAGTGTCGGGATTACAAGCATGAGCCACCGCGCCCAGCCGTGTGGCACTTTTTGATAACATAGATTATGTTTTGATAACATCACACAGGTTATGTGAATACATTTTTTTGAATCAATGACCTGTTTTGGAGTCTGGCCCACCGTTCACTAGCTGTCTGGTCTTGAGTGATCTTTTATTTTCTCCTCTCCATAATGTGAATAATAACAGTACCTGTCTCCTAAGCATGATTCAAGGATTACATGAGATTATCCACACATATTCCAAGGAGTAATAGCTCAAGTCGTAGCTGCTGTCACTCTCACCATCACTGTTTCTCAGTCACAGTTTGTGATTGAGTGCTGCGACGGGCAGGTGTGCACAGTGTGGATGTTGTAAAAGGATCCTCATCCTCGGCAAGGTTGGCAGCCCCTGGCCTGGATGAAGCCTAAGCTGAAACCTTGAATGCTCCCCTGCAAACCTCTTTGTTGACTTTATCCATAGCTTTCTTCCAGCCCAAGTATACATTATAGATTCTCTCCCTTCTGGGAACAGCGCTCTCCTTCTGGGAGAACAGTTGCTCCTCCTCCAAACCCAACTGCATGTTTCAGAGGCCTGGGCCGCTCATCATAGAATCCTGCTCTTTGGCCGTGGTTGACAAGTCCAATGGCAGGAATGCGACTCAAGACCAACCTATCATATCTCTCGCTGGGACTGTTCGCACTCCTGCTTGGCTTGGAACTGGTGACACCCACGTTTCCCACGAAGTAGAGAAAATTAGTCTGAGAAAACAAAGTACAAATGCGGAGAAAAGCTGAGGTGATACAAAACCAAGCATGATGGTGACATTCAGGTTCCTTAATCTATGAGACTGGGTGGTTGTATTAATCATGTGCTTTGATGTTTTCAACTCATGCTCTTTTGATACCTTTGGGAGCCTTAAAAATTCAGGGAGAGACAGACCCTCTCTGGGTTAGCTAATTCCTAAAGATAACACAGTATGTTTGGGATCACGCCTGTCACATGTAAACCAACCATTCCCTTTATCTAACCCTCACATACCAAGCCAGTGTTAACCCTTACCCTAAATCTACCTGGAGACAGGACCAGACAGCCAGACCACATGCCCCAGAGCCTGCTGGAATTATTCAAACCAGCACATCCGAGACTGTGTTCTCCATCCAGCCTCGACTTCCCCTTGGAAACGATGATAAAGGCTCTGGCCTAGGTATTCCCTCGCTCCTGCTTCCACCACCTGACCCAAACCTCACGTTTCACCTGCTGAAGCCCTGTGTGCTGTGGAATGCTCCTTCTCTTTGGAAAGGTGAGTACAGTTATATCTGGGTATTTAAGGAGGATTAGTTCCAGGACCTCCACGGGTACTAAAATTTGCAGATGTTCAAGTCCCCTCTATAAAATGGCATTGTATTTGCATATAACCTATGCACATCTTCCTGTATACTTTAAGTCATCTCTAGATTACTTACAATACCTAATACAACATAAGTGCTATGTAAGTCATTGTTATAGTGTATTATTTATTTGCATTATTTTTCATTGTTGTATTTTTTATTGTTTTTTAAAAAAAATTTTGATCTGCAGTTGATTGAATCCACAAATGTGAAACCTGTAGATACAGGGGTGGGGGGAGGAGGTAACTGTAGTAAATTCTTTTTTCAATGGCATCAGCCTCTTTGTGTCATCATTCAGTCACGTTCATGAGTTAAAATCCCACAGGTACATTTTGGGACAGTTGAGCAGCCAGCAAGGTGACTCAGCGTTCCATAAGGACCACGCCTCCCGCTGCTCTTGGCTTGTTAGCTGACTGTGCCAACCACATATACTATACTATCTTTAGGAATCAGCTAATCCAGGGAGGAATTAGCTATACCTGGGAGGGCACTGCCGGCCGGTGGGGTGCCTGTGCTTTGGCTTCCATTGCCTTGTGCTACCTCTGCTGTGCCCTTTCACGGTTTTCTAGTCTAAACTGTGGCAAGGGAAGGACCGCAGATCTTGCTTTGCACAGGTAGTACCACTGGAAGTGAGAGAAGTCCCCAGTGCACACCTTATTGGACCAAATGACCCGGCAGGTGTGAGGTTAAGCAGGCAATTTGGGTAATTAGCACAGTAAACGCCTCCTGGAGAGAGGAGGAGCAGGGAGTGGCTGCCCCTAGGGTGCTTTGAGGGCACCAAGACTGATGACCTGCCTGCCAAGAATGTAGACAGGGCTCACCACAGAGCATTCAGGAGCTGGGCATTCAGGCCCAGGCACAACTCCCTTCTTGTAACAAATCTTCTCTTACTCTGGTGGACAAAGTCCTGGACAAGTGAGGTCCTCCTTGAACAGTCCATCATGGGTTGACATTGACTGCTGGGCCCCTGAGCATTGGGACTCTGTGAAGATACTCACCCATTTGATTCCAAATTTAGGCAGGTCCATCTCTAATGGTTGGCAGCGAGGTGTAGGGTGTCTCCCCATGGAAAACCATGACTCCTAGAAACCTTAAATATTGCTATATGGGCAAATCTCTTTGTTGTTTCTGGCCTTGCTGCTATTGTGATTTGTCCCTCGACCTGGTGGGGTGCAAGGGATCACATCCCTGGAGATAGAAGGTCCAATTCTTCATGAAAGAGGAAAAGACGATGAAGAATTCCCATGCTGCTCTCCCTGAGATGCCTGGAGATGTTCCTCAGCCTACGAAAGGTTGCCAATCTTCTGGCCAACATGCCTGGGCCCTTCCCAGATGCAGCTGCCTGATCTTGAACTTCCCACCATCCAGAACTGTGAGCTGAATAAACTCCTTTTCTTTATAATTACTTGGTCTCAAGTATTCAGTTATAGCAACAGAAAATGTACTAAGAAGTCAGTCTGGGTTCTTTCATTAATTTATGATCCAGTGGCTCACACCCTCCTAATAAGCCATTGCTTTAACCAAACATGGCCAAGGTAAGACTCACATCAACTCCAGTGGGTACTTAGTTGGAAAAGGATATGGCCTTTCCAAGTGGACATGGCCCTTACTCAGAAGTTCATCACAAAAATAACATCACCCCAGACAACATCACCTCTTAATTTGATGTCAAAACATCAGAGTGATGAGGTATCACAACTACAGCAATCATCAGAGAGTGAGCCATAGGCTCACCTGGTCAGGCCTAGGAACAGGAGCCAAACCATGTTCATCTTATCTTCCCTTGAGTGCCTAGTACTTCGCCTTGCTGAGAGTGGTTACTGAATAATGACTGAAGAGATGACATCCCCTTTCCCCCACTGTTGAGCTGTCTTTGCATAATTGCAGTCTCTTGAGAAATTCTTGTCTGCCTCTGGTAGGCTAGATGTCCCAACTCGAAGCACCACAGCTTTCCCTCCAGCATAGTCACTAACCTCCGTATTGTCATGACTGATATCCTTGACTTTTCCCCTATTGTCTGCTAAATCCTCAAGGGTAAGGACCATTTTTCTTGACTGCGCTTCCAGCCAATCATTAACACTGAGGGCCTGGACATAGTAGGTGCTTCATGCTTGCTTTTAGGACGAATGAAGAAATGACTGAGTGGTAGTAGAAATGGGGTCTCGTTAGGGTCCAGCCTTGCAGAGTCTCATTCCCCTGCTCATTCCTGTCTTCTCTTAAGCAGCATGCCACATGTGTGGGTCCTTTTGCTCTTTGTGTAAGGGCATTCAGCACAGAAGGGTATCCTGTGCTGAATACCCATACAGGTCTTTTCAGACGTGCTTTTCTAGTTTGGTTTTTCTAAATATTGTCACCTCTGCATGTGAAGAAAGGGATGTGGTCATAAGCCAATGTGCCTCGTGACTCTCAGCCTTAACACCAAGAAAGGGCAGCTTACCTTCTCCCTTTTTCAGCTTTCCAAGGGAGCAACTGGTGCTCTTTGTAGCACACATGATCTAGAGGCTGAAAATCCAAAAGGGAGACTCTCTAGGTCCTTCTTTTGCTCCAAGATAGGAAGGGAGGTGGCATATGGAAATGTGCACTTGTGTGGGGTTTTGTGATGTGTGTGCATGTGTGTGGGAATGCGTGTGTATTTGTGAGGGCTTTCTTATGTGCATGTATGTGGGGGTATCTTGAAAAATGTTATCCAAAAGACACAGACCTCTTTAAAGGGTGTTTGACTGTTTAAGAATGATTTGCTTAAAAACAAAGATCCAAAAAGCAAAGAAGTGATCAAAAACTTGATTTGTAGGGACAATTGATTATAGCAGAGCTAAAAACAAAAAATTTACAAAAAGAAAACACTGTATAAGGCTTTGAAATCGCCCTATTCTTTGAGAAAAAATACCTATTATTATTAAGTGGTTTCATACTAGTGGCTGATATTCTAGCATTTTTGACTTACTACAAATAGTAGTTTCATATGATTTAACCTAACACAAAAATTGGAGTTAGGTTTCAAACGTGTTGAGAATCGGAATCAACCATTAAACATTGTTTCTAAAAACATGTTGATACGATTCCACTGCTGGATATATACCCAAATGAAAATCATTCTACAAAATATATATATATATATAAATTTTTAAAAAACCCGACATGCACTCATATGTTCATTGTGGTACTATTCACAATAGCAAAAACATGGAATCAACCTGGATGCCCATCAATGGTGAATTGAAAAAAGAAAATGTGGTACATATACATCATGGGATACTATCTATGCAGCCTTGAAGAATAATGAATTATGTCCTTTGCAGTAACATGGATGCAGCTGGAGGCTATTATCCTAAGCAAATTAACACAGGAATAGAAAACCAAATACTGCATGTTCTCACTTATAAGAGAAGGAGCTAGGCCGGGCATGGTGGCTCACGACTATAATCTCAGCACTTTGGGAGGCCGAGGCAGGTGGATCTTGAGGTCTGGAGTTCGAGAGCAGCCTGGCCACCATGGTGAAACCCCGTCTCTACTAAAAATAAAAATATTAGCAGGGCATGGTGGTGGGCGCCTGTAATCCCAGCTGCTCAGAAAGCTGAGGCAGGAGAATTGCTTGAACCCAGGAGGCGGAGGTTGCAGTGAGCCAAGATCGTGCCACTGCACTCTAGCCTGGGTGACAGAGCAAGACTCCAACTCAGAAAAAAATAAAAAATAAAAAAAGATGAGGAGCTAAATATTAGGTAAGTGTGGACATAAAGATGGCAATAATAGGGCTGGAGACTACTAGAGTGGGGAGAAAGGGAGGGGGGCAAGGTTTGAAAAACTACCTGTTGGGAACTATGTTCACTACCTGAGTGACAAGATCATTTGTACAGCAAACCTCAGCGACGTGCAATTTACCCATGTAACAAATCTACACATGTACCCTCTGAACCTAAAATAAAAGTTAAGAGATATGTTAATATTATGTGTTTAATAACAAGATTCTTTCTAACGTAAATAAACTTAATAGGTTTTCACCTTGCAATCATACCCAATACTATAGAATCCACACTCTGCTATCTCTTCATTTTCTAAAGAAATAAAACTTTCGTTGTCCTGAACAGGAATCCTGAAATCTCATGATGAATGAGCACTTAACATTTGGAATGCAAATATTCTTGAGTAGGTCTAAGATTAATGCCTTTTGCCAGATGAATTAGATTGTACTGATGTTTGCTTAGCCCAATCTCCTTATTTTCTGATAATAAATATATTTTAATGCACAGTATTTGCCCAACAAATTAATATTGCTTTAGTGCAGCAGCTCAGCATTTGCTATGTCTGTTTATAAAGTAACCTTTGAAGGAAGGGCTGATTTTTGACAACTTTGGCCTCGTGATAAGTTTGGCACAGTTAAGACTTACCTCAGGCTGGGCGCGGTGGCTCACGCTTGTAATCCCAGCACTTTGGGAGGCCGAGGCGGGCGGATCACGAGGTCAGGAGATCGAGACCACGGTGAAACCCCGTCTCTACTACAAAATACAAAAAATTAGCCGGGCGTGGTGGCGGGCGCCTGTAGTCCCAGCTACTCGGAGAGGCTGAGGCAGGAGAATGGCGTGAACCCGGGAGGCGGAGCTTGCAGTGAGCCGAGATCGCGCCACTGCACTCCAGCCTGGGCGACACAGCGAGACTCCGTCTCAAAAAAAAAAAAAAAAAAAAAAAAAAAGACTTACCTCAGAACCAAATTGTACCCATTACACGAATAATCTCTGGTGACTGCGTAAGTAGGGCCAGGCCTCTAGGTCAAGAAACTACGTGGTAGTAACAGGCATGAGAGTAAAATCAGCTTTTGAACTTCAAATCCCCAGCTGGTGACCAGATACGCATTCAACTACCAGCCTTAGTCAATGTGTTTTTACCAATTGTGTTCAGACTTCCTTTCACACTCCCAAAGAAAGCATTAATCATTAAAGTTTTGTGTGACCATGAGAAGAATAACATGATCCCAATCTAACCAGAACATGCCAGACAATTTCCAAATTAGGGACATTCTCAAAACACCTAACCAGTTCTTCTGCAAACTGCCACAGTCATCAAAAACAAGCAACATCTGAGAAACAGCCATAGCCAAGAAGAACCCAAAAAGTCATGATCGCTAAATGCAACCTGGTGTCGTGTTGGGATCCTGGACAGAAAAAGAACATTAGGAGCTGAAAATTTAAGTCTACACCAAACCTGCACATGCATGTTTATAGCAGCTCTATTCATCATTGTCAAAATTTAGAGGCATCCAAAATGTCCTAGATGAATGAATAAATGAACTCAGGTACATCCAATCAATGGAATTTTAGTAGTAGGTGAATGAATAAAAGGACTTAGATATATCCAATCATTGGAATTTTATCAGCACTTAAAAGAAACGTGCTATCAAGTTATGAAAAACATAGAGAAACCTTAAGTGCATATTGCTAAGTAAAAAAGTCAATATAAAAAGTTAAGTACTGTATGATTCCAACTATATGACAATCTTAAAAAGACAAAACTGTGGAGACAGTAAAAGGATCAGCAGTTGTCACGGGTTGTAGGGGACGGAGTGGTAAGTAGGCAGAACACAGAGAATTTTTAGGGCGGCTAAACTATTCTGCATGATACCATACAGAATACCATATTCTGTATGATACCATACAGCTAAACCATATTCTGTATGATATCATACCATATTCTGTATGATACCATAGTGGTGGGTACTGTCATTATACCTTTCTTAGTTAACTGATATTATGCGTGTCATTATACATTTCTCAAAACCCAAAGAATGTACAGCACTTAGAGTGAACCTAATGGAAACGATGGACATCGGGTGACAAGGACATGTTAATGTAGGTTTATTACTTACAGCAAATGCACTACCCTGGTTCATGATGTTGAAGGTTGGGGAGACTGTGCCTGCATGTGGGGAGGGGTACATGGGACTTTTGATACTTTCCACTCAATTGTGCTATGAGCATAAAACTACTCTAAAAAATAAAGTCTGTCAATAATAATAATAATAATAAAACTAGAACAATAGGTAAATCCTAAGCAAGTCGGAATAAAGTATGGACTTCAATTGACAATAATGTGTCAATATTTGTTAATTAGTTGTGACAAATGTACCATAGTAATGTAACAGGTAAATGGGGAACCCAGGCGAGAAGTGGAATGATAACTATCTTTGCAATTCTCTGTAAACCTAAAATTATTCTAAAACTTCAAAAAAATTTTTTAAAGGGAAGTTATGGAGGGGCAGAGAGAGGAGAGTTCCACAATTTATCAATGTATGGGTACGTTACCTCATTTGTGTTTAGAATAATAGCAGTGGCCTTTGTAGGGACATGGATGAAACTGGAAACCATCATTCTCAGTAAACTATCGCAAGGACAAAAACCAAACACCGCATGTTCTCACTCATAGGTGGGAATTGAACAATGAGAACTCATGGACACAGGAAGGGGAACATCACACTCCGGGGACTGTTGTGGGGTTGCGGGGGGAGGGGGGAGGGACAGCATTAGGAGATATACCTAATGCTAAATGACGAGTTAATGGGTGCAGGAAATCAACATGGCACATGGATACATATGTAACAAACCTGCACATTGTGCACATGTACCCTAAAACCTAAAGTATAATAAAAAAAAAAAGTAAAAAAAAAAAAAGAATAATAGCAGTGGCCTCTAGATAATTCTTCTCTAATTGTGTGTCAGACACTGTGTCAGACACTCCCTTTAAGCCTTGGCTCCACATCTGTCCCATGAGGACCTAGGCCGACTTTCCTCCTAGGGTTCTTGTGAAATGGGCCTTTATGTACTCATCCCCAGGAGTTACAGGGCCCCTCGGTGCTGGGAGCATGGGGAGGCGGAAGGGCCTGAAGTTACTGGAAACTGCTATGCACTGCATGGCTGGGGATCCATGTCCTCTGCAGTCTCCCCTGAGCCACTGGAAAAGGACATCGTTTCCTAAGTTCACGGAGATGTGAAGAAAGCTTGGGAAACAGCCTTAGCACAGTGCCTGGCACACTGTAAGCTCATTGGAGGAAGCATGCATTTCTCCCTGTGGACATCCATGAAGGTGTGGGGTGGCATGCAGAGTGTCAGGAGCCAATGACACCAACAGAGAGGGGCTCGCATTGCCACCTGGCCTTGAAGGATGAGGCGGTGTGTGCCAGGCAAAGAGGGAAGGGAAGGGGATCCCAAGTGCAGGGAACAGCAGAGGCAAAGGCAGGAAGTGGGTGTGGGCACGGAGCATCTGCAAATGGTGGGACAGGGTTTCAGTGTGGCCAGATTGCAGTGTGTGTCTAGAAGGGAAAGAGCAGAGCAGATGCTGGGATGGGAGTCACAGGAAGGGGAAGGGTCACAAGGAGCCAGTGGGGAGTGTGTACTATCACCTGGCAAAGCTCAGAGAAGCACTTCCCAGAAAGACCCCGGAGTCTGCATGTTGCCTTGTAAATATGTTTTGTGTTCCAACTGCAATCTGCCTCCAGAAAGAATCTGCCTGCCTCCCAAGGATCAAGTAGAATTTTCCATTTTGCAGGAGACTCCCCTTGTTGAGCAAAGCAGCTTTGCCTTGCCTATGTCCAAATAATCCTCCAAAATGCCGCATGAGAGAGCCTGTTCGTGGAGGTCAGGGCCTCAGTGGGGTGTTTGTGAGGATAGTGAGGACGGACCCCTGGGTGAGGCAATTTTAGGAGAGAGACACACAGCTTCAGAAACGGCTGCTTCCGACAGACTCATGCAGAGACTGAGCCTCTGAGTAAATCAGTCAACATCTGTAGCTATGACCACGGAATTCTCAAACAGGTGGATCGTTCATAAAATCCAAACACAGTTACAAGTTTTGGCCTACATATTGTTGAGCTACAGCTTTATTTTTAGAAAATTTTAATTAAGTGCCAACCAATTTCATATAAGCACATCTGGATTTGGGGATGTCACTTTAAAAATCAGAAAGTGTGATAATACTGAGCCTAATCCCTGCATTTTCTCAGTCAATTGGAGATGAGTGTTGACCTCTACAGAGGCAGAGACTCTCTAGTTTGCCATGGTCCCCATCACTCCCTATTGCCTTATCTCAAACCCAAAAGCCAGTTGCCATTTAATATCACACTTAAACAATAGTTTTCTTATGGCTGAATTAAGGAAAAGTGAACAATTTCTTGCTCTGAAAATCTATGAAAGGTGAGGTGATAACATATAATGAGGGCCACATCTTCCCTGTAAAAGTGAGTTTCTTTTTAAATGCTTCATATGTAAATAATAAATGTCTGTTTTCAAAGAATACAACTTAAGACCCTATTATGAGTCAAAACGATTCTGCTCCACTTTATGGTAACAGCTTAGCCCAGGAAAAATTTAGCATGCAGCTATAAAGGAGATGCTGTTATTGTCAGCACACTGCAAATGGATGATGGGAGAGGCTGAGTGGTTTGGGCATAGCACTCAGCTAAACACATGCTGTGGCCAGGATTCCACCTGGGTCATTCTGGTGTGAGACTGTGCCTGTAGCAGGCAGGGCAGCCTGAGCTCTCCGAATGAGACCTGAAGGTAAATATTTTCAACAGTAATCTTATATTAAAAATTCCCTCTTTACCAGCCTCTCAGAGCCTGGTAGAATTTCCTGATAAAAAAAGAGGGAATTGTTAACGTAAACTTCCCTACCTCTAGAATTAGGGAATCCTCTGCTTATGTAGTAACTTCAGATGGAAAAAGGAACTCGGACACTAAGAAAACTTCAGCAACTTCAGTCACCCATTCAACAAATATTTATTGAGAGTGGCAGGCAGGAAGAGATCAGACCATGGATGTAGAGAATCTCACATTTAATTTTGAGATCTTCCTTTTCCTGCCTCTGTGAACTTGGACAAGCTATTGCATATCTCCAGAACCAATTCCTGCTTTTGTAAAAGGGGAAGAATCATTGCATTCCCTACTAGAGCGGATGTGATGAGGGAAAAGGAGAACTCAGGTGAAATGGGCTCAGTAGTTTGGCAGCTCGGATCATGTCATTATATAGTTATTTTACTCCTCCATAGACATCACTGCTGGGGTCCTCTCCCCATCAAGGAGGGTCGTTGTGAGGCTGAGTTGTCCTCCTATCCTGGCCGCAGGGTGGACAGGGAAGGGCCTAGAGGAAGCATTTGATGGCATGCAGGTAACCCCCCTTTTCACTGGATTACATCCAGCACTTTCCCTGCAGGAACCGGCTCCCTCGGAGGGGCGTGGCTGGGAGGAGCTGTGAGTAAGGTGCCATAGTGTTATAAAAACGCAGTGAGTGTTATAAAAACCCAGTCAGCCTGGCTCCTGTTGAATAGTCTACCCCCCTTGCACTCTACCTGAGACAGCTGCAGCCTGCAATTCACTCCCATCTCCTGGGATTGCACTGGATCCGTGTGCTCAGAACAAGGTAAGAGCCTTGTTCCTTTAACAGCTTTATTACCTGCTGCCACTTCTCACTCCACCAAGGGCCTGGAGTTCTTTGGGCCTGCATTCCATCTTGGGCAGGTGGGGGCTGAACCCCAGGGCCGTGAGAAATGACTGGGTGTTTTTCTGGCATATCCAGTCTCCTCTTCACCATTTATTGCTGTTCTCTGCCGTTTTGTGATTGTCTTTCTCTTCCTTAACCCTAGAAGATGGCCAACTTCTAGGGTAGAAATCAGATCAGGACCATTTCCTGGATCTGCCTCTTTTTATAAAAAATTGTGTTTTGTTTTAAATGGAGCACAAATAATACAAATCATCTTATCATTATGTGTTATATCAAACTAAATTGTCATTGTTCATAGTTGTTTTTCTTATTCTTTGGCAACGTTTTTAAAGGGCAGAGTAAATGTGAAAAGCAAAAAGTGATCAACCAGGGGTGACAGAAAGGAATAAGGAGATTGATCTGGCTACCCATACCAGCTTTGAACTTGCCCACTATGAGATCCTGAGCAATTTATTTACCTGTCTGAGCCTTAAGAGTCAGAGCTGTCACCTGGGATGACATATTAATAGCTACCTGGAAGGGCTCTTGTGTGGATTTCACAAGGTGGGAACCAAACCCTAGACCAGTACTTAGCACACAGGAGGTGTCATATAGAAATTGACTTCTCTTCTTCTGTTAAGCATGGGTTTTTATTGTACACATGATCAGATCCATGCAGTTCAGTGTGACATTGATGTTCATCCTATTGATTCAATGATTTCTCATAATCCTTATCTTCGATATTGTAGTGTGAACTATCTGGTTGAAATTCACCTCTCTCCACCCTGATTCACTTTGCCCAGGCAAATCAGACAACCACCCCACCTCACACCTTTCCTTAAACTCTTACTTCCCCCAAAAAAGCTCCCCCGCCCCCACAACCCCACCCACCCCACCCAAACCCCAGGCATGTTCAACTCTGGGGCGACATCACCTTTCATGATGCTTACCACGTCCTTTCTCATTTTGGGCATCTGTCACATCTTTTCTCATTTTGGGCATCTGTCACGTCTTTTCTCATTTTGAGCATCTGTGTCCATATGGAGTCAGCCCTTTGGAGCTGAAAGAAAGTTTGGAGCAGTAACTTGTTTCAGATCAGAGACAGAGATGATGGGATAGATTCCCTGATCAATGCTATTTAAATTCTCCCAAAGAGTGGCCTCTAAGCTCTTTCAAATCTGAGGCTTTCTCAATCATGGTGATTTCTTCAACACCTAGTCTAATGGGGGGCATATAGTAGGTGCCCAGTAAATGCTTGTTGAATGAATGAATGAAAGAATGAGGAGTGAGCAAATGCAGGAGTTAATGAGTGAATAAATGATAAATGAGAGTTCGTGGGGCTCCAAAGTGTGGTAGTTTTGTGACACTCAAGACTCAAGTCAAGTGGAAATGTGAGTAGACAGCCTGCTTGTCTAGTGACTCCAGGAGCCAGAAGCATTCTTGGTCTACTCTGAAATCAGGTAGGCACCTGTCAGCATAGGGGGAGGCCTGTGTGTAGTCCTGCACAGCTGAACTGCTGCCTGTCACTGACTCATCTGCCTTTTGTCAAACAGGTGCCCGCCCAGCTGCAGCCATGAGGATCCGTAGCCTCACCCTGTTCTCCTTCCTCCTACTGGCTGCTCATGTGCTCCTGGTGGAGGGGAAAAAAAGAGTGAAGAATGGACTTCACAGCAAAGTGGTCTCAGAACAAAAGGACACTCTGGGCGACACCCAGATTAAGCAGAAAAGCAGGCCCGGGAACAAAGGCAAGTTTGTCACCAAAGACCAAGCCAACTGCAGATGGGCTGCGACTGAGCAGGAGGAGGGCATCTCTCTCAAGGTTGAGTGCACTCGATTGGACCATGAATTTTCCTGTGTCTTTGCTGGCAATCCAACCTCATGCCTAAAGCTCAAGGATGAGAGAGTCTATTGGAAACAAATTGCCCGGAATCTGCGCTCACAGAAAGACATCTGTAGATATTCCCAGACAGCTGTGAAAACCAGAGTGTGCAGAAAGGATTTTCCAGAATCCAGTCTTAAGCTAGTCAGCTCCACTCTATCTGGGAACACAAAGCCCAGGAAGGAGAAAACAGAGATGTCCTCCAGGGAGCACATCAAGGGCAAAGAGGCCACTCCCTCTAGCCTAGCAGTCACCCAGACCATGACCACCAAAGCTCCTGGGTGTATGGAGGATCCAGATATGGCAAACCAGAGGAAGACTGTCCTGGAGTTCTGTGGAGAGACTTGGAGCTCTCTCTGCACATTCTTCCTCAGAATGGTGCAGGACACGTCATGCTAATGAGGTCAAAAGAGAACGAGTTCCTTTAAGAGATGTCATGTCATAAGTCCCTCTGTATACTATAAAGCTCGCTACAGTCCCCCCAAAATATGAACTTTTGTGCTAAGTGAGTGCAACGAAATATTTAAACAGATTTTGTAATTTTTGCTTTTGTGTTTTGGAATTTGCTTTATTTTTCTTGGATGTGATGTTCAGAAGCTGTTTCCTGCAGCATGGATTTCCATGGCCCACACAGCTATGTGTTTGAGCAGTGAAGAGTCTTTGAGCTGAATGAGCCAGAGTGATAATTTCAGTGCAACAAACTTTCTGCCGAATTAGTGGTAATAAAACTCTGGGTGTTTTTCAGAAATACATTCAAACATTGCTTGGTTTCTCTGTGTCTGGTCCCAAATAAACTCATAAAGTAGTCCCCATATATCAATGGAAAAACAATCTAAATAGGAACTTCTAGTTCCCCACCCTTCCCACGTTACCTCTTTCCAGAATCCTTCTTTATAATTGTATCCATTGGTCTGTGGTGTTTGGTGCTTATTGAAGTATAATAATTAGGATCCCTGTTTTCAGGTGGGACACCTGGTATATAGTGTGATTAAATCATTTGTTAGGGACTCATAGATGGTAAGAGGGGCGGTAGGATTGGAACCCAGGAGCTCTGACAGCTGAGTCTACAGGGTTGAGGAATCTCCCCTACTGATTCATGTCAGAGCTGCCCATTCCTTCCCCCACCCGAAGGACCCCTGCCTTGCAAAGCTCATTTCTGGAGAAGAAATGAGTTTCATTTCTTCATTCTTCATTCTTGGAGAAGAAAGACCTAGTTAAGTACAGTGGCCCATGATGAGGGCTGTGAAGGAAAGGGGAGAGGGATACAAGGAAAACCAGAGAGAGGAGGCAGAAACTGCTATAAGATCTGGGCTCTAGTGTAACAGAGGAGGTAACAGTGCAGCTGGATTTTGGAAAGAGTATCTGTAGGAATAAAATGGGGCAAAGTGGAGGCACTTTAGACATTTGTTGACATGAATGAAAGTAAATAGATGGGAAGTTTCAGATTCTGGGAGAGGTCAGGTGTCTGGTATCAGATGGGATGCAGGGATGAGACTGCCATTATTCATTTATATGTTAGTATGAAGCATCTGAAAGTTGTATTTTAAGAGTTGGGGAGAGAGGATGAAGTGTCTCCAATGCCTTGTCACAATTCCACAACCAGAGAAAAGAGGAGCAGAAGCTGATGAAAGCACTGTTCTTTAGCATGTCTGATGGTGGCAGGGAGGAATGGCAGGGGGGTTGGAAGGAAAGGCTTTTACATTCACCAACCTACTGGGATGCACGCTGAGGATGTCAGAGGCCAATCCACAGCGCCATAGCCTCAGAGTGACATTTGGATGTCATCATGATCATCAATAAAATGAACACTTATCTCTTACCTGCTATGAGCAAGCACTGTTCCAAGCTTTTCCCATGGATGGTGGATTTATTCATTCACTCACTCACTCAATATATAACTTAGAGAGCACTGATTCACACCGGGTTGTGTTCCAGATGCCAGAGATACAGCAATGGATGCACAAGAGACGAGTGCTCTGCCCTCATGGAACAGTGGGAAAAGTGATGATGAGCTCATGATAAATGATACACAATAGAGAAGACTATTAAAGCAAGGGAAGGGGATAAAGTGGTCGAGGGTAATGAGCTTTAGATGGAGTGGAGAGGAAAAGCCTCTCTGTGGAGGTTACTTCTGAGCTTAGACCTAAAAAGAGGAATCAAGCCAGGAAATTCTCCTGGGTAAGAATGTTCCAAACAGAGGGACCAGTCAGAACATATGCCCTGAAATCATGCTTAATCTATTTATTCAATCCTATTTGCCCCTTCTCTTTGCCAGGAACTCTACCATAGGTGAGAAATAGCAACGAAGAAAAGAGAAAAAAAAATCCCTGTCTTCATGGCACTTCCATTCCCATGACAGGGATCATGCTTGGCGTGTTAGAGAAATGTCCAAGATGGTGGGCTCATTGTAGGATGGGGCCTGGGGCCTGACCTGTGAACCTTACCACCAACTCCAAGAGCACTGAAGCAACATTCCAGACCCTCCCCAAGCTCCTTCAAGCCACAGCAAAGAAAAGATATTTTCCCTTAAGGTCTACACAGGTTCTCAGTCCTGTGGCCCCCTCCTCCACATATATAACATAGCCCTGAGATAGAAAAAGACTAATAATCTCCTCCAGGAGTCATCAACAGTCATCAGGTTTGTTATGGGTTGGCAAGAACATTGGAGAACAGACCCAAAGCCTCCTTAAACTCCTCCAGGCCCGCAGTTGCTGGTTTGAGTTCACTCCTGGCCTCTGGCCACTGGCAGAACTGGAAGGAGTTTTGCCTCTACCATGGAAAAGTGACCTGGATCTCAGCACAAAGTTTGCTTCTGCCGATAGATAACCAGTCTCAGGGCCAATTATTTAATCTTCTGAGCAGAAATGAGCTCATCTTCACAATGGAATCACGAAACCCACCCACTATTAAGGGTCCTGAAACACTGACATTGGTCAATATCTCTGAATCTCTTAATACTACACCAGTAGTTAGATAATAGTTGTTCAACACCACTGACCATTTAAAGTCCACAGCAGGAGACTGAATTGTAGAGGGAAGTCAAAATTCCCAGTGAAAACTCTCTAACTGTGGAAGGTTTTTGGTTTTGTTTGTTTGTTTCTGTAGTACAAGTGGCCAGGAGCCACCGTTATGGATCACCCACTATGTGCCAGTGGTTTTGCTCCGTTGTCTCATGAATCCCCCACAACTCCATCTGGTAGGAGTCTCACCCTCATTTTCTAGACGAGGAAAGTGAGGCTGAGAGAAGCTGAGGAACCTTCCCGGGGTTATGAAGTTATGAAATGGCAAAGCCTATAACAGGAATCCCTGGCCTGGAGGTCCCAAGCCCTGTCTGCCTCTGAAGTGCATGATTTTCTTCACTCAGTGATAGAAGAGTGATATTTATGGTCTCTGGACGTAGGCCAAACTTGACAATGAACAATATCCATCGGTCCATTCCACATATATATCCTCTTCCTGTCCTTACAGAGAGAAAGTTCTAGAAGTAAACGCTTCCATTGCACTCGGCCTCCAATCATAGTCATATGCTGAGGGGATGTTTTAAGAACACAGTAGAAAGAAATATGTAAATAGAGGCTCCACAGATTTACATTGACTTTCTTTTTTACCTCTTTTTCTTTTTTCTTTTTCTTTTCCTTTTTTTTCTTTGAGATGGAGTTTCACTCTTGTCACCCAGGCTGGAGTGCAGTGGCACGATCTCAGCTCACTGCAACCTCTGCCTCCCAGGTTCAATCGATTCTCCTATCTTAGCCTCCTGAATAGCTGGGATTACAGGCGCCTGCCACCATGCCCAGCTAATTTTTGTATTTTTAGTAGAGACAGGGTTTCAACATGTTGGCCAGGCTGGTCTCGAACTCTTAACCTCAGGTGATCCACCCGTCTTGGCCTCCCAGAGTGCTGGGATTACAGGCATGAGCCACCGTGCCCGGCTACATTGACTTCTATTCACCTTAGTGCTACATATTTTCTCCCTGAGAACTTTCTGGATATGAAGTAGAGAAGCCAACTTTCTCTGTGTGTGGTCTTTAAGATATGACTTGTTTTGACAGCAAAAGATGGAAATTTTTAGGTAGGTAAGATGCTCTGAAGATTGGCATGTCTGTACCCCCTAAAGCCACTCGGAAGCGGGAATGTCTCTCTTCCCTTATAAAACCACATCTCGGCAGAAAGACAGCCTCTTCCCTCTGGCACCCCAGCTCTGTGTGGTAACTCACAGTCACACCAGTGCTGACTTGCATCTCTGTAATCCAACATCTCACCTAGCCTCCTTCCCCAGCCTCTCTCCAAAGTTGCTTTTGGCAGAACCAGCCAAGAATGCCAAGGTGTTTGGGGCTGAAAGCTTTCAAGCAGATATGACGCCAGCCATCCTCTGATGTGTTGGTTTGCGTAATATGCTGTGTACAATGCTCACCTTGAAATGTCTCACTCAAAAATATTTCATGCAGCAATATCCAAGAGAATCTTTATGAGACTCCCTCTGAAGAATGGGAGGAATGGGGAGAAGATTCTAGAAGAAGGCTGGCTTGGGACCTGGAGAGCTTGAGGTGGGCTCTCCAGGGGGAGTTTCCATAAAGTAGTTGAAAATGTGTGATATGGTTTGGCTGTGTCCCCACCCAAATCTTATCTTGAATTGTAGCTCCCATAATTCCCACATGTCATGAGAGGGACCCAGTTGGAGGTCATTGAATCATGAGGGGCAGGTGTTTCCCATGCTGTTCTCATGATAGTAAGTCTGATGAGATCTGATGGTTTTATAAAGGGTAGTTCCCCTCTGCAAGCTCTCTCTTGCCGGCAGTCAAGTAAGACATAACTTTGCTCATTTGCCTTCTACTATGATTGGGAGGCCTCCTTAGCCATGTGGAACTGTGATTCCATTAAACTTCTTTCCTTTATAAATTACCCAGCCTCAGGCATGTCTTTATTAGCAGCATGAGAACAGACTAATACAATGTGGGTAATAACACAGCAGAAATGAAATCTGTCTTGTCCATCATCATAGCCCTGGTGCTCAGTGCATGCCCAGCACACAGTGGATCCTCCATAAATATTGGTTGAGTGCATGAAAGAGAAGGAGAGAAGTCACCGCAGGAGCAATGATTATGGGCTCCAGAGTAAAAGAAAAGTGACTGTGACAAGTTATTTCATCTCACATTTTCCATTTCTAAAATGGGTCTGGAATATGTATCCAATAAGAACTATTCATAATTAAAACCTAAATCTTGGTCCTTACACATATGTATTCTCATTAAATGGTTGTTATAAGTAAGAGAATGAAGGAACCAATTAGCTGAGAGAGGAGATAAGAAGGCAATTTTCTAAAAAAAGCTGCACCAGACTCAAGATAGGCCATGCCAAGGACCTGCCTGTGAGATGGAGCCTGGCTGTGTGCAGCACGATCACGAGGTTCCTAAAGCCTCTACCCAATGGGCCTTAAGAACCCCATGCTCATAAACTCCACAGAAGCACTTTGCCTGACGAAGGAGGAAGCTGGAGACAAAGCTGGCACCTATGAGCAGTCTCTGTGACTTTCTTAACCTGACTTCCAGCTCACTTCCTACAGGCTCCTCCTGCTCAGGCTACTGGGCAGCTGGTTGCCCTGGAGACCCTCCTGTGGGTACAGCAGCCCCTACCTTCACTGCTCTTAGATCTCGGTGCTCAGGGGAGCCACTGATAAGAATCAGGATGCCACTTGCTGTGGGCGCTGGGTGAGCAGAGAATGGATCTGCTTCGCTTCCCACTCTATTCTCAGCACCCACCCAGTGCATGGCAGCTGCTCAATAAACCTCAGAGGTTACTGAAGTGTTTCTCAACCTTGACACTGTTGAGAGTTTGGGCTGATAATTTCCTGGAGTAGGGAACAGCCCTGGGCATGCTTGGCTGTGGAGTAGCATCCCTGGCCCTAGTACCTAGATGACTGTAGCAACCTTCCCCCCTGTTATGACAACCAAAAATATGTCCAGAAGTTGCTAAATGCCTCCTGGAGACAAAGTTACCCACAGTGGAGAACAACTGGACTACGGTGAAGTTGCAGCACACTCACAATTCACTTAGGCTCCTTCAACAATACGTGTCCTGCTGTGGAGGGGGAAAGAGAGAAGTGTAAAGACATGAATACTGTAAGCAATTTAATCCACCCTTGGATGCAGTGAAAATGTGCCCGGGGTGTACTTAAGACAGCAGATGGGAGTTTGCTGCTTTTCTGTCTGTCTCTGGTCTTCCAGTGTTTAAAAATATGTATTTCATTTTTGCTCTAAATCCAAACCAATGCCTTTATCTGGTACCCAACAAAAGAAAGGTTGTTAAACGTAATTTTGACTAAAATAAATTTTACAAACATAAGCACTGCCTCCAGAACCTGACTGCCAGGCACAATGTGATTTAGTAGTGGCACATTTGCTACCAAATGCTGTCAGCACTAGCTTCCAAAGTAAAGAAACAGCCCCCACCCATTGAAAGTAGCCAAGGTGAGTAATGTCATAGGAAAGTCCCAGAGTTATCTAGGGCCCGTCAAAGCTGAAAGTGCCACCTCCTTCTACACCCACTCCCATTAACACAACTGTGAATTCAGTTCCCGGAATTGTCTTTCCTGGACTGAGTATGAAGTTTGCTCTAAGCCAAATACTGGTAGCCCCAGGGTAGGCTGGGATTTTGCAATGGCAGGGATCCAAGGACCCAGATGGACCATCCTGGCATATGTGCCAATGTTGTTGGAAAAGCCCAAAGCCAAGCCCTTGGACTCTGGGAAACCAGGCAGGGCAAGGGTAGGGAGGGGAGTGGTCATGGCTTCAGAGCAGAAGCAGGTGTGGGGGCCAGACAGGACAAAAGAGTCCTAGCCAACATTTATTAGGTGCTTCCTGCATGCTAGAGGCAGTGGTTCCCAGCCCTGGTTGCAGGTTAGAATCACCTGGGGAGCTTTAGAAAATCCTGACTCCCAGGCTGCACCCCAGAGCAGTCCTATTAGAGTTGTAGAGGTGGATAGCTCAGGAATTTTTAAAGCACCCCGAGCGATCACAATGGACACCCGAAGTGGAGGTCCACTCCTCTGGGCACTGTTCAAACTGCTTTCCCTGCATTAGCTCTTTCATCTTCATGACCACCCTATTGTCAAGACTGTCCAGGGAGTGCCAGTAGTCCCAGCTACTTGCAAAGCTGAGGTGGAAGGATGGCTTGAGCCCGGGAGGCAGAGGTTGCAGTCAGTCAAGATCATGTCACTGCACTCCAGAGCCTGGGCAACAGAGCCAGAGCTTGTCTCAAGATAAATAAATAAAAATAAAAATAAAATTTCAAAACTAAAATAAAAATTAAAAAGTAGCAAAAAAACAGGTTTAAAGAATGGTGACTGATGAGTCTTGTTTGGGACAAGTTGAGTTTAAGTTGTTTATAGGACATCCAAGTGTAAATGTCTAGCAGGCATTCAATTTGAGTTCAAATACTGAGTGTTCTCTGTCTGGAGATTTGGATATTAAAGCCACCAGTAGGCCGGGTGCAGTGGCTCACTCCTGTAATCCCAGGAGCCTAGGAGGCTGAGGCAGGTGGATCACCTGAGGTCAGGAGTTCGAGACTAGCCTGGCCAACATGATGAAACCCCGTCTCTACTAAAAATACAAACATTAGCTGGGCGAAGTGGCACATGCCTATAATCCCAGCTACTCAGGAGGCTGAGGCAGTAGAATCGCTTGAACCCGGGAGGCGGAGGTTGCAGTAAGCCAAGATTGCACCATTGCACTCCAGCCTGGGTGACAAGAGTGAAACTCTGTCTCAAAAATAAATAAATAAAGCCACCAGTAGGTAAATTCTAGTTAAAACCCTGAGAGTAGATGAGATGTCCCAGGGAGAAGAAGCATCTAGAAAAGTGGGCAGGTTGTTTGGGGAGCACCAGCACTGAGAAGTGAAAGGAAGAAGAATCTACAAAGCAATGAAAGATCTGAGAAGACAAGAAGAAAGAAGCTTCCTGGGAGCAGAGGCTGGAGTGATCAGTAGCATTAAATATGGTGGTAAATAAGAGATAAAGAGTATCTACTGCTTAGGACTGTGAAAGGAAAATATCTTGCGCTCCCAAAAACACTAACCTAAAAGGAAAATTCAAGCTGGAAACTGCTCCAGTCAAACCTGCCTCCCGTTCTATTCAAACTCATCCCTCTGCTCACTGAGATAGATGCATATTCTGATGGCCTCCTTTGGAAAGGCTTATCAGAAACCCAAAAGAAGGCAACCATTTGTCTGTCACCTACCTGTGACCTGGAAGCCCCCTCCCTGCTTCGAGTAGTCCCTGTCTTTCTGGACGGAACCAATGTAGTTCTTACATATACTGATTGATGTCTCAAATCTCCCTAAAATGGATAAAACCAAGCTGTGCCCTGACCACCTTGGGTTCATGTCATCAGGACTTTCTGAGGCTGTGACATGGGTATGCATCCTCAAAGTTGCCAAAATGAACTTTCTAAATTAACTGAGACCTGTGTCAAATTTTGGGGGTTCGCAGAACTTAGGAGGTTGTAGGTGACTTTAGAAAAAGCAGTTATGACTCTTGGTGGATGGATTGCTGGGGGGACTCTCTTGGTGGATGGATTACTGGGGGTTGAGGTGTGAAGTGAAGGTAAGATAGGCAATGAGGATGTAGATTACTCTGTTTAGAAGTCTGGATGAGGAAGGAGAAAAGTAGGATGATACCTAGGAGGGACCGCCAGGTCAGTGGATGAGTTTTATGGTATTAGGGGAAGGTAGAGAGGGAGAAGCTGATGATGCTGCAGAAGAGGGAAGATTGTTAATGAAGCCCAGACCTGGAGGGGCCAGAGGGCACAGATCCATGCTCTCTCTGTGCTCTCATTGCCTGATCACTTGTCCATCCTCTACATCCCTCTACTAGTCAGGGAGCTCCATATCTGCTGTGCTGAGAGTGCTGCCTGGCACACAGCGATGGCACACTTGCTGAGTGAATGGATAGGTGATCCATACTTGCTGAGTGAATGGATAAGTGATAGTTGAGTGGATGGTCAGGGATATAAACCCAGACAGAAGCAAAGTGTCTTTGGCAAAGCTTCTGTAAATTG
Source organism: Symphalangus syndactylus (assembly GCF_028878055.3). Classification (NCBI taxonomy): domain Eukaryota; kingdom Metazoa; phylum Chordata; class Mammalia; order Primates; family Hylobatidae; genus Symphalangus; species Symphalangus syndactylus. The sequence continues at coordinate 23,667,334 of NC_072438.2, read as the reverse complement.
CACAAGACGGCCAAGGTCTAAAACGTGACAACTCCAGCCAGATAATTGTCTGTAACAAGGAAATTGTCAAGACTTACCTTACAGATACACACTCAATAAGCAAAACCTCCAAACACAGCAGGCTGAATGAAGACCTCTATGGTGAGTGTTGTTGGATTAGAATGAGTGACACTGGAAACTGAAAATCTTCATGTTTAAATCAATTGGGCACTTGAATAGGACTGATTTTTATTAGCTCATTTAATTTGGCTTAAAAGGTTGCTATAGTTGTGCTATCTTGCTTTTTATCTGGGGCAGGGGATAGAGTTTGATTCTGTCTTGAAACTTTTTCAAGTTTTCAGTTTACTTTTCTTCCCAGAGTGACTAAGGGTTTATTTAGCCACTTGCAAAGAAAGCAGAAGAAGGGGTTTTTGCTTTACCTGATCAAGGTCTCTGAGGACTGGAGTATCCATTACTCATCCCTCCTATCTGGCAACAGGAATATTTGGGTCTGCAGTAGGCTGGATCAACAGGGAAGTCAATGCCTGGCAGCTGAGTGAGAAGCTGCTGGAAGCAAAACCGGGGAAATAGTAACTTAGGGAAGGGAGTGAGGGTAAATGAGGAAAGCAAGGAATCGGTATTTCTTTTACCAACCAAGTTACCGTAACTTGAAGGAGCAAAATGCACTCACTCCTTGGGTCCCAGCCTCACATTTCCCATGAGCTTGGGCAAACCTCCATGAACCTTATTTGTGAAATGGGAACATGTTACCAGTGTAAGGTATCCGATGGAAGATACCAGGTGGTGAATCAGTACAGGTCTGCAACAACTTCACTTCTTGCCTCTTCAGGAGAAAGAATTTGACAGAGGGGCATAAGGCAGAAAAGGAGACCAAGGCGAGTTTCAGAGCAGGAGTAAAAGTTTATTTAAATGCTTTAGAACGGGAAAGAAAGGAAAGGAAAGTACACTTGGAAGATACCCAAGTGGGCAACGAGGTCAAGTGCGATGTTTAACCTTGACCCTAGGATTTTATAGGCTGGCCCTTTTCCCGTGATTCTTCCCTTGGGGTGGGCTGCCCGTGTCCACCGCACCTTCCTTATCCTTGGGAGGTGAGCATGCGCAATGTGTTTAGCAAGTGGTGCACATGCCCATCTCCGCCTTTCCAGCGGAGTCCCCGAAGGTCACACTCTGCCATTTTGTCTCTTTTCTTTTCTTTTCTTTCTGTATTTTTTTTTTTTTTTTTTTTTTTTTTTTTTGAGACGAGTCTCGCTCTGTCACCCAGGCTGGAGGGCAGTGGCACGATCTCTGCTCACTGCAACCTCCACCTTCTGGGTTCAAGCGATTCTTCTGCCTCAGTCTCCTCCTGGCACCTGCATTCAATTAACACTTTGGTGCAAAAGGTGTGGACCATCAGGAAATGATCTCTCTCTGGTGTTGGCTGCCAGTTTATAGCTTTTAGAGAGAGAATGTGATCATTACCATCACCCAACATTCCTAGTGGGTGGTGGGAGAGCCCTCTCCTGCCTAGCTTATGCCTGTCTAACGGCCTGTAAAAAAGTCATTCAATTAAAATTTAGTTACCCTCTGTAATGTGCCACACACTGCTTCAGGCACTTGGAGCATATCAGTGAAAGCTAATTCCCCTTCTTCAGGATGTTTTGAGGAATAAATGAGGTAGTGCATGTAGAATTACCTGGTGATGATCTGTAAAAGGTGCTGAATTGGAGGTAACTGCCATGATGATGGTGGTTCTCATACATATAAAACAATGATATGAGGGTGGTAGTGGACTGATGGTTGATGGTCTCACTTGTCATCTGGGCTGTGAGCTCTCTTAAGCAAGCTGGGGACCATTTTGGAGTCCTGGTAAGTAAGCAGTCACTAGGAAGGGGCCCCAGGTAGAGCAGGGCCCCACGTGAGGAAGACAAATGAACAATTGTTATTTGAGAGATGGCTAATCACAAACAACCCACCAAAATTAGCTCCCTCTAGCCCCTACCTCTTTACACTCAGCCCCTTCTCTGCTGTTGCTGCCTGTTGCAACCTTGCAACATATTTTCATACTTTCTCTAATAAATCTGCCTTTCTTTACTTATGGCTGTCTTGGTAAATTTTTTTACCACCTGCGAAGTCGGCCCCAACCAGTTGCACCTATGATAGCCATGTCCACCTTACGTATCTCTCTGAATTCCTGGCACAGTGCATGGCGTAAAAAACATGTGATCATCAGTAAGAAATCATTCTCAACCAATTATTGCCAATTAAGTTATGTATCCCTTTAAAGTTCACATTCTTAAGCTATAAACACACAGTGTCCTAGGGCCCTTCTGATAACTAGAGAAGTTCCAAGGTACTGGGTGCATAGAGGTGACGGGAAAACCCAACCAGTTCCTACTGGTCACTTCCTATTGTAGACTCAGCCCAGTTTCACTTACTCACCTAATGTTCACAAGACGGAGTCTCCAGAGCTCCTCCAGTGGTCCCCAAGGTGTACAGGAGAGGGATTAGGCACAGTGATGGGAAGAGGCAAGTGCCCAGAGCCACTCACCAAGAAGAGACAGAGCTGGGGCTGGGCCAAGGTGAGGGAGGGATGCAGGAGGCTGGTCAGTGCCCTCAAGGAATATCTAGTGTAATGTGGGAGATAAGCCACTCACAAGTGAAACACTTAAATCCACTGTGGCTGATTAAATGTCAAGTGCTGGCAGAGTCCCAAGTGGGGAAAGAAGAACAGGTATAAGGGAGGAGCTGCATGGAAGAGCTGAAATCTCAGATGGGTTTTGAGTGAGATAAGAGGAGGAGACAGGGAGGGATTTATAACCAGAGAGAACAGCATGAGCAAGGGCTCAGAGGTGAGAGTGGGTGTGGCCAATCCAGGGGACAAAGAGGAGAGCCGGACTGTGGGAAGGAACCAAGGTTACCTGACCAAGTCTCTGTTGCATGCCTGCCAGGGCTTTCTATCCTAGTTCATTTCACCCCTCCCAGAAACTTGTGAGACAGATTTTGTTGTTGTTGCCATTTTAAAGACAGGAAAACTAGGACTCCTTGGGATATGGCAAAGCTGGAATTTGATCCAGTTCTAACAACAAAACTCTTGTGCTTTTCACTCTGCCTAGATATATTCCTGCACGGTGCAAAAGGGGCTTCATCCGTGACGAGATCTCCCACTGGAACTTGGGAGATCCTGGTTCTACTTCTGACTTCAATTGATGGTCCATATCTAGCAATTCGACGTCTTCTTGTATGTCAGCTTGTGACTTTGCTTCTTGGGAGGCCTTCTAACATCACTAAATGGCACTGCCTTTGTATGGGGTCCCATGGTGTTATTCAAGATTTAGGGTATTGCACTTAACACAATGAAAAATACTTGAGAACCACACGCGATCACTGTTTACTGCAATAAGCAAATTGTTGGAGAAATGCGCTGCTCATGTGGAGTTGATTAGTGTCACAAGGCATTTAGAGTTGATACTCACAACAATTGAGCTCACTGTAATAGCAGCCAGCCGTGGCTACAAAATTATTACAGTAGTACATATAGTATGTGCTGCAGCTAATTTTATGCAGTTATGATCTAATACTGCATCCTTACATTTATCTACATTTCTCTTGACTGTGAATGGCACCATGTATGGTCTGTAAGTGTTTGTGTAAGTTTTGATAAATTTTAAATTTTTATTATAGGTTCGTGTATATTTTCTGGTAATAAATGATAAAATAGACTAGTATCTACATGTATTTTATACATTCACAATAGATTTAACTTTTTCTAAATTTTCTATATTTTTGGCATGTGTGGTTCATCTGCAAGTTTTTTCAAATTGTCACAAATCTCCAAAAATTATATTTATTGAAAAAATCCACATGTAAGTGGACCTGGATGGTTCAAACCTGTGTAGTTCAAGGCCCAGCTGCATATGCCTGTCTCAGATCAGTCCTGTTTCAGATCAGCCTTGTCTCAGATCAGCCCTGTCTCAGATCAGCATAGGGGGAAGGGGGTGTTCCTCTGTGGGGTTCTCACACCAGGACCTGGGCAGATGGAATGCTGTGGTCACTTTACCTGTGGAAAAGAAGGAGCATGGTAAATCAACATGGCTTCTGAAGCTTACACCCAGTGACATGCTCATTTCAACTTCTTTGGTCAATGACAAGCCAGTGGCTACACTCAAGCTTAAGGGGGTCGACAAGTCCCAATTACTGTGTGTTGGGAACAGGCCCCCTAAATTCTGGCCATAAACTGGCCCCAAAACTGGCCATAAACAAAATCTCTGCAGCACTGTGACATGTTCATGATGGCCATAACGCCCACGCTGGAAGGTTGTGGGTTTACTGGAATGAGGGCAAGGAACACCTGGACCGCCCAGGGTGGAAAACCACTTGAAGGCATTCTTAAACCACAAACAATAGCATGAGCAATCTGTGCCTTAAGGGCATGTTCCTGCTGCGGATAACTAGCCAGACCCACCCCTTTATTTCAGCCCATCCCTTCGTTTCCCATAAGGGATACTTTTAGTTAATCAAATATCTATAGAAACAATGCTAATGAGTGGCTTACTGTTAATAAATATGTAGGTAAATCTCTGTTTGGGGGTCTCAGCTCTGAAGGCTGTGAGACCCCTGATTCCCACTTTATGCCTCTATATTTCTGTGTGTGTGTCTTTAATTCCTCTAGCACCACTGGCTTAGGGTCTCCCCGACCAAGCTGGTCTCTGCACCTATGTATCTGGATGGGAGAAAACTGAAAATATTAATGATCACATGTATTATTCTGAATGTTTTGCAAGAGCTTTTTACATACCTGAGTTCTTTTTCATCTTTAGAACTCCCTGTGGAATTTCAAATCTCAGGATGAAGAAATTAGATGTGATTCTAATCAATGGGGGAGTTCTTTAAGGTTTCTGAGGAGGGAAAGACAGAAGTGCTGAAGTTCAATTAAGTCAATGAAAGCTATAATCAAAGTGGTGTTGAAGATCAATGATAATGGTGAAAGAATGCAAAATGCATTTGCAATGGGAGAATCTGAAAACATGGGAGCTGTGGAAAAGATAATGCAATTGAGGCAGGAGAATAAGGAGTTAGGGAAACCAAGGATTAAGGCATAAGCAAAAGAACAGCAGGTGCAGCCAGTTCTAGGCAAAATTGAGCAGCATAACAGGCCCCATCCTTACTCCTGTGATGAGACAGAAGCTTCCACTTCAGCCTCTGATTGGTCACAGGCCAATCCTTCATAGGGTGTAGCCAACTGGAGGCCTCTAAAGGGCACTTAGGGGTGTTACCAAATTTTTTTTAGCTTAATGAAAGCCCTAAAGAACATTGTAATCATGGCTCTTAAGCCTCTTACTAGAGCCTCCTCCCACTCTGTGGAGTGTACTTTTGCTTCAATAAATCTACGCTTTCCTTGCTTCTTTCAGTGCTTCATTCTTTTGTTGGTTTGTTTGTGCATTTTGTCCAATTCTTTGTTCAATGCACCAAGAACCTGGATGACTCACAGTGAAGACTTTCCATCTAGTAGCAGAATGATCCAGGTACAACCTCGACTTAGGATGCTAGTGATGGAAAGAAATGGCACATTCTGCAGAGACAATTTCATGCAATAAACACTAATTTTGAGTACCCACTTTCTGCCAAGCACTGTTTGGAGATAGATAAGAACAATCTTACTGCCAAGGCACTGCCAGTTTTTGTGGATGAGACAGATGTGAACTCAATGTGTCTCGCCTCCCATGGGCAGCCTCTGTCCCCATTCTGTGCCCACCTCAGAGAAAGAACAAACATTGAGCTGCATCCCCAACAACATCCCATTAATGAGTGGTCTATATTTTCCCGAAGATGTGGAGAGACTGCGAATGCTATATGGCACACTGTACAGCAAAATGCATTACCAGTTCCTGTCCCTTCACTGTGGATATCTCAGAACAACTCAGAAATGACTCAAACTAACCAACCCAAAACCTGCTTACCCCACCTTGACCACTTCTTCCTGCAGAAACCAAAGACTCCTGCCACATTTTCCTCCCGCTCCCCCTGCCTCCTGGTGCTTCCCCATGTGGCCCTGAGCAGTGTAGCACACCCCTCCTCTTGGTGCTTGCCCATCCTGAGTAGTGTGGCATGCTCCCTCCTGCACGGAACTATGAGTAACAAACTATTTTTTCAATGGCAGCCATCTCCTAGTCTGTTGGCCTCTCCATACCCGAAGAATACAATAAAATCTACATTTTAAAACACCCACTTTGTGCAGAGGGCCCGAAACAGGGTATGCAATATCTGAATGCTGCTTGGTTTTGCCTTGGATGGGAAGGAGGGGGTCTCTGACTTGTCTCAATCTTTTGATGTCCTGAAACTTCACTGGGATTAACAGAATTAAGGTAAGATCTGGGACAGAGAGGTGAGTCATTGACAATTTGACAGGTCCTAAAACAGAATTAACATTGGTACAGGTTTCCCATGTGCTGTGGTTTTGTGGCGAAGTTTGTCAGTATCCTAAGCCTGTGAACACTTTTCCCACAAAATCCCACAGCCTTCTTAAAGCAAGATATCTATTATACAAGACGAAGAGCATAAACACTTAACCTATGAAATTTGGGCCCTTTTAAGAATTTTATTTGAAAATTGATTACATGTGTCTACTTTCTTATGTGACGTTCATTCAAAAGGGACATGTATAGTCCATAGACTGGCAACCAAAAGATTTACAGTCATTGTGAAGGCCCAACATACACAATCATCTTTCAGCAGAATGTATGAATTTTAGTGTCCAACTAACTATTTCAATGGTTTAAAAGACATTTGTCTAATTTCTTTCTAGCTTTTTGGAAAGGTGTAGTGATACTAATTTTTATTAGTATAATTAAGAGTCAGATGCCTTGACTGATTATTTACTACCCTCATTGACAGACGAGGCAAAGAAAGATTAGAGAAACTAAGCATCCCAAGATTTATGGCTAGAAAATAATGGAGCTGCGATTTGAAGCCAGATCTCTATGGCCTGATTTCTCAACCTCATGTCTATGCCAAACAGCTAACATCAGGTTAGTAACTTGTGGATGACTGGCGTGCTACTGAGTTTCACGTAGAGCAAGGCTCGTTTGTAATGCTGTTGGAATGAAGTGGAATGCCACTAAAACTGACGGAACAGTACAGAGTCAAGCTGCAGCTGGTAGTTTCTATGACACACTTCCTGATGCAACAAAACACCATATCATTGCTCATTTAGGAAGAGTTTACCCATAGACTATTTCCCTGCAGGTTTCCCAATCTGAGCGTGTTTTATTCAGCTTTTTGTTGGTTTGTTTGTATTTACCCAAATGTCATGAATATCAGCTTTTCACCAGAGTTGCCTGATTAAGAGCTTCTCCCTTATCAAGTACCAGCCGTGTTGCAGTTTTGAAGTCTAGTGACCTGGAGCCATGTGCGTCTTTGCCTCAGAAATATCTTCCACAAAGTACTCTTGAGAAATTAATTTGAGACACGGTTCTACACTCCACCATGGCAAATTTGGTGCAGTATTCACATAACTATAAGTCCTCCTTGCTTTCTAGTATAATGAGCCTTGGTTATGAAGCCAGGAGTGTGGGTCCTATTCTCAGCCTTTCTGCAAACAAGATGTCACCAACAGCAAGTCACTTAATTTTTATGTACCTTAATTTCAGTCAGCTCACTTAGAAACCATTCGCTGAGGTCCTACTGAACGCCAGGCCCCAGGTTAGGTCACACATCATAGGTGTTAAGAATGCAGATTTTGAAGTGAGACAGACCTTGGTTCACATTCCAGCCCATGACCTCATGAATCCTGTGAATGTGGGCCAGCCACATCCCTTCTCTAACCCTCTGTTGATGAAATTAGTGTTGTCGAATGGATTAGAGAAGGAATGGTACAAAGAAAATGCAGAAAGTTCCAATTTCCTTCTCCTGCTTCTTCTTATAAAGGCTCTGCTGAGGCCATTGCTATACTTAAATACGTTTGCTCAGTGGCACAGAATTTAAAGAAGGGAATTCCTGACAGAGTGACCAATTGTCCCTGTTTGCCCAGGACTGGAGGTCAGAATGTCCAGAGTACAGGACTTTCAGCGCTAAAACTGGTTAAGTCCCGTGCAAGCCAGAATAAAGTGGTCACCCTAACTTCTGGGTTGCTGAAAATGCTCAAGCTGTAAAAATCCCACAAGCCACGGTCACAAAGGGGTTAGCTTGCTAAATCTCTTTCCCTGTGAGAGGAAAGAGTTAACCTGCTTTTCAACTTATTTATCTCGCAGATGTCTCAGCATCATTTGAAACTATGGGCTCCTTGACTTATTAGGGTGCAGAACTGCACAATTATAACTTTTATTCCTTGCCAAGTGTTGGTTTAATTTATTTGAAGCTGTCATAGTTTCCGATTCCTCCTTGTCCTTCCTGTGAAACCTAAACAACACCCAGCAGTCTCTAGGGAAAGAAGCAAGGAGACACTCAATGTTTTGTTCACTCAATGTGTCATCTCTAACACATACAAAATTGTGTTCGCACCCCTGGTGGCTTGTGGCCAATGAGAGTTTGTGGTAAAAGCATCTTCACTGAGGGCCAGAGCTCCTTGGGAACTTGAGCTTGGACAGAGCACATCCTTCCTCGGGAGAGGTCGAGTGATCCAGCCTCTGAAACTGCTCTTCTGCTCCTCTCCTTGGCTGTGGATGGCCATCTTTTCCTGGGTCCTCCCATGTCATCCTTCTGTGTTTACCAGTGTCCCAATCTCCCCTTCTTAGAAAGCCATCAGTCATATTGGATTAAGGCCCATCCTAATGCCCTCATTTTAACAAATTAATTCTTGAAAGGCCCCATCTCCGAATACAATCACATCCCAACGACTTCAGGATAGCAAATACTGGGAAGCACAATTCATGGTTTGACAATTCTAGCAGGGCAAAAGATACAACATGAAAACAGAAGCAGTTTTCCTCTTTCCCACGGCTCTCCACACAGGGAACCACTGCTAACAGTTTCTTAGAATTCTTCCCCTGCCCCCTCCCCACTTAATTTATATGCTTAGAGTAGAATAGACACTCCCCTCTCCCCCACCATGAAAATCATTTAGGGAAATGGGATTGTAATTTTTACAGAGTTTTGTATCTTGTTTTGTCCACTTAACAATATATCTTAGTTATCTTTCCACATCGACATAAAAATCTGTTTCACTCTGTATGCGCTGCAGAGCCTTCAAGCACAGAGAAGTACCTACTTCTTTTAATTTGGCCCCTGTGGATGAAAACTTGGGTCACTTCCTATATTTTTACTATCACATACAAGGGTACAGTGAACATCATTGCATGTTTATCTGGGCAGACTTTTAAGAGTAAATCCATGGAATAAGCTCCTCTTGGGTGGACTGCTGGATCAAGGGATCATGCAACCTTCATTTTGGAGGTTTGTGTCAAATCTTGTTTATGTTCCTACCAAGAGTGGATGAGGGAGCTCATTTCCTGAGACTAATATCTATGTTGTGTATAATAAATTCCTCCCCTAATCTGATGGGTGTTAATTCATCTAAAATCATCACTGCATGCCCTTTGGGATAGCTTTGTGCCTCCTGTCCCTCCAACTGTTTGGGCAGTCACTTCCTTCGGAGTCCCCAGCTGCTCTTCTGCCTTTTTTACAGCTGTCACAGTTCCCTGCATGCATTGATTTAGCTGTGAGTTCCTGAAGGGCATAGAAATGTCTGCTTTGCCGTCATATGCCTAATGCTTGGATCTTAGTAAGTGCTCCTTAAAGTTTAGTGAATGGCAGATTGACTGCTGGGGTCCCTTGTTAATCTTACAATCCTGTGAGTCTATGTTGGAGATGGTGTTTTATTCACCTTTGTATCCCTAAGCCTGAACACAGCACCTGACACAGATGAGCTATTTAAGAAAAGGTTCCAGAATGGAGCATGTTCTCAGATGATGAACTGACTCTGCTTATTTCGTCCCCTCTGCTGAGGGCAGGGGCACTGAAGTTTCAGAGAAGGCAGGTAAGATATGAAAGTATGGTCCAATGGCAGAGGCACTTTTTGCTCTGCGGAAGCTGTACCAAGAGGGTCTTCAGACCAGATACCTGAGGAGCAGAGGACCTTATGCTGAACGGGACATGCAAGCCAAGTCCCAAGTCATCTTGGGGTAGGTCTGAACCTGCCAGTCAGAGGTGGTGATAGTCCATATGGCCTGTCAACTGAAGAATGTCAAGGTTCATAAATCTGGAAAGGAGAGCTTTATTTCTCATAAGCAATTGCTGCCTGCAGGGTGACCATTTTGATAGGCTAGGAAGCAGAGTCTGGCCCAAAGCCAACAACAAAAACCTTAAGGGAGAGGCAAGGGGAACAGGAATTTGTGCTGAGCATGGTGGCTGAATATATACATTCTATAAGCTATAGGAGGAGTCATGAATATTTACAAAAGGAGAAATATGCACGATTGAACTTCATGCCACTTCTGGAGTCCCATGCACAAAAAAATGGCAGTGTTAGCATGATCTGAGGGTGGAGTTTTGGGCCATCTGATGCCAAAAGGTGAAGCAGAGGACACAAAAACCCTTAATGGGCATTCTCCATAGACTGGTTGGAACGACTCCCTGGTCAGTAGTCTCTTATTAGGCAAAAAAGGAGGAGAAGCATCAGGCAGTTAGTTGACAGTAGTGGTGAGGTCTTTTGAAAGGGCTGGTTTCTGTTTAGCCCTTAGGGAAGAAAGGCTCATGGTGGCTTATGAGGAAAGAGGTATAAGGAGGTGTGTTCAACCTCCTATCCTGTCATACCTGAGAACTCAGTTTTCAAGGTTGGGGTCTCCTTGCCCAAGTGATGATGGTTCATTTAGTTAGTTGTGGGGCTTAGAATTTAATTTTTATTTCTTAGGCTTCATTGTGATAGGCAGGTCTCCCTGACTGGGACCTCCGAGTGGGGAGGTGGTACCTCTCTGGTGTCTCAGTGTCCATCAAAGTAGAGATGGCTCCCCTCACTTGGCAAGCCAGGACTTTGATTTTTTTTTTTTCATTGTAAAACTTTAGAAACTCACTTTAGGAAGCTGAGCCAGGTAGAATGCTTGAGTCCAGAAGTTTGAGACCAGCCTCGGCAACATGGCAAAATCCTGTATCTACAAAAATCACAAAAAATTAGCTGGATGTGATGGCCCAGGCCTGTAGTTCCATCTACTCGGGAGGCTAAGACAGGAGGATCACCTGAGGTCACGTTAAGGCTGCAGTAAGCGAAGATCGTGCCACTGTGTTCCAGCCCAGGTGACACAGTGACACCCTCTCTAAAAAAAAAATTTCTTTTTAATTAAAAAATAAACTTCAGAAATTTCAGGATACCTAAGCAGACACCTAGCGTGCCTTTCTTGCCCATCAAATACATTGCTAAGTAATGTTCAACTCTTACCTGCAACTGCTTCGAGCCTTCCACTGAGAGTGGTGTTCTTGGCAGTCTGGAAAAGCTATCAGGAAGTCATATTTTGTGTATGGTCCATGGCCAAGCTCTGTGGGATCAACCAGGTGACTATTTCATGTGGTGACAATCAGGAAGAAAGTGAATTGTCCTGTTATTTCTTTCCCCAGGCAGAACATGTCTGTCCACAGTATAACACAATCATTATTCTCTTATTTCACTTAAGACACTGAGGGTCTCTGCCCAAATCTCATATTGAAATGCAATCCCCAGTGTTGGAGGTGGGGCCTGGTGGGAGGTGATTGGATCATGGGGCGGATTTCTTATGAATGATTTAGCACCACCCCCTTGGTATTGTCCTCGAGATAGTGAGTGAGTTCTCATGAGATCTGATTGTTTAAAAGTGTGTCACCTCCTCCCTCACTCTGTTGCTCTTGCTCTGGTCTTGTGACATGCCTGCTCACTCTTGATCTTCTGCCATAATTGTAAGTTTCCTGAGGTCTCCCCAGAAGCCACACAGATGCCAGCATCATGTTTCCTGTACAGCCTGAGGAACCGTGAGTCAATTAAACATCTTTTCTTTATAAATTACCCAGTCTCAGGTATTTCTTTATAGCCATAGAAGAACAGACTAATACACTTCATAAGAAAGCGAGCCAGCACTCTCCAAACAGGTTTTGAGCAAGAGCTTCCGACGTGTCAATGTGCACTTTCTTCTTCCTAGGTATAGGGTAATGGGTATCGTCTGGGGACACCCAGACTTGATATAGCCTTGCTTAAGGACAATAGACAGGGGTCTCAGCTCATTGATTAGAGAGGCTGTATACTTGAACTCCTCATTTCCGTTAGCCCCCCTGGACTTCTCTGTTGGCCTGCCCTGGGCAGCCTGCAACACCCCAAATTCTAGTGGAGGAAAGAGAAGACACAAGCAGTGTGTTAGTTTCCCGTGGCTGATATAACAAATTAACTCAAACATGACGGCTTAAAACAACACAAATATATTATCTTACAGTTCTGGAGGTCAGAAGGCCAACAAGTTCTCACGGGCTAAAATCAAGGTGTTGGTAAGGTGCATTCCTTTCTGGAGGCTCTAGGGAACAATCCACTAATTCGCCTGATGCATCTTCTAGAAGGCATTCGTGTTCCTTGGCTTGTGGTTCCTTCTTGAATCCCCAAAGCCAGCATCGTTGCATCTCTCTGACCACCCTTCCTTCCACAGTCACATTTCCCTCTGACCACAGGTGAGAAAGGGTCTCCTTTCTTTTAATGATAAACATGACTATTACTGGGCCCACCTGGATAACCCAGGATGCTCACTCCATTTTAAGATTCTTAATGTTGACATATCTACTAATTCCCTTTTGCTGTGTAAGGCAACATATTCACAGGTTCCAGAAATTCAGATGTGAGCATCTTGGAGGCAGGGGAATTTTTCTGCCTACCATAGGCAGGGACTCTCTTGCCCTGGTATATTTTCAGTTTTGTATACTCACATTGGTACTGATGAGTGTCTTTGGGTATACAAGCTCATAGGTATTCACAATTTTCTGATTTTATTGTAGTTAGGAAGATACTGAATTGAAATAAGAAGAAAATATTTTTCAAATGGCTCCATTTTATTTGGTTTAGGGAGTTACCTATTTTACTGTTTGATGTCCAGGACACTTACAACCCTTATTTAGATGAGTGAGCACAAAGCAGTAACGTTTGGCAGAATATGAATTGGAAATGAAAATCAAGCAGTCTAAGACTTGGTCTGGGGACTTCCCAAAAGTCTCAGACCCTTTCAGGGGTTTCTAAAGTCACAACTATTGTCCTAATATACTAAGATATTATTTGCCTCTTTCACTCTCTCTCCATCCAGAGTCACTAGTGGAGTTTTCCAGAAGCTACAGTGGTATCATGACAGATTGGATGCAGAAGCAGAAAAAGCCAGCTGGCTTTCATTAAAGCAGACACTAAAGAGATTTGCAAAAATGTGAACCAATGTCGCTATTCTAGTTATGTTTGGTTTTGGAAAATATAGTTATTTTTTATAAAACTTTCTGTGAACGTGTCATGGGTTTACTATTGTTTTAAAATAATGGTTTTTGATTTTCTCAGTTTTAATTTCTAATACAGTAACTATTAACAGCCATAACTCACAGAAACAGAAGCTTTTTGGAGTTCTCAATAATTTTTGAGACCATGAAGGCGTCCTGAGGCCAAACTTTTTGAGACCTCTGAGGCAGGCAGTCAAGAGGCAGGGTCACCTCCTATATCCAGAACAATCTGGAGGGTACTGGGCTGGCCTGGCCTGGTTGGAGCTACAGGCAGGAAGAGCCTACACTTCCTAGGATGCCAGGAGAACAGTCGTGGGCAGTTTGGACCCCTTTCTAAATTTCTGATTCAGTGATTCAGTGACATTAGAAATTCAAGGCCAAGCGCCGTAGCTCATGCCTGTAATCCCAGCACATTAGAAGGTCCAGGCAGGAGGATTGCTTGAGCTCAGGAGTTCAAGATCAACCTGGGCAACAGACTGAGACTTCTCTACAAATAATTTAAAAATTAGCCAGGTGTGGTGGCATGCACCTATAGACCCAGCTCCTCGGGAGGCTGAGGCAGGAGGATCACTTGAGCACAGGTGATAGAGGCTGCAGTGAGCTATAATGGCACCCCTGCATTCCAGCCTGGGCAACAGAGTGATCTTTGTCTCAAAACATTAAATAAAATAATGAAATAAAATAAAAATAAATAAGAAATCCAAGACAAACAGGTTTGAAGGGCAGGATTGGGAGTATCGTTTTCAGACAGGTGGAAGTTGAGGTCTGTGTGGGCTCCTTGTCACCACCTATAATGCAAAATATTAGTTTTAAGTCCCCAAGAAAATCTGGGATAAATAAGAAGATGCTTATTCATGGCAACTTACATTCCTTTAAAAAAAAAAAAAAAGAGGATGGGAGTGGTTCAGTCCTTTTCAAGGCAAGGGTCTGAGGCTAGGAAGCCTGACTTTGCCACTTGGTGACTGCAGCAAGGGGACAGTTCTTATCTCTCTGCGCCCCCCTTCTCCTTACCTATAAAGTAGGAATTTAAAGCAGCCTCTACTCTCGGGCTTGCTGTGAGGGTGCAATGAGCCAGAGCACATAAGCACGCCACACAGTGCCCGGTACTTAGCAGATGGGTCAATACATGGCCCTTTGTACGGAGGGGAAGCGGAAGCTCCTTTGAAAGTGGCCATCTCTGCCTCAGGAAACCTTTCTCATTCTTTCTAAATTCACTTTCTCACCCCACCCACCTGGCACAGTGAGTCACCCACTTGGCAGCCAGCAGCTGGTTGCTCGCACGCTTGCCTAATCACGCCTGGAGAAAAAGAGAACTCGGGCAGGGGCAGGACGCACCCGGCAGAGCGGTGGTGCCCCAGGCCAGAGGCCAGCCCCGCCCGGGCCCTCCCGCCGCCTGATGTCGCCCCACACGCGCGGGGCCAATCAGCGGGGCCGCCGCCCTTGGCAGGCACCCGGCTTGCACTTGCCCCAGCGAGCTGACGGGCTCCGGGCGCGCTCTCCGGCCCCACCTCCTCCCCTGCTCCAGCCCGCTCCAAGCATTCACCCCCAGCCTTGTCCTCGCTCACCCATTCCATTCCTTTTGAAGGCCCCTCCCCTTAAAGGGCGGATACCTCAACGCCTAAGTGGGGATGAGAGAGGGAAAGAACCGTGTTTTGTTTTGTTTTGTTTTTTAAAAAGAAAACAAAACAAAAAAGCAAGAGTTGGGCTTAGACTAGCTTTTTAAAATTTTATTTATTTTCCCTAAGACCTAAACTGGCTTTTTCAGCGTCACTGGCAAAGGTCGTTACACGGGATAGGAAATGAGGACTAGGCAAGATCAACTGGTTCGATGTGAAGACAGTGGAAGGGGGGGTGTCAAGGCAAAGGTCCCAAAGGTGTGGCTGCCAGGCCACCCCCATTCAATTACACCTGAGTGCCTGTAAAGCAAGAAGCTTCATCTGAATCGGAGTACCCCCTCTGGGACGCACATTCTAGAGGAAGATATAATATCTCCCTTAAATACTAATAATTTGTTAAGATCTATTGAGCACTTATAAAATGGCAGGCATCCTGCTAAAATGCTTTTGAACCATTATCTTGTTTAGTCTTCTCTGGGAAGTTTGCATCATTGCCCCCAATTTGCAGATGAGAAAACTGAAAGAGTGGCTCTGTAGGCTCAGATTAAGACCACGCCACACTGGTTGCAGTCAAGAGATCTTTATTGGAGGAGTCCGAGGGAGAGCCGAAGCGGAAGGGAAGACAGAGAGCTCTGTCTTCCGGGACGTTACGTGGGGATTGCTGGTTGGCTGAGGGGCTGGGCCTAGGCCAAGGCGGGAAGGCGTGACCTCTGGTTGGCTCCTTTTTGGCGGGCCTGTGTTGGGGAGGAAGAAGAACCCGGAACCAGCACCATTAGGGTGCTCCTGTTACCTAACAAAAACTGAGGTCCAGGGAGGGTGGTTTACACAACCAGTAGGGGGAGCCGGAAAGCAAAGCCCTGGGTGTGACCACTCTGCATTTGTATCCCTCTTAATCCCTATGGGATCGGTTGGCATTCAACAGAGACTCAGACTAGAACACACCAGTTTCCTGGGCAGAGAACATGAAAACAGGATGAGGGAAAATACCTATTTAGTGGTGACTGTCCAACTCACTCTGTCTCCATAGCCCGCCATCAGAATATTCCATGATTTATTTACTCTTTCATTCAACAAACATGTGGAGCCAGGCAGTGCAACAATCAGGCAAAAATCCTGGTGGAAAGGGGAAGATCAGCAATGAACAATAAATGTAAGAAAATCATTTAATTATATAGCAAAGTAAGTGCTATGAGAGAAAGCAGAGCATTATGGGGAATTGAGAATGGAGGGGAGGTGAAAGCACATTGCCATTTTAAATAGGATTTTCATGGTACAATTCATTGAGAAGACAGCCAGGGTGTGAGCTTGCTGATGTCTTGAGAAAGAGTTTTCCCTGTGGAGGGAATGGCTAATGCCATAATTCTGAGGCTGGGGTGTGTCTGGAGCAACAAGGAGGCTAAAAGTGTTGGAGAGACAGGGGAGAGTGAGGGGGAAAGAATGGAAGGATCTAATGTTTGGTGGGGATCAGGGTCAGGTCATGACACATAGGATCTTGTATGTCATTATAAAGACTGATTTTCACTCTGGGTGGCATGTGAGGCTATAGGACCAGTGACATTACCGGACTTTTATCTCAAACAGGTTACTCTACTGGTATGCTGAGAATAGCATGCAGGGTGTCATGGGTGAGATAGAAGACCAGGTAAGAGGTATTCCCAGCAATCCAGCTGAGAGACCATTGTAGCATGGACCAAGGTGGGAGCAGCGAAGGTGGGGAGAAAACTTGGATTATGGATATATTTGAAGCTGGTTTCAATAGGATTTGGAGATGGACTGGCATGGGTTATAAACAAGAGCAGCCAAAAATGGTCTGAAGGTCTAACCAAATTCAAAGAATGGAGTTGGCATCACCTGAGACAGGAAATGCTGTAGAAGGAATGTTGGTGGTGGAGATTAGGAGTTCACTGTTGTTTCTCAGCAACTGGGCAAAAAAGTGATAAGGCACGACCATATTTGATGTGGGTTGTTTTAGTCCATTTTCATGCTGCTATGAAGAAATGCCTGAGACTGGGTAATTTATAAAGAAAAAGAGGTTTAATGGACTCATACATCTGCATGGCTGGGGAGGCTTCACAATCATGGCGGAAGGCGAAGGAGGAGGAAAGGCGCATTATACATGGTGACAGTCAAGAGAACGTGTGCAGGGGAACTGCCCTTTATAAAACCATCAGGTCAAGTGAGACTTATTCACTATCATAGGAACAGCATGGGAAAACCTGCCTCCTTGATTCAATAACCTCCCAGTGAGTCCCTCCCACAGCACGTGGGGATTATGGGAGCTACAATTCAAGTTGAGATTTGGGTAGGGACACAGCCAAACCATATCGAGAGGCTTTCCCACACTCCAGTACCCTGTTTCATCATGTTGATTGGACTTGCACACCTCCATGCCCTGACTTCTGTGGCCAACTGTGACCACAGCTTCCTTTCTACCACCACTGCTGGGTCAATTTCCACTTATCTGCAAAATCTTAGAAAAATGGCATCTTTCTGTGTGAATCCTCTGGTTACACCCAGGCCTCATTCGCATGAACAATCTCAGTCCCTATAGTCTATGCCACCCTACTGGACACTTGATTATCTGCAGTCATTTGTGGTTCACCAATTCCTTGAAGTTTGCCAGCTATCTTCCTTAAAAGATCAGTTCTTACGCTTTATCTTTGGCATCTCACAGGGCACTTAAACTTGGAGGTTGGCTCATAATGAGACATTGATTGAGCTTCTTTTATACATTGTGGTGATTGGCAATTGCCACATCAGATAGGAACCACAGATTTGGAATCATTCGGCATTTCTCTAGGTCAAAGCTCTTTTTATCAGACGAGAAACTGGAGTACCAGAGAGTGGAAATAACTTCCTCTGTCTTTTAGGGAATTAGAAAGCCACGATCAGGACATAGAAGCTCTGATTTTTAGACCAGCACTCCTTCCCCTATACTCACAAAACTTGAGCCCTGGACAAGAGGCACCAATAAAAACAGACTCCAGGCTGGGCGCTGTGGCTCATGTCTATAATCCCAGCACTTTGGGAGGCTGAGGCAGGCAGATCACTTGAGGTCAGGAGTTTGTGACCAGCCTGGCCAACATGGTGAAACCCTATCTCTACTAAAAATACAGAAAAAAAAATTAGCCAGGTGTGGTGGTGCGCACCTGTAATCCCAGCCACTTGGGAAGCTGAGGCAGGAGAATCGCTTGAATGCAAGAGGCAGAGGTTGCAGTGAGCCGAGATTGCCACTGCATTCCAGCCTGGGTGACAAAGGAGACTCTGTCTCAAAAGGAAAAAAAAAACAAAAAACAGACTCCAGTTTGAGACTCTTACTGCTTAAGAGTGGGCATGAAAGAGGATGTTTTGAAGCAGGCACTCTCCTACTCTGTTAGTGGTAGTATGATTACCACAATCTCTTTAGAAAGAAATTTGGTAATATCTATTCAAACTTTTAAATAAGCCACCTCTCTAACCCAGAAGATCCATTTCTGGATATTGCCCAAAAATACATGTGGTTAAGTGACATGCATGCAACGTTAGTTATTGCAGTAGTGTTTGTAATAGTGAAAGCTGGAAACAACCTAAAAGAACATTAGTAGGGAAGTGGCAAGATAAATCATAGATATCCATTTAAGGTTTGCAATTGTGAAAAGGGATGCGGAAGATATTATGGGCTGATATAAAATCAGGCCCAAGGGGAAAAGGCAAAATACAGAGCAGTTTGTGTGCAAGATGTTCTCACTTGTGGACATGTCTATAAAAGTATGTTTGTTATATACACAATATATTACTGGAAGGAATTACAACAGTAGCTGTTTAAAAGAGGAGAATATGGGGGAGAGTCTTTTTACTTTATACACAATGGTATTAAAAAATTTTAACATTCATATATTGCCTTTTTAATTAAAAAAATTGTTAAAATCTATCCATATAATTTAAATACTAAATATTGCAAAATGAAAGTTGGCAAATAGGTGTTGCTCCCTATTGTATTGGATTTTGCTATGGCTTTCATTTATGTCTTCATTCATTTATGTATCCTTCTAGGCACATACTTATCAAATACACATTAAGTATCTCTTCTAATCTGGTTCAACTTTTATGTAACAAAGTTGTGCATTGTTTTTTAGTTGCCATGGCCCCCCAGGTTAAATGTCAGATAACCTGAGCATGCCCAGATCAACCAAGTGTGCAAACATGCTGGAACCTGTTCTTAGACTGAGAGCAAAGACTGAATTAAGAAGTGGACACTGGGAAGATGTAGTGGCTCACTACGGGAATCCCAACACTTTGGGAAGTCGAGGCAGGAGAATCACTTGAGCCTGGGAGTTTGAGACCAGACTGGGCAACATAGCAAGACCTCATTCTCTACAAAATAAAAAATAAAAACTTGACTGGGTTTGGTGGCACACACCTATGGCCCCAGCTACTCAAGAGGCTGAGGCAAGAGCATCATTTGAGCCCAGGAGTCAAGGCTGCAGTAAGCCATGGTCATGCAATTTGCTCCAGCCTGGGCAACACAGCAAGACCCTGTCTCAAAAGACAAAGGAGAAGGAGAAGGAGAAGAAGAAACAGAAGATCCAATCAGATCAAGCCCTGGCATTTCCTCATGGCAGGACCCAATCAGATCATCACCTCACTGCAAGATCCAATCAGATCACACCTCATTACCTTATGCTTGTAGGGAAAAGAAAGATCAGACTGTCACTGTATCTGTGTCGAAAGGGAAGACATAAAAGACTCCATTTTGAAAAAGACCTGTACTTTAAACAATTGCTTTGCTGAGACGTTGTTAATTTGTAGCTTTGCCCCAGCCACTTTGCCCCAGCCACTTTGACCCAACCTGGAGCTCACAAAACATGTGTTGTATAAAATCAGGGTTTAAGGGATCTAGGGCTGTGCAGGACGTGCCTTGTTAACAAAATGTTTGCAAGCAGTATACTTGGTAAAAGTCATCGCCGTTCTCTAGTCTTAATAAACCAGGGGCACAATGCACTGCGGAAAGCCGCAGGGACCTCTGCCCTTAAAAGCTGGGTATTGTCCAAGGTTTCCCCCCATGTGATAGTCTGAAATATGGTCTCGTGGGATGAGAAAGACCTCACCATCCCCCAGCCCAACACCCGTAAAGGGTCTGTGCTGAGGTGGGTTAGTAAAAGAGGAAAGCCTCTTGAAGTTGAGATAGAGGAAGGCCACTGTCTCCTGCCTGTCCCTGGGAACTGAATGTCTCGGTATAAAACCCGATTGTACATTTGTTCAATTCTGAGATAGGAGAAAAACCGCCCTATGGTGGGAGGTGAGACATGTTTGCAGTAATGCTGCCTTGTTATTCTTTACTCCACTGAGATGTTTGGGTGGAGAGAAACATAAATCTGGCTTACATGCATGTCTAGGCACAGTATCTTCCCTTGAACCTAATTATAACATAGATTCTTTTGCTCACGTGTTTTTTGCTGACCTTCTCCTTATTATCACCCTGCTCTCCTACTACATTCCTTTTTGCTGAAATAGTGAAAATAATAATCAATAAAAACTGAGGGAACTCAGAGGCTGGTGCCGGTGCAGGTCCTTGGTATGCTGAGCGCTGGTCCCCTGGGCCCACTGTTGCTTCTCTATACTTTGTCTCTGTGTCTTATTTCTTTTCTCAGTCTCTCGTCCCACCCAACTAGAAATACAGGTGTGGAGGGGCAGGCCACCCCTTCAATGCTTATAAAACCTGACCCAACCCCTCAGAGAGATAGATTTGAGCATTTCCTCCTGTCTTCTTGCTAGTTGACTTGCAATAAAGCTTTCCTTTTCTCAAAAGCCAGTGCCATGGTGTTGGCTTCTAAGCGCGTTGGGCAGTGAGCCCATTGATTGCTCATTAATAATTTATCCCCAAAGAGATCACAGGGAAAGGACTCCTCCCAGGGGAAGTGAATGATCAGGTTGTTATTTCCTGCCAACCCCCAGGCAGTTGGCTAACCTCAAGTGAGGAAGAACCGCTTCAAGTGAGAGCAGGTCAGTCCGGAAGAGCTCTTTGCAGCATTGCCTTTTCTGGGGGTCACTGAGTGGCAAGAGGGGAAGTAAGGGAATGGGAAAGACCTCCTCACCCTCACCCCAATTACTTTGAAATCCAAGTTCGAAAAGTTGTGTTTTGCCTCAATCCCAGGATACATCAAGCAGGGCACTTGACCCAAAGACCATTCATCTTTTAGAGCAGGATAAAATCATTCATTCTTCCATTAAACCAATATTCGTTGAACTCCTATCATGTGTCAGGAGCTGATCTTGATTCTCATAGCAGAGAAAACAAAGCTTCTACCCTCATGGAGTTTATATTATTTTTGAGGATGGAGATGATAAAAAAAAAAGCTAACCTAATAATGTCAGACAGTCATAATTACTACAAAAACAGACAAAGAAGAATGGGGTGTAGAGAGCCCAGGGGCTCTTTTGGGTAGAGTAGTTGGCAGTGGCTTCCTGAGAAGCTGACCTTTCAGCAGAGACCAGAGTGAAGTGAGAAAACGTGCCTTGGGGACAGATGTCTTGGGAAGGGAAACAGCATAAATGGAGTTCCTTGTGGAGAATATTTTTGATGTGTTCAAGCAAGGAGACAGAGTGGTAGGAGAGGGAGCAGGAGAAGTGGAAAAGA
The DNA here is from genome assembly GCF_028878055.3 of Symphalangus syndactylus. NCBI lineage: Eukaryota > Metazoa > Chordata > Mammalia > Primates > Hylobatidae > Symphalangus > Symphalangus syndactylus. The sequence goes on along the minus strand of NC_072438.2, from coordinate 23,645,710 downwards.
GGTTGTAACATAATAATTATATTTCTTAAAATAGCCCTTGTCTAGGGTTTCTGGCACAGAGCTCCCAAAGCCTTTAGAATTTCCTGAGTAATAGAGGTGAGAGGAATGTTTTTTGCTGTTCTTAAGGAGTCGCTTTCGCCCATATCTCAGTTTATGCTAATGAGACTACTCTTGGAGGACCCCTGGATAGCTTCAAGATGAGGGCTGGTCACCAGAAAGACTAAGCCTTTGTTATAAGCTTGGAGTTTTCAACTAAGCTCGGGGAGGGGAGAGAGGCTGGAGACTGAGTCCAATCTCCAATGGCCAATAATTTACTCAATCATGTCTACATAATGAAATCTCCATAAAAACCCCTAAACAATGAGTTGAGAGGCTTCCAAGTTGGCAAACATTTCCATGTGCCAAGAGGATGATGCACCTCAACCCCATGGAAACAGAGATTCCTGCACTTGGGACCTCACCCTATGTACCTCTTCATCTGACTCTTCATTTGCGTCCTTTATAATCAACTTTGATAGTAAGTAGAATATTTGCCTGAGTTCTATGAGTCATTCTAGCAAATTATTGAACCTGAACCTGAGGCAGGGGGAGGGTGTTGGAAATCCTCAACTTTGTAACCAAGTTGGAAGAAATGTAACTGGTTACTTGCAATTGGCATCTCAGGTGAGGGCAGTCTTGGGAGACCAAGCCCTTAAATCTGTGGAGGCAGAGACTTACTCCAGGTAGTTAATGTCAAAATTGAATTGTAGGACGCCCAGTTGGTGTCAGAGAACTGGCTGGTTAGATATAAAAACCCTGTAAAGGTAGAGGGTGCCCAAGGATCAGACTGTGAAAGACCTTACAGGCTATGAAGAGAAGTTTGGATTCTAGTCTAAGTAATTGCTTTTGTATCATTTGTATTTTTGGAAGGCCAACTCTATAACCATCTCTTTACCTACATGAATTCCTTTATTTTCAGCGTTCACAATGACTCTTTGAGATCAGTATCATCATACCCATTTTACAATTAAGATAAAAGTAAGGCTCAGAAATCATGGGTAGCTTACACACAGTACGCAAATTGGAACGGCCATTTGAATTCAGTCCTGCCTGGCAATGACCTGACAAGGACAGTGGCAGGCATAAGGGCGGACGTCTCCCCTGGCTGCACATGGCTTCTTTGAAAAGCAGCAAGAAGAGTGTGCACTGATGAAGTTCACAACAGGAGGCCACTGCTCAGAGATGGCTGAAGGGCACATTAGAAGTAAGAGCAAATATATATAGTTCATGGGACCACACCAAGGGATGTTGAAAGGGGACAGACAAAAAGGTGGTAATGTAAAAATAGTGTGCCTGATTTCATAGTTGCATTTTTTATTACTTTTAGAGCAGATTGCCCTGTGGCAACAGACCATGCTGGGTCAATAAGTTTCTTGCTTTGGGAGAAGGCCTAATTTGAAGTCATTTCTTAGTTTTCTTAAAGCAAACTAAATATGGCCTGAGAAGGAATCCTCCCTACTTCTATATTTGAGTCCTTGTGGATGAACTGTACCCTAACTTAATAGGTAGACAAGATTGAAAACCTGACTTAGGAGTATGCACCTGTAACAGTCACTGAGGCTTGGCCAATCCCAGCAGCCATACTTCTACCATTCATACACTGCTAAGTGTTCAAACTGTCTTCAGACAAGGCAAACACTAGTTCTAACCAATCCAGTTGTTTCTGTACCTCATTTCCGATTTCTGTAAGTGACTTTATTTTTTTGTCTGTAAATTTGTTCTGACCACAAGATGCCCATGGAGTCTCTCTGAATCTGCTGTGATTCTGGGGGCTGCCCAATTCGCAAATTATTCATTGTTCAATTAAACTCCTTTAAATTTAATTTGGCTGAAGTGTTTTTTTTTAACAGTTTTGAGTCCCAAAGTTGATTTTCTAGAGTCCCTAGGAAGACAGTAGTTTTGAATACCAGGCTTTTTTTTTTTTTTTTTTTTTGCAAGAGAAAAGGATTTCTCTACATTGGAAAAGTTCCCCTTTACTTATCAAGAGCCACGCCTACCTGTGTAGGAACACAGCTACAACACAGGCCAGAGGGGAGACCCTGGATGTGATGCATTAGAGCAGGAAGGGAAGTACAGGAAGATTAGGGCAAGGGGATGCCAGCCACTGTCTTGACTCCCCCTCAGGATGGACGCTCCAGAGGGTGAGGGGAAGTGAAGAGCAACAGAAACATCTGCCAAGCTTTGGAGTTGATCTAAAGGAGGCTTTATTTTTGCTTCTCCCAGCATTGCTCAGGTAAATTACAGCACCCTGAGGGAATGCCTTTGTTAAACATGGCACCCACAGCTACACCATAGGCCAGAGGGGAGACCCTGGATGTGATGGCTGGGGGATTTGATGAGGGCAGTAAAAGCTGCCCCAGAGTTCCTGTGCTACCCACCTTGCAAAAGGGGACACAAAGGTGCTGAGAGAACTGGTGGACAGAAGAGGGACCTCTTCTGGTTTCAGAGCCCAGAGAGAACCAGCCAGCAGGAGCCCCACCTCAGGGACACCAGCAGAGAGTAAGGAATACTGGCCTCACGCCGGCCCCATACACTCCCTCCTGCCCCCAGACACCTTCCTGCAAATGAGATGGTGAAGGAGGAGCTTCTTGAGGGAGGGAGAAAATAACCCCGATAAGCAGTTTTATCTTTGAAGTTACTATTTACCCCAAAGAGGCTGAGTTAACCTCAAACAGCTAAAACTAAAACCCAGAGATGAAGCAACCTTTAATTGCCTCGCTAACCCCCTCTTCCACCCTTATTGGAAGGGATGGGATTTGGCAGACAATACCAGCAGTTTACAGAAAATGGTTTTTGCAGACCTGCCTGAATTGTAATGTATTTGTTTTCATTTGTGGATGCTCAGAGCTCACCTCACTCAGACTCAGTCTTTCATGAGCTCCCCCCTTTGAGTGGCTGTGGTGCATCACATTCCTGGTTTGCCTCTACTTCAAAGGTCACACTGTATAGGTATACTTTATAGTTCTTCTCTGTCGCCTATGCTGGCCTCATCTCCCCCTTCCCACCTTCACCTGTTGGGGTGCTCGAGGGGTCAGTCCTTGGAACCTTCTGTTGTCATCTACATTCTTGCCTTCTAAAGAATCCCAAGGCCAATCTCTCCTCTAGGCTCATACTCATGTATCCAACTGCCCACTTGGCATAGTGCTTGGATGCCTCGTGATCATTTCCGAGAAAGCACATCCAAAAGTCTTGGCTCTCAACCTGCTCCTCGCCAAGGAGTCCCCATCTCCGTAAACGGCATTCTCACTTATTTATGTATTCAGGTTCCATGTATTCAGGTTGTAAACATACGAGCCATCTTTCACTCCTTTATGCCTCACATCTGATCCATTAGCAAGTCCTGCTGGCTCCACCATCAAATCACCACCATATCTCACCATGTCTCCTCACTGGGCCTCCTGTTTCCATTCTCCTACAGGCAATTCTCCATGCAGCAGCCAGAATGTTTTCTGAAACATAAAACAGACCTATCACTCCCCTGCCCAGGACCCCCCAAAGTCTTCTTGTCACATGTGGAATAAGAACCAACCTCTTCTGCATGGCCTATAAGTCTCTGTAAAATCTGACCCTTGCTTCCCTCGCTGTTCTCATTTCTAATTTCTAATACCTCTAACTCATTTCTGTGTCTACCTTAACATGACGTTGGTATTTCATTGTCTTCATCAATATGCTTTTACTATGCAAGATAAATCTTTTTCTTTATTTTCTCTTTATAAAAAATTCTCAGTAAAATCAACATTGCATGACAATATACTGAGTTTTTGTTGTTATTGTTGTCGTTTTGAGATGGAGTCTCTCTCTGTTGCCCAGGCTGGAGTGCAGTGGCACAATCTCGGCTCACTGCAACCTCCACCTTCCTGGTTCAAGCAATTCTCTGCCTCTGCCTCAGCCTCCCAAGTAGCTGGGACTATAGGTGCACACCACCGTGGCTGGCTAATTTCTTGTAGAGATAGGGTTTTGCCATGTTTTCCAGGCTGGTCTTGAACTCCTGGTCTCAAGTGATCCACCTGCTTCAGCCTCCCAAAGTGCTGGGGTTACAGGTGTGGGCCACCATGCCCAGACAATACACTGAGATTTTTATGAATATAAAAGATTGCTGAGTCATGCTTCAAGGTTGCTGAGTCATGCTTCAAGGTTGCTGAGTGGTAAAATCTGCAGTCACCTCATCTTCATTAATATGACTTTACTATTCCAGGAAACCCTTTCCCAGGAAGAGAAAAAGACTTTATAGTTTATATCAGGAACTTCCTGGGCAACTGATTTAAACGAGCATGACACTGTTCAATATTTCAATGGACTGTATCAAATGACTGTTCATATACCCCAGGACTCTTGTAAACCTTCTCCTGGGAGTCTGTATTAGTGCATTTTCACACTGCTATAAAGAATACTGAGACTGGGTTATTTATAAAAGAAAGCGGTTTAATTGACACAGTTCCACATGGCTGGGGAGCCCTCAGGAAACTTACAATCATGGGGGAAGGCGAAGGGGAAGCAGGCACCTTCTTCACAAGGCAGCAAGAGAGAGAGAGTGCAAAGGGGAGAATTGCTAAACACTTTTAAAGCATCAAATCTCATGAGCACTTACTCTCTATCATGAGAACGGCATGGGGAAAACTACCCCCATGATCAAATCACCTCCCATCAGGTCCTTCCCTCGACACCTGGGAATTAAATTCCAAATGAGATTTGAGTGGGGACACAGAGCCAAATCATATCAGAGTCCTTAACTTGCTGTGTCTTCCAGTCCTGAAGAACTGTATAATGATCCTTACCCAATTCTAATCAAGCCTGTTTTGAAAGACCCACCTTAAAACAAACCCTGAAGCCCCATGAACATCTAAACACCTTAACTTTGTCCTCTTTGCTCTGGGAGTCTACTAAGGCTCTGACGGGTGGCACTAAACTCCACTTGGCTGACTAACTGGTTGTTGCAGTGGTATTGTCAGAGAACAGGGATTTGAGAGTAAAAACGAGTGAGTAGCCCTGCATCTGAGCTCTGTGAAAGTGTGCTTGGGGTGTGAATGTGCGTGTGTCTGTGTGCACGTGCGTGCGCTCAGGGAATTTCTGAAGAAAGGGATATCTAAGTGGAGTCTTTCTTGGGCCAAATAGTTTTGCATCCTATTTACCTGTTTTCATCCGATCTGCTGTCATTAGGGATCCCTTTATTTGGGCCATCACTGAAGTTTGAAAATGGTAAAGTTTCAGTAATTGTAAAGGTCACATTGTACAGTGGGTGGACTTGGAACCACGGTGAGTCTTTGCCCTGCCACTTACTAGTACAATGGTTTAGGGGATCTCTCTCAGCTTTTGAGCCTCATCTTTAAAATGCAGGTAACACTATGAGTTAGTCATGGTTCTCCAAGGAAACAGTACCAACAGGCTGTGAGGAGAGAGAGAGAAAGAGAGATTGATTTTAAGGAATTGGCTCACATGACTGTAGAGGTTTGGCTGGTCCAAACTTTTCAGGGTAGGCCAGCGGCTGGAATCCCAGGGAAGAGTTGAGGCTCCAGTCCAGAGGCCGTCTGCTGGCAGAATTTCCTCTCCCTCAGGGGACCCCAGTCTTTTCTTTAAGGCCTTCAATTGATTGGATGAGGCCTGCCATGTTGTGGTGGGTAATCAGCTTTATTGAAAATCTGACTGTGGTGTTATGATATATATTAGATTCGTCCACAGTTCCTGGCCCATAACTCTCAAAGCCCCTGTATGGCATTTTGTTATAATGTTGGGTGGGTTAGGCTTCATGGGCAGGGCTCTGATCTCCTGCCCTCCCTTCACTCTAATTTTCCCTTACCTTTCTGACTGTGGGTCTTAAGACTCTCCTACAAGAGGGGCCCACCCTATACCCTGGGGAAAGGAATCCTGATGTCATGGAGCTTCTGTAAAAACCCGAGAAGACTAGATTCAGTGAGCTTCTGAATAACTGACCCCGTGGAGGTTCCTGGAGTGTGGTGCACCCAGGGAGGGCATGGAAGCTCCATGCCCCTTCCCCCATAACTCACCCTGTTCATTTCTTTGTATCCTTTGCAATATCCTTTATAATATATCACTAAACGTGTTTCCCTGAGTTCTGTGAGCTGCTCCAGCAAATTAATCCCACCCAAAGAGGGGGTCATGGGAACCCTAACTTGAAGTTCTGGAGGTCCAGACTTGCACCTGGTGTCTGGGGATATGGGGAGCAGTCTTGGGGACTGAGACCCCAACTTGTGGAATCTGATATTGTCTCCAGGTAGATAGATAGTAGGTAAACAGTGTCAGAATTGAACTGGAGGACGCCCAGCTAGTGTTCACTGTTTGGTGCATGGGGAAAATCCCCCATACTTGATCACAGAAGTCTTCTCCTGTTCTGATAATTGTGGATTGAGAGTAGAGGAAAAAATACAGTTAGAGAAAGTTTTCCCTTCGCTCTGATTTAAATACTAATTTCATGTAACAAAATACCTTCACAGAAACGTCTCCAATAATGTTAGACCAAGTATCAAGATATATAATGTGGCCTGGTCAAGTTGACATATAAATTAATCATCACATAATATCAGACTTTGTTTTAGCAACAATAACAAGAAATCCAACTTGATCTTATGTCGTTTTTCCGAACTCCCAATATTACCATTTTCTCCTTTTCTAAAGTCATCAATTAGCAGTTACTATTTTTCTTTATATTGCCTCAATTTTAAATTTGTTTATTTTGTTTTATTTATGTTTTTGAAACAGGGTCTCACTTTGTTGCCCAGACTGGAGTGCAGTGGCATGATCTTAGCTCACTGCAGCCTTGACCTCCCAGGCTCAAGTGATCATCCCACCTCAGCCTCCCAAGTAGCTGGACTACAGGTGAGCAGCACCACCCCCAGCTAATTTTTCAATTTTTAGTAAAATTGGGGGTCTCACTATGTTTCCTAGACTGGTCTGGAACTCCCAGGCTCAAGTGATCCACTTGCTTTGGCCTCCCAAAGTGTTGAGATTATAGGTGTGAGCCGCAATACCCAGCCTTAAATTTTTTTTAAAGGAGGGTTTATTTTGTTTTTTATTTTATTTTAATGTTAAATTAAAAGCTGGTATAATTTTATATATCAGAAAATAATTATAAAAATAAATACTCTGTGAAGAAATTTCAGTTCTTAAAGTCTAGCTGGAAACTGCTGCCCCATCTAGGCTCTGAGACTGAGTCCTGCTCCCTCTTTGAAGAAAGAAAGAAAGAGAGAGGAAGGGAGAGAGGCAATGAAGAAAAAAAGATGGAAGAAAAGAAAAAAAAAGAAAAGAAAAAGAAAAGAAAGATGAAGAGCATGGGGGAAAAAAGGAGACATAATGAAAGGAGAAAAAAAAATTAAAGGGAATAGTTTTCTTGACCCAAGACTCGTTATTATGTTGTTTCTGGGAATTATCTAAAGTCATTAAAAGTACCACCAAAAATTGTCTTTCATGGATATTTATTTTACTTCTTAGAAAACATAGACTCCTAAGAGGGAGGCTATGCTTTCAAACAGAGGGAATTCAGTGTGTAAAGCTAAGAAAGAGAGAGAGAGAGTCCATGTTTGGTGGATATTTGGGGAATGAAATGCTGCATGCACTGTAAACTTTTTTCTCTCTTTTCCCTAAAAACCTATCAGTAAAATCTACTTGGGATGCTAAGCAATTAATTCCTTTAGAATGTAGAAAAAGCACTGAGTTGTGCTTCAAAGTTGATACTTGGCAAAAACAAAATCGGTCAGCCAGCCAACACATGGGCATAAACGCCAATTCACTCAACAAGCAGGGATTGGACATCTTTTAAGTCCAGGCTCTGGCCCCGGCACTGGGAGAGCGTGGAAATGGAGAAGACCTGCTCCCTCCTCTTGTGGTGCTCATAGTAATTAGATGGATGTAGTGGGGGTGGGTTGTCTCCCACAGAACAAACGAGCTTTCACAGGGTTATATGTTGAATTCTCTATTTTTTTTTTTTTTTTACATTTTAGAGTAAGAAAAGAATGTTTAAAGACCATTGTGGTTTTAAAACAACTTAAAAAATGAGTGTCACTAGCCAGTGATTTTTGTCTCAACCAATCCTGACTAAAGTTGGAGAAATCAAGCTGGTAGCCCCATCGGCGTTACAAATTCAAGATTTCCTCTTCCTGTTTTAACCTGCTATCAGTGGCATACATTGGTAACTGCTTCAGAATGTTGCTTCTTAAGTCTGGCCAACAGATTCATCCATCAGTAGTCTTGGGTCTGGAGCCAACCAAGTACTGTTGTTCAATAAGAGTCACAGTGTTCTGACATTTAAAGATGAATCAGATGTCCCACTGGTGATTTACTGCTCTATAGATGATTCTTGGATTATAAGAGCTTCCCTGTGGAGGAAATCTAGAGGGAAATACCAAGCAATCGAACTTGTGTTGAACGTGTTTGAGCCTAAAGATAGTGAAAAGGACATCAAACCTCTCTGCCCACCAGGCTGTCAGGACAGGACAGGGTTCAAAAAAGATTCTCGTTGAGACCAGTAGTGAGTCACCTGCTTTAATCAGTTTCTTCGTGTCCCACTGAATAAGTGTTAGGATTAAAGGAAGTGAACTTTGCATAAGCCTGGAGCATCTCTTAAAGTTCTTTCAATACTGGAATTGAACAGAAAAAGAACTAACCATTTGCTTAAACCAGTTAAGCAAAAGAAGACATAGAATATTTTATCATTATCATTATTATTACTAAAAATCTCTTTTAGATAAGTCTTTACATTTGCTCCTATTTCCAAATATCCCATATTAATGCATTTATTTGTTCACTGTCATTCATTAAACAAACATTTGCTATTCATATCTTATGACAACCACATAAATTACCTTTTCCCTTGGAGAACGGATGGATGTAAATAAGCAAATTGGCCATTTTGGCACATTATCAGCAGCTAAGCCAGGACGGTCAGGAGAGGCTTCCTGGTGTCAGAAAATGGGATTCTAGAGAGAACAGCACAAAGGAAGGACTAAATCTGGGAAAAGAATGAGAACAGCAGATGCTCAGTGTGACTGAAGTGATGGCACCTGGGGGTGATGATGGGAGAAAAGTTTACAGAGTTTTAGCCCAATCACAAAAGTAATGGAGAGCTATTTAAGAAATTTAAATTAACTTGGTCCCTTCAGTACCATGTAGATGAAGTAGTAGTAGTACCACTGACGGTAAGGGCCATCTCACACAAATTTTTTTAAAAAGTACATCTAAAACCACAACACAGTATCTTCTCACCCCCATCAGACTGGCTAAAATGGAAAAAAAATAAACACCAAGTGTTGGCAAGGATGCGGAGTGACCAGAAGTTTCACACCTTGGGAGAGGGTCTGTTGTGACAATCACTGTGGAAATTTTTGTTGGTAGCAACTACTAATGCTGAGCACATGCGTAACCTATGACTCAGCCATCCACTCCTTAAACATACCTAAGAGAAATGTGCACACAGGTTCGCCAAGAGGCGTGTACAAGCATGTAGCAGCATTGCTCTTATTAATCCCGAACTGGAAAGTACCCAAATGCCTATTAAGAGTAAATAAAGAAACAAATTATCATATATTCACACAACAAAATACTGGGTAGCAATAAGAATGAGAAAATTACAGCACACAACAGGAATGAATCTTGCAAACACAGTGTTGATCTGAAAAAGCCAAATACAAAAAGTTTATGAAGTGTGGTTCCATTTATATAGATTAAATAAATATCATTGGAGACCATAGAGGGAAGAATTCTGAATTAATTCAGGTCCTGAAATAAATATTGTTCAAAAATATGTGGTACACATAAAACTTTGTGGCACACAAAGTTCAAAAGAGGCAAAAAAACCACTCTGTGGTGTTAGAAAGCAGGATGTGGTTATCCTTGCGGGGCAGCTACTGGAAAGGGTATGAGGGAGGTTTTACAGTGGTGCAAATGTTCTTTCTTGACCTGGGCGCTTGTTACGTGGTGTGTTCATGGGTGTTTATTGTCCATGTGTGGTGAGAGAGACAGCAAGCTCTCTGGGACCTCTTCTCATAAGGACATGAATCCTGTCCGGTCAGGGTCCCATCCTGATGACCTCCTGTAACCTTAATTACATTGTTAGAGGCCCCGTTTTCGAATACAGCCACGTTGGGGGCCAAGGCTTCAATATATGAAGTTGGGAGGGAGTGGGAGCCACAGACATTCAGCTCATAACAGGAGCCACAAACACTTCGTATCCATTTTTAATTTGCCACACAGGGAGTGTTCAAGGTACTCAAGGGCAAGAAATGGAGCAGGAGCTAACAGGAAGTGGAGCTGGACACTGGGAATCCCTGGAAGCTGAGGGTGCCTCTCACTCCTTGTTCTCCCTCAGTGCAAGTGCTCCATTCTCTTCTCTCTATACAGATTCCTGGGTCTATTGCTTGTGGGGTATCCCTGACCCTAGACCTTGAACTCCCAGTTTTTAAGACAGGTCTCACTCTATCGCCCAGGCTGGAGTGTAGTGACATGATCTCGGCTCATTGCAACCTCTGCCTCCTGGGTTCAAGCAATTCTCCTGCCTCAACCTTCTGAGTAGCTGGGATTACAGGTGCCCACCATCATGCCCTGCTAATTTTTGTATTTTTAGTAGAGACAGGGTTTGACCATGTTGGCCAGGATGGTTTTGAACTCCTGACCTTGGGTGATCCTCCCACCTCAGCCTCCCAAAGTGCTAGGATTACAGGCATGAGCCACCACGCCCGGTTGGTTTTCTATATCTAATCATTATTTTGAGGATTTAGAAAAGATATTTATTCCTCATGGATTAATCACAGATGGGACAAAATGGCTTGTTCTTGAAATTCTGTGAAGGAGGTAGGAGGCAATCAAATTGCAGCCTTCTGCACATGCCAAGAAACCATAAATTCTTTGCTGATTTGCTGAATAGCAAAGCACTTAGCAGAAATAAGGACATATCCACTCTATGACTGCAGATTTTATCAGACCAAACAGTTACTGTAATAGCCAGTCAATTCAGGACAGAAAAGTAATTTAGGAAGATGATTTTACAACTTGAACTGGAAAGAATATTTTTTTAAAAAATTACTTTATTTTCACTATCCTCAATCTCAACAGGAATGAGAAGAATGTCTTCACTGAAAAAGATACAATTGCCCCTGACAAAACAATGCAAACCTGGCTTTCCTTGACCAAGCAGTATAATCCAAAGATGATCAACATTGCCAGATGGATATGCACCAGAACTGTTGGGTACAGACCAGACAGAGATGGATGTGAAATTCCAGACCAATTTGTTGTAGGATATGTCCTTGACTATAATTAATGCTTTAAGGATTTGAATCATGTTTGTGTCATTAGCAAAATTGGAAGAGCAAAATACAAAGGCAAAAATGAGGGTCAAGTTGAGTAGCAGAGTTTGGGAACATCTGGAGTCTCACTGACGTTGCCAGTAAAAGTGTCAAATGTTACATTTCTGTGGTCATCTGCATAGTAGAGCTTTTTGCATGGATCTTCTGAGAATTTTATCTGTTGTGTATTTTAGATATAACAGTTGCTGCCATCCTAAACTCATTGTTAGCACTAAGAACCAATAGATCATCAGTTCGCTTTGGATGGGTTGTTGTTCCACTTGTGAATAAAAAACCTCTCGGAAAAAAACAAAACAAATAAAAATCTCTTTAAGAAACATTGAAAGAGAAGATATATTCATTTATTATTTAGTATATTAATATTTATTTAGTCATGAATTTATGGAAAGAATAGAATTAAATACAATTAATTATTATACCACTTTAAAAAACAAAAAGCAGTCAGTTTTCTTATCCTACAGCATATAAGACGTTTTATTGTATTACATAAACCACGTTTCCTGGAATCATCTTAGTAGTGTTTCAATAGTATTAACTGAATTTTCCCATTTGTTGAGATTATTTCTGATGAGTCAGTCACTTTCTATGGTTTCTTTAAATATAAATTAGTGTGTTTAAAAAACTTTTACACATTTGGAATTCTTCAATAAAAAATCCTTAAAAACTGCCTGTTTTTTTTTTCCTTTTTTTATTTTTTCAGAGTTTTGCTTTTGTTGCCCAGGCTGGAGTGCAATGGTGTGATCTCAGCTCACTGCAACCTCCGCCTCCTGGGTTCAAGTGATTCTCCTGCCCCAGCCTCCCGAGTAGCTGGGATTACAGGCATGCGCCACCACATCTGGCTAATTTTGTATTTTTAGTAGAGACGGGGTTTCTCCATATTGGTCAGGCTGGTCTCGAACTCCTGACCTCAGGTGATCCGCCCACCTTGGCCTCCCAAAGTGCTATGATTACAGGCATGAGCCACTGTGCCAGGCCAAGACTGCCTCTTTAAAAAGGAACAAAGATATAGCCTTTTAAAACATCATCTATTGATAAGCTACATGTTGAATGGCAGGGACAAGAGATGAATGAGATGCTTAGGGTACTTGTGCAACCCTGAGAAAGACGTCTCCTTCGATTTTGTGCTCCCGAAGCCCCTCTTGCTTACCATAGTTGTGAACCTGCTGAATAGAATGGACTTGGAAAATACCCTTTACCTGGCTGTGAAGTTTCTTTTTTTTTTTTTTTTTTGAGATGGAGTCTTCCACTGTTGCCCAGGCTGGATGCGGTGGCACGATCTCGGCTCACTGCAAGCTCCGCCTCCTGGGTTCATGCCATTCTCCTGCCTCAGCCTCCCAAGTAGCTGGGACTACAGGTACCTGCCACCATGCCCGGCTAATTTTTTGTACTTTTGGTAGAGACGAGGTTTCACCGTGTTAGCCAGGATGGTCTCGATTTCCTGACCTCGTGATCCACCCACCTCCGCCTCCCAAAGTGCTGGGATCACAGGTGTGAGCCACAGCACCTGGCCGGCTCTGAAGTTTCATATTCCGTTTGAAGTTTCCGATTCAAAACATACATGCACACTCCCAATTTGGTGATAGTTCATGAACAGAATGTCTTACTTGAGTTGAGGAAAATCCGATTTTCAAACACTCTATTATTTATGCAGCTTTCCATTTCATTCTACCAACTTTTTTTTCATTCATACATAATTTATTCAGGTAAAATATCTTCCCATCGGGTATTTTTTAAAACTATGTACTGATCTTTCTATTCAATGAGGAGACTAGACTGTATTTTAAACCAAAAAGACCACAAATAGTTCCATCCCAAAACATTTTAAAGAGTGTATGTCTTAATTTATAGAAATAACACAATTTTATCTATCTTCTTCAGATAATTTTTAAACACCTGGGAGAAGCCTTAGGAGGGATGTCCTGGAGAACACACCTAGCCTTTCAAACACAATAATTGTGAACCCAAACAGTGAAATCCCAAGAACTTCAGAGCTGAGACACTTTCTTCTGAGGAAGACACATGGTCTTCATTTGAGCAAGTGTGTGTAGATGGATAATGATGATAATGATGATGGTAATGGACATTGGTTGTACACTTACTATGTGCCAAGGACTAAATGGTAAACATGTGTCTCAGCAAAGTAGCTGTCTCTCCAACACCCATTCTTACCTTCATCTAAAGGAATAGCATTTTTAGGTGGTTCATGGCTGGACAGAATAAAACTTTCATTTTCTTACCTCTTCTCTGACTGATAGTCACATGACTAATTTCTAGTCAATGAGGTATTACTACAGGTGTCCTATGGCTGCTTTCTGGAAACTTCCTTAAAAGACAGTGCAAAGTTAGTTACTCTTTGGTTCTTTGTCATGCTTTTTCCTCCCTTCCATTACTTGGAGCATCGGTTTGATGACTGGAGAGCCATCTTGGACCACGAAAATTAAAGGATGATTTTTAGTGATAAGGAAGGCAGCCAGGATTCTGAGGATCTTACAGAGCAGAGCTGTCCTACAGGCCCCAGACAACTGGCCTCTGGGCTTTTACATGAAAGAGATGTAAACATCTATCAGATTTAACTCACTGTGATTGCAGATTTCCTGCCCCTTGGAGCTAAGCCTAGTTTTTACTAATTCTTATTCAGCCCTCACAGCAACCCAACAAAGGAAGTTACTGCTGTAATTCCCATTTTACAGATGAGAAAAGTGAAGCACAGAAAAGCTTACAGCCAAAGGGAGAAGGAGCTGGAATCCTCACAGTCTCGTCCAGAACAGGAGCTCCATGAAGGCCCTGTTCTCATTCTTACTCGTTGTCTCTCAAATTGGAACTCTACAAGGCAGTACATGCTTTAGAAAGTAATAATACTAATAGCAGCTATGTACTGAATCCTCATGGCAAGCTAGGCACTTACTATTTTATGCTTAGGAAAGCTGAGGACTGGAGATGCCTAAGCACATTGGCCTCGGTCACACAACTCACAAGAGTCGCAATAGAATTCAAGCTCCGTAATTCAGCCCAGAGCCTCATTCAACCACTAAATTTTACTGCCAGACAAGAGTGTGCCAGCCAGAAAGCAGTGTGTGCTGAGGGTGGTGGAAGAGCAGGCATGGAGGAAGCTGGGGCTGACGGCAAGAGGGAGAGATGGTGAGAGTGGAAGGATGAGCAGGGCTACACCTTTCCCCGAGTAATCACCACTGATCCTATTCATTACCTGTCTACTCACTGCTCAAGGATTAAAAACAGGGAATTTCTTATTCGAAAATGGCTCCCTGGGTGAGACGTGTTCTTTTATCAGGTTCCCTCATCTGCAGTGGAGTCTGTTTGTCCACCCTGTTCTGCTCACCTGCACGTGAAAGCACACAGCCACTGTGAGGATTTGCAATACTAACCTTCCTCAGTCGAGGGGAACCACAAGCAGTCTTGCACCTCTTGAGTCTTTCTATGTAGATTTAGAGCATTAGAAATCCTTTAATGAATTAAACTTCTAAATTCCTCAACCACCCCCAACTCTCAGAGTATTCCAGAAAGGATGTCATTAACCTCCCTGTTGCCAGTTTCAAGGACTACCTTTCTGCCCACGATTTTCTTTATAATTTCTGACATTTCAATCATCTATGAACCTTCCTCCTCCCCTCGCTTTTCATAAGTGGCTTTCCTTCTACCCCTCTGGCTGTTACCTTTCAGATTCTGACTCACACATTTTCCTTGGACTCCCACTGCCTGGGAGAGTTGTGGAAAGAGCTTCTTCATAGACTCTCTGTGTCCAGTGAAGCTATAGATAATTCTCTCTAGAATCACCAAGGTACTGTTTCTATAATGCAGATCTGATCATGTCTCTTCCATGTTTAAAATCTTCCCAAGTGTTGTTGATTGTAAAAACAATTTCCACAAATTCCATATTGTATTAGTCTGTTCTCATGCTGCTGAGAAAGACTTACCCGAGACTGGGAGATTTATAAAAGAAAGAGGTTTAACTGACTCACAGTTCCGCGTAGCTGTAGAGGCTTCAGGAAACTTACAATCATGGCAGAAGGAGAAGCAAACACATCCTTCTTCACAGGGCATCAAAAAGGAGAAGCAAACACATCCTTCTTCACAGGGCATCAAAAAGGAGAAGTGCCGAGCAAAGAGGGAAAAGCCCCTTATAAAACCATCAGATCTTGTGAGAACTCACTCACTATCATGAGAACAGCATAAGGGTAACCACCCCCATGATTCAGTTACCTTCCATCAGGTTCTTCCTACCACATGTGGGGATCATGGGAACTATTATTCAAGATGAGGTTTGGGTGGGGACACAGCAAACAATATCACATCTGTTCTTATGGATACACATTCCTTTGCAATGTTAATTGGTAGTTTCCCAATCACAAGGTAAAGTTTATTTCTCTACCTCTTGAATCTGAGGTTGGCCATGGACTTGTGACTTGTTGGACTTGCATTGTTTATAATGGCTTGTTTCTCTTTTTAATAAATGTTATTTTTTCGAGTAGTTTTAGATTCACAAAAAACTGAGTAGAAGGTACAGTCTCCATATAATCCCTGCCCCAACACATGCACAACCATCCCAACCATGGTTTTTATAAAAAATGGAAATAAAATACATGTACCAAATTAGGGGATGAATAAATTACCGCACAACAATATTCTTTGCCAATGAAAAATAACAACGCAGAGCTCTATTTATTGACTTCGAAAGATATTCACAACATATTAGTTTGAAAAAAGCTAGTCACTGTAGGGTGAGATAGCATTTCTCTAAACATATGATCCCATTTCTCTAAACATATACCTATTTCATTAGATCTAAGATGTCATCAGGTATAAGATAGACCATTAATTTATTCATTACTAAGAAAAAGGATGCTTCCACTTAAACTGTCATGTGTTGCTTTGTAAATACATTGATTCTAAGATACAGCCTGATGTCAGAAATTCTAAAATCTTTTTAAAAATGTTTCTTAGCTTGTGTGTATGTGGTTGATACAAAAATATAATTTTTAAATTTATTGATACATAATATTTGTACACATTTATGAGATACATGTGATATTTTGTTATGTGCATTGAATGCATAATTATCAAGTCAGAGTTTTTAGGGTATCCATTGCCTTGAGTATTTATCATTTCTATGTGTTGGGAACATTTCAAGTTCTCTCTTCTAGTTATTTTGAAAGATACAATACATTGTTGTTACTTATAGCTACCCTACTCTTATGAAACATTAGAATTGATTCCTTCTATGTAACTGTATGTTTGTACCCATTCAGCAATCTCTCTTCATCCCCTCCACCACACACACACACACACACACACACACACACACACACCCTTAGCCTTTGGTATCATTCTACTCTCTACCTCCATGACATCAACTTTTTAAGCTCCCACATATGAGGGAGAATATACAATATTTGTCTTTCTGTGTCTGGCTTATCTCACTTAGCATGATGACCTCCAGTTTCATTCATGTTCTGAAAGTGACATGATTTCTTTCTTTTCCATGACTAAATAGTACTCCATTGTGTATATACACCACATTTTCTTCATCCATTTATTAATGTATAATTCGTTAATTCATATCTTTGCTATTGTGAACAGCACTACAATAAACATAGGGGTGCAAGTGTCTTTTGATATACTGATTTATTTTCCTTTGGATAAATATGCAGTCGTGGGATTGCCAGGTCATATGATAGTTCCATTTTTAGCGTTTTGAAAACTCTCCATACTGTTTTCTATAGTGACTCTACTAATTTACATTCCCACCAACAGTGTATAAGAGTTTCCTTTTCTCCACATCTTCATCAGCATTTGTTAATGTTTGTCTTTTTAATAATACCCATTCTGAGGCAAGATAATACCTCACTGTGGTTTTGATTTGCATTTTGATAATTAGTGATGAACATTTTTTCAAATACCTATTGGCCATTTGTATGTATTCTTTTGAGAAATGTCTCTTCCTGTTCTTTACTCACTTTTAAATGAGATTAATTGTGGGTTGGTTGGTTTGTTTTTTGTTGAGTTGTGAGTGCCTCGTATATTCTGAATATTAGTCCCTTATCAGATGAATAGTTTGCAAATATTTTCTCCCATTTGACAGGTTGTCTCTTTACTCTGTTGATTATTTTCTGTGCTGAAGTTTTGTATTCTAATATAGTCCCATTTGTCCATTTTTGCTTTTGTTGCCTATGCTTTTGAGGTCTTAGCCATAAAATCTTTGCCTAGACCAATGTCTTGAAGTGTTTTCCCTATGTTTTCTTCTAGTAGTTTTATAGCTTAGGGTTTTGTGTTTAAGTATTAATGCATCTTGAGTGGATTTTTTGTATATGATGAGAGGTGGAAGTAGTTTTATTTTTCTGCATATGAATGTCCAATTTTCCCAGGACCATTTATGGAAGAGGGTGTCCTTTCTCCAATGTATGTTCTTGGAGCTTTTGGTGAAAATCAGTTGGCTATAAATATGTGTATTCATTTCTGGGTTATCTATTCTGTTCTATTGGTCTATGTGTTGTTTTTTTGTTTCTGTTTTTGTTTTTGCGAGACAGTCTCACTCTGTCACCAGGCTGGAGTGCAGTGGTGCCGTCTCGGCTCACTGTAACCTCTGCCTCCCAGGTTCAAGTGATTCTCCTGCCTCAGCCTCCCAAGTAGCTGGGACTACAGGCCTATGCCACCATACCCAGTTAATTTTTGTATGTTTAGTACAGACGGGGTTTCACCATGTTGGCAAGGATGGTCTTGATCTCTTGACGTCGTGATCCACCCACCTAGGCCTCCCAAAGTGATGGGATTACAGGCGTGAGCCATACCACCATGTTGTTTTGGTTACTATAGCCTTGTAATACATTTTGAAGTGAAGTAGTGTGATGCCTCCAGCTTTGTTCCTTTTGCTCAGGATCGCTTTCGCTATTTAGTTCTTTGTTTTTGTTCCATATGAATTTTAGGATGGTTTTTCTATGAAAAATATGATTTATATGAAAAGCATACAATATATACATAAGATGTTATCGGTGGTTACCCCTGGGTGGTAAGATTATCAATGAGTAGAAAGTATAGCACTGATATATTTCAATGATTTTATCTTTATTTTTTATTATCTGTATTGCTTACATGAAAGAAATGGTAACTTGGTTAAAAAAAAAAACATTTTAAAGGAAAACTCTCAATCTCCCATTTGGGGAGGCTTTCATCATCCTCATATCACCCCAAATTGTACTTTGTGCTCATGGGGCATATGTTTGTGTCACTGACAGTCCTAACCATCTCATTCTCAGTCCTCCTAAAAGACCAGAGTTTTCCAGACAACCCAATGGGCAGCTGGAAAGGGGTATGGGGGAAATGACTTTAACCAAGTTCAGGCTGAAGTAGAGATTCCCCCTTGAATACACAGGGAGTGGGCCATCTGCTCCACGACAGTAGCCCATGTCTGTTTCTGTCAATACTCTATCACCAGCAACTTGCACCTAGAAAAGGATCAACAAATACTGGTGATCAAATAATCAGTAGGTCAATTATTTAATAGTGAGGCTAAAGTGGCCAGCAAAGCCAAGTCTGGACAAAGAAACTGAGCTACAGAGGTGAGGATCAAAGAGGGCATTATGGAGACAAAAGCTCTGAGAGCAAATACTGACTGAGTTTCTGCTATGTGTCTGGGATTGAGGATAAAGCAGTGAAGAAAAAGACCAGGTCTAGCCACCATGGAAATGAGATTCTGGGTGAAACTATATCAGATGAAGAGAGGAAGAAAGAAATATCTTTCTCTAGAGTTTGGTACCCTCTGCTTATGGCTTCCATTTTCTAAGTCCAAGGCTGCTGCTGAAATTTCATTGTTTTTCACCAAAGTAAAGGAGATAAAAATGAAAATTTAGTCCATCAATGATAGACTGGATCAAGAAAATGTGGCACATATACACCATGGAATACTATGCAGCCATAAAGAGGGATGAGTTCATGTCCCTTGTAGGGACATGGATGAAGCTGGAAACAATCATTCTGAGCAAACTATCACAAGGACAGAAAACCAAACACCTCATGTTCTCACTTATAGGTGGGAATTGAACAATGAGAACACTTGGACACAGGGTGGGGAACATCACACACTGGAACTTATTGTGGGGTTGGGGGAGGAAGGAGGGATAGCATTAGGAGAAATACCTAATGTAAATGACGAGTTAATGGGTGCAGCATACCAACATGGTACATGTATGCATATGTAACAAACCTGCACGTTATGCACATGTACCCTAGAACTTAAAGTATAATAAAAAAACGAAAATTTAGAGCAAGTGACTGTTTTTAAGGTGACTAGGCAATTGCATTAATCATGTCCATTCACACCCTATTGGCCAGAGCCAGCTGCAGAGCTGGGATCTGTTCTTTAGCCGTGAAGTCATGCCCTGATTAAAAATGGCAGATGGGGAAATACTGTTTATTTTTTTTAAAAAAAGAAGAAAAGAACAGATACTAAGCAACAGTTAGCAATCTCCACCACACCTGTTTGTGGATTCTTAGGCATTTTGATAGGGAAGAAAGACATGGAAAGAGAAAACCTTGACTCCTAAACTACTGCTCACAACTCAACACACACCCTCCACAACCCCAGAAGAAGGACTTAGTATCTTCATTTGTCAAGTAAAGTAGGTGAGCCACTGATCTGCCACAATCATTTCCACGGTTCTTTCATGATTCTGTAATAAATTATGACAGAAATGTCTATTTTGTTACTTTTACTGTGAAAGTATTTGACATGTTCATGGTTATGAGTGACACTTAGAAAACAACAGGCCTGGCGCAGTGGCTCACGCCTATAATCCCAGTACTTTGGGAGGCCGAGGTGGGTGGATCACAAGGTCAGGAGATCGAGACCATCCTGGCCAACATGGTGAAACTTTGTCTCTACTAAAAATACAAAAATTAGCTGGACGTGGTGGCGCATGCCTGTAGTCCTAGCTACTCAGGAGGCTGAGGCAGGAGAATCGCTGGAACCTGGGAGGCAGAGGTTGCAGTGAGCTGAGATCACGCAACTGCCCTCCAGCCTGGCTACAATGTGAGACTCCATCTCAAAACAAAAACAAAAAAAACACATTTTAAAAATAATCCCATCTGATAGCACAGAGTCACTTGTGTTCTAAAAGGCTGACAGCAGGAAGGACACCTGATGAGATCCCACCTTGCTTCCTTCCTCTCACATCACCAGGCCAAACAAGCTGTGCCTGGAGAAGCTCATGACTTCTGTGGCCCAGCGCCAAAGTCATCAAATTCTGAGCGTCTAAAAAGAATCTGGGACTTAGCAGCAGCTCCCACAGGGCGTCTTTCCCTCCAGCTTGTATCTGATTATTCTACCAATGCAGGAAAATTCCCTGGAAGGCAATGCTGGGAAAACTGAACCAATTATTAAATATTATTCACAATGGCAATGCTAAAGGAGGCTGTTGAACTCTTGATCAGCTTGAAGCATGAGATTTATACATGTGAACTTCTTAGATTTGGAAGCAGTGGAGTCTATTGCTGCACTTTGTCAACCTCCAGCTTGGGATGGGCCAGCTCTTAGTGAAAGGTATCTGGCCCATTTCTCTCTTAGGTGGGAAAGTTCTAACCATCTAGGATGATTCAAAGCTTGTGAGAGACTATAGCTGATCCTGTTGGTTGGCAAGAGAGCCATTCTCTACCCTCTTATCCATTGCCCCCAAGGTCTCAAGTTCTCAGCATCTAAACTAGGTAGGCTTGTCAAGGAATTTCCTCCAGAATAAAAACAGGCTCAAAAAAAATTAAAAAAGTAAAAACCTAACATTGATACAGTTCTTCATATGTGTTAAGGATTATCCAAAGAATTTTGCACATATCACCTTACTTAATGCTCAAAACAACCCAAAATGATAGACACTCTTATCACTCCCATTTTACAGACAGAGAAACTGAGCTCTGTCCTAAGCATTTTACCTGTATCAGGCCCTACACACTGAACATAACTGTGCAACCATGAATCTGTGGCTGGTGAGGAAGGAAAGCAGGCGCCATGCACCATTCACCGTTCTTTTTGGTTACTTCTATTTCCAGAAATAGCCACGTCTGTGTTCTGGCGGTGATAGAGCGACAGCCAAGTGTCTGCAGGGCAAGTGGCAACTTTTCTACATGACAAGCCAGTTGAGTAATTTGGAGTGTTGTTCTTGGCTAAGTGACTTCCAAACTATTTTCTCGCCCTCCTAGACAATCTATAAGCTCTTGATAGTTTTTAGAAAATTTGCTTTCAGCCTGTGATGGTTAATATTGGGAGTCAACTTGATTGGACTGAAGGATGCAAAGTATTGTTCCTGGGTGTGTCTGTGAGGGTGTTGCCAAGGGAGATTAACATTTGAGTCAGTGGACTGGGACGGACAGACCCACACTCAATCTAGGCGAGCACCATGTAATCAGCTATCAGTGCAGCTAGGATAAAAGCAGGCAGAAGAACGTGGGACGACTAGACTGGCTGAGTCTTCTGGCTTCCATCTTTCTCCCATGCTGGATGCTTCCTGCCCCTGAACAACGGACTCCAAGTTCTTCAGTTTTTGGACTCATGGACTTACACCAGTGGATTGCCAGGGGCTCTCAGGCCTTTGGCACAGACGGAAGGCTGCACTGTTGGCTTCTCTACTTTTGAGATTTTGGGACTTGGACTGGTTTCGTTGCTCCTCAGCCTGCAGACGGCCTATTGTGGGAGTTCGCCTTGTGATCGTGCGAGTCAATACACCTTAATAAACTCCCTTTCATCTATCTATCTATCTTTAGCTCTGTCCCTATAGAGAATCCTAATACACAGCCAGAGTGGTGTTCTGTTGTTGCAGCTGAGATCACAGGCTGATACGATGTGTGAAGTGCCTTGTACAATAAACATTGGTTTTCTCTTTTCTGCAGGTTGGCATTTTGCATCAAGTGTTTTTGTTTTTTGTTTTGTTCGTTTGTTTGTTTTGAGACAGCATCTAAATATCTATTGTCCAGGCTGGAGTGCAGTGGCACAATCTCAGCTCACTGCAGCCTTGACCTCCTGGGCTCAAGCAATCCTCTCACCTCAGCCTCTCAAGTACTTGGGACTACAGGAACATGCCACCATGCCTGGCTAATTTTTGTTTAGTTTTTTTCAGAGATGAGATCACATTTTGTTGCCCAGGCTGGTCTCAAACTCCTGGGCTCAAGCAATCCTCCCTTCTTGACCTCCCAAAATGTTGGGATTACAGGCACTAGCCATCCTGCCAGGTCTTTTGCATCAAGTCTTTAAGTGTTGCTGCATGTTTATGTCACTTATTAAGAATCACACACAAGATCGTGTCCTTTGCAGGGACATGGATGGGGCTGAAGGCCGTTATCCTTAACAAACTAATGCAGGAACAGAAAACCAAATACCTCATCTTCTCACTTATACGTGGGAGCTAAATGATGAGAACACTTGGACACATAGCGAGGAACAACAAACATTGGGGCTTATTGGAGGATGGAGGGTGTGAGGAGGGGGAGGATCAGGAAAAATAACTAATGGGTACTAGGCTTAATACCTGGGTGATGAAATAATCTGTACAACAAACCTCCATGACACAAGTTTACCTGTGTAACAAGCCTGCACCTGTATGCCTGAACGCAAAAGTTTTTTTTTTTTTTTAAATCACACATTTTGTTTTCATTATGTTAAATCCTGTGAGGTCTCAAGGTGAGTCTCCTTAATAGAGAATAAAAGATATGTCATCATGTGATTCTCGAATGTGAGACTCCTACTGAAAAGCAAACAACATTCTTCTTCAATGTGTTGAAGAATAAAGAGGTGTGAGTAAGGATTTTCAGGTCTTTGTAGACAGCAGCACTGGACTCTTGTTGGCATCTATTCCCACTTATTCCACCATTGAGACATACCAGGACAGTGACCCATCCTTTCCCCAGCTACCTAACTCACTCAATCGTGGGGTGCGGTAGGTGGGAAGTCCTGTTGTCTTCAGCAGTGTGCCACCCACTGAACATGTCCCTTAATTCTTTCAAGCCCGGAGACAACTCCTTTTAAAAGAATTATTCAACATAGTTCTTTATGATACTTTTATTGTTTGTATAATTCATTTTGTCTGTTACAGATAAACTTCAAACTAGAGAGTCACAGATGTTAATAAACTTGCCCAATGCATCACCTGCCTCTTAATTCCATAGTTTCCACTGCCTTGTGCTACTTGCATTGTGATTGGAGAATGGTAATGTGTGCCTCTCTGAATCAAGTTCAAGAATAAATGCCCTGTTAGGGGATAGTTCAAAGCCTGTTGTGCTTTGTGTGTGTGAACTAAGGCCAAGCTGATCACCACTTCTCTGGGCAGCACCTCTCAGCTGCCTACTGAGTTCTTGGTGGATTGCTTAAAATATATATTAAAATGATGACTATTCATAGTATAAGTAAATTAGCTGCTTTGTTATTCTAAGAAAAACTGTGGGAAAATATCTGGATTAGCAATGTGTTGATAAAATGACTTAAAGTTATACAGTATTCTAGGTGTATTTTAATATTTTACTTTATACAATTTTTATCGGTCATACATAAAAATTATCCAGCACCTATAACAACTTGCCTTTTAAAAACCCATAAAAGCAGTTTTTCTGTGCAGTATAGAATCTTCCTGAGAAACTTAAGTTACAGATTTAGGAATTGTTCTAAGGAGGAATAAGGCACCAAGAAGTAAGTCGATGCTGTCCCCCTTGTATCACAGTGTGCAGACATGGGTTGAGCTTCTTCCAAACAAGAGCTACAAAAGGCACAGAAAGTTGCCAAGACAAAGCCAAAGAAACAATGCGTTTTGCCAAAATATTTGATAGCTCTGCCAGTTACACGAGAGACGTGGACATGGCACTAAACACGTTGACACAAATGGTGACTCAGGGCTAAAGTAAGACCTACTGGATGCTGCAATTACTGTGGATTGAGAGACACTGTTTTTGTAACAGGAAAGTATATATACAGTCATGTGTCGCATAACCACTCTTCAGCCAATGATGGACCAAACAATGGACCACGTATATGATGATGGTCTCATAAGATTATAATACTGCATGTTTACTGTATCTTTTCTATGTTTAGATATGTTTAAATACACAAACATTTACCATCAGGTTAAAATTGCCCACAGTATTTAGTACAGTCACATGCTGTACAGGTTTGTAGCCTAGGAGGAATAGGTGATAACATGTAGCCTGGGTGTGTAGTAGGCTATACCATCTAGGTTAGTGTAAGTACACTCTATGATGTTCACACAATGACAAAATCATCTAATGATGCATTTCTCAGAACATATCCCCACTGTTGGCATATGATGTATACAGGCGTGTGTACGTGTGTTTGTGCATATATCATATGACTGTATACAGGCACGTGTGTGTGTGGAGGGGTGTATACAGTCATATGAACTTACATATGTGTGTGTGTGTGTGTGTGTCCTTTCAAGTATTCAGTCTGAAATCAAAGGACTATATTTGAAAAGGTGCCTCAAACATTATAAGGTCAAGAACCATTACAATAGGAAAATGGTGAGCCTTAGGAATTTAGAAAAGGGGCATTAGGGCCCAGGTCATTCCCACAGCCTTTGGGTAAGCATGATGGTGGGTGAAAGTTGGGATGGTAAGAGAATTTTCTACAGCACATGAGAATGGAGTAGGGAGACAGGGAGTAGTAGATTTACGTGTAAAATATGAGGTGTATGAACAACCAGTAATCCAGTAGAGAAGTCACTTACAAGAAAATTAATATATGTTGTGAGGGGGTATTTATACATGTAGGTCAGAAAGTCCTTTGGGCTAGAGATGTCCAAGATACCCACGCTGGAACTACAGAGGGAAAGGAGGTAGAGATGAGGCATTGTGGTAATGAAGACACACACACAAGGTCATGCACGGAGAAAAGAGCACCCAGCCCCTCACCACCTCTGTAGTTCCTTGGGGCCCTCTACAGCACAGTGCAAAATCCTTGTGACCAGCCTCCCCTAAGGTCTCCACTGGCTCTGAACTTGAACACTCAAAAGTCTTCCTAGGGGAAATTTCAAAAATTGATTTCTAATATTTCCATTTCTTGTTTGGAAGGGGATGTGGCCCAGGCAGCCACTTCAAGGGGTATCCTGTTGAGCAAGGACTCGATGAGTCCAGAAAGCAGCAACCAAAGTGGAAAGGGTGTTAAGAGGAAAACAGCCAGGTCACCCGGTAGACTGACCAGGCCCCGACTCTGAAGACATTCTGGAGGGGCAGCTAATGGCAACTTGGGGCAAGTCTGACTCTCACTCAGAACTGGTCCCAAACTCCCATCCTCGTGTCAAGCCAAGACTAAACTCCCACAAGGATGTCTGCCAGGGGAGAAAGGGCTAGTGAAGAATCCCTGGACTGACCATGGTGGCTACAGCTACAAAGGCTCCTGTGGGAAACTGGATTGTCAAGCAGGGGAGGAGGAAAGGAACCAGCACTGTTGAGTGCTTGCTTATTTAGGAAGCTCTGTGCTGGACTCAGTTTTTGCTGTCGTCTTTAGTACTTCCCACACTTTAACAGGGATAAGTTTTGTAATCCTTATTTGAGTGGCAAGGAAGCTGAAGTTCAGAAAGGTTAGGTATTTTGTTCAAGATGACAGCACGATGTCAAAATACGAATCTAGAAATGCCTGACTGCAACATTTAGGCTATTTTCAATAATTGTGGTCATTCCCTGAAGGAGTCTGAAATTAATTTGTTAATGCTTTATTCAACACATATGGTTTATTTTATTTATTTTTGTTTTTAGAGACAGGGTCTCACTCTGTCACCCAGGCTGGAGTGCAGTGGTGTGATCACCGCTCACTGCAGCCTCAACCTCCCAAGCTGAAGCAATCCTCCCACCTCAGTCTCCGGAGTAGCTGGGACTACAGGTGCACAACACGGTACCCAGGTAATTTTTTTTAGAGATAATGTCTCACTGTTTTGCCCAGGCTGGTGTAAAAACTCCTGAGCTCAGGCGATCCTCTTGCCTCAGCTTCCCAAAGTGCTGGGGATACAGGTAGGAGCCACCTTGCCTGGCTTATGTTTTTTTCAAAACTAGAAAATCTCCAGATGTTAAAAACTAAGCACATATTTTTATATAACAATGAATTGAAAGATATTTTTAACCGAAGGATAATAAAGAGAGGCATATAAAAATAATAGCTGCAGCTAAAGCAGAACTCAAAGGAAAATGTATCGTTCTAAAATCTATGTATACAAAAAGAAAACGAGCTGAAGGATCAATGATCTAAACTTCCATCTCAAGAAGCTGAATAAATAAATCTACCCAAAGAAATTAGAAAGCATTTCTATGTTTCTAATGATAAAGATAAGAGCAAAACCCAATTAAATAGAAAGAAAAAATCAATGAAGCTAAAGCTTGGTTCTTTGAAAAAGTAATACAATTGTTAAAGCCCTCGAGCAAGGTTAATCCATGAAAAAAGAGAGAAAACATAAGCTGCCAGTATCAGGAACAAGTATATTTTAACTGTAAACTACATATATAAAACACTGAGCATGAAGAGGAGGAAGAAGACAGGGGAAGAAAAACATGTGTTTTGGAGCCTTCCAGAAGAACTACATTCCAGATTCCATTCTAGTCAATTTAATCCAACAAGCATTTGTTGGAAGAGAATATAAACTACTATCAGTTTGGTATGAAAGGCCTAGAAGGAAAAAGCACGTGAATTTTGGAGTTGGACAGACTTGAGTTCAAATTCAGTCTCTAGCTTGATACTAAATGTAGGACTTATGGCTAATTATTAGGTTGGTTCAAAAGTAATTGTGGTTTTGCCATTCCTTTCAGTGGCAAAACTTGCAATTACCTTTGCACCAACTTAAATATATAAACTCTCTGAGCTCCCATTTTCTCACCTAAAAAATGAAATAATACCAACCTCACAGCACTGTTGGAAGGGTTAGAAGTAAAGCACCAAGGACGTGTAGCTTATATCCTACAGAATAATTTTAACCAACATGACCCATGACCATGAAGTTTATAGTTTGACTATCTGTAGGAAGGGTACAAAAATACATCATGCAACAAGGTCATTCATTTGGAAATGTAATGCTTTCTGAAAAACTTGAGCATTCACTTTTCTTCACTTGCCTGTTCTAATAAGAGAGGTTTCGTGTGGTGATTTTTCAGTAGAAAGGATGTTACCAATATATAAATAACATAAAAGGATCACATGAGAATTAAAGTGAAGTAACTTAATATACAATTTTCATTCTAATCTTATACAATAATTTGTCTCGACTATTGACAGATCACAATAAAAGGTATGCTGATGATATAAGTTATTTTAAGGCTTTGGGGAAAAAGGCTTCCATCTCTGGCATTGACTTTATTGCGGAGGACCCTCCAAAATCTTCAGCTCTGCACCAGCAAGTACGCTGAGTCATGTATGTTGACATAAACCACAAGGAGTCAAGGAGCTAAAACAACCACGGCGACTGGCTCAGATCTCAGATATGCAAGATGGATCCTCAGGATTTTTCACACACTGAAGAAACTTGTCAGGTCTATGACAAGAAAGCAAAAAAGGAAATCAAGAGGCCATAGGATACATCTGTCATCCAATTTGCTAATGGAGGAATCCCCTTTTTTAGCGATGACAAGGTGCACAGACCCCTTAGCATCCATACAAACTCCCCTCCTGCAGTGACATGTCGGCAGAGGAGCTATCCATGTCAGCTGATGGTCAAAAAACAGCAGGAGCAGCAACCAAGGCCAGGGACCCCCACAGCTTCTGTGGCTAATTTGCTTCCCTCTCTTCCGAAGCTTCCTGAGGGAGTGTTGAATCCAGGGTAAGAGGCAGAGGTTATGGACCATCAGGGAAAAAGCTGGAGACCCTCAGCAAGGGGACCAAACTTGCTTTGAAACAAACCTTAGATAAGTACCTAACAGGTGAATGACTATTATTTTCATAAAACTTAGCTAAAGCAACAGGATCCAATGGGAGTGGCTGGCACATGAATAGGGGGATGGTGGATAGCGAGGAATGGGGTTCTTTAAATTTGATTTTG
Organism: Symphalangus syndactylus; assembly: GCF_028878055.3. Lineage (NCBI taxonomy): Eukaryota > Metazoa > Chordata > Mammalia > Primates > Hylobatidae > Symphalangus > Symphalangus syndactylus. The sequence goes on along the minus strand of NC_072438.2, from coordinate 23,617,341 downwards.
CTAAATATGAGCCAAGGAAGAGAGAGATCCTCAGAAGCAGCTGCCAGCACCCCTGGGCTTCTGGAAGGAAGAGGTGTCAGAACCTGCCCTTGTGATGGGTCACCCGGTTCCCATATGGGCCACTGTCTGTACAAGTCCAAATAGAAGCCATGCCCATATTTCTTTCCAGTTGGAGAATGAGTGAGCTCACTTGGAGCCTAAAGCAGACACAAATGAGGGGAGTTGATGAATTATAATATAAAGGTCTTCTGGTCATTCATGAGAAAAAGGTTAATGTTTAATAAGACAAAAAAAGATAAAAGAGTATTGGGGATAAGACCATCTTTATTCCCTTGTCTTTGTCTAAGTTTTCTACTACTCTATTTTCTCCATGCAACATATCTTTGAACAGCTTAGACAGGTCAGATATCTGCAAGATCTCTTTTACAGTTGCTCCTTCATTCATTCTTTCTGTTTTCCTGTCTAACAGCTGTAGAATGCTCATGGCCTTTCCTGGCAGTTTCCAGATAGAAGCAAGGTGACTGATGGGCAATTCGGGTCATTTGGGAAACAAAAGCCATCAGTAGAGTCTCCAGAATCTATCTTTCTGCTTTTCTGATGTGGTTAGTGGGAGAAGGTAGTGACGTGGAGACAGGAACAATATTCTAGCATCTCAGCTTCTACCTCCTTTGAACAGCTTTTCCTCTCTGCATCAATCTTGTTCCAAGCTATTATATGTGGGAAAATCTCCAAAGATACTTCTACCAATGAGCCCCTACCTACACCATTGGTCACAACTGCTTAAAAATGAGTGAGGGGTCTCAGTTTTGAAACTAGAATTATAGATGACTTTAAATATATATATATCTATCTGTAATTTTAAACTGTTTTCTAATAAACACAAATTATTAGAAAAATTTTTTAAATACATTTTAATTTAAAAAAGATAGATCTTGGTAGACTGCCGTGTGACGCCTTATCACGTGTTAGGCATCTGTACTCAGATCCAACTAAGGAAGTTTCACATGCAAAATGATGTCAAGTCACAAGGATTTTACAACTTGGGAGAAAGGGCTTAGCAAAACATTCCCTTGCTCCCCTGAAACCTAGTAGGCCAGTGAACCCCGGGCTGGGCCATTCACACTGGGAACGAAAAAATATGCCATCAAAGGTTGTGTCAGCTTTAGAGGCAAGTCCTACTTGGGACCAATAGAGACGGATGAGGAAAGGTGGCCAAGTGAAGGCCACTAGCTTGGATACCTTCTGGACTCGGCTTGGAAGGAGGGACAGAGATCACCAGAGGTTGCCATCTGTGATCATCATCTAGGCCCAAGAAAGATTCACGCAGCCCTCCAAGCTCAGAGGAGGCTAAGGAAAAAAGGAAATTCTACAGATGACAAGACAGTCATTTTTTTCTTCAAGAAGAATTTAATTACCTGTAGATATTCTTGCAGGAAAATTGAATATTCCTTTTGCTTATAATCGATTCCAGCTCTTTTATGGTGGGATCCTGGCATAAGTCTCTGGGGAAGAAAGAAGAAAGTATTAAAATTACAAGATCTCACAAACATTTTTGGAGTCTCTTTGTTTTTGTAGCAGGCCCTGGATAAGGCCCTTGGATAAAGAGGTAAAGTAGAGGCCCAGCCTCTAAGAGCTCCTGGGTCAGCAGGAGAGCTGAAGTGTCAAGCAGTTAAATATATTTTGTGGAGATAAAGTTAAGGGGCTGTTGGGATTCATGTACATTCATGTACTTTCATTTCCTGAGTCAATTTGTTCCCAGCGCATTTTTGTGACTGTGGATTCTTTTGTGGACTGATTCATAAAATAACCCTTGGGTACAAAGTAGTAAGATACCTGGAATCTTCTCTTTCACCATGTATCACCCAGGCCTCTAGTGTCTGAACCTTCTCTGGTTGCAAATTATGGACTTCCACACTCCCAAAAGTGCTAAAATAGAAGAAACAAAGAACCCCAAACGTCAACCCCAAACGAAAGCATCCACACCCCCCTTAAAACCCAGCAGGCAGAAAGGCACTAGCTAGGACCTATCCTTTGGAGTTGGCACATCAGATTGCAAATCAATAACCTTTTCTTATTCAGCATGACCCTCGGTTAACAAGATTCTCAAAATAAAATTCTTAATTTGTACATTAATGTTGATTCTTTAAATATTTGCTATTCAAAGAGTGGTCCGTAGACCAACCTAATGAACATCACCTGAGAACTCATTAGAAATATAGAATTTCAGCCAGGCATGGTGGCTCATGCCTGTAATCCCAGCAATTTAGGAGGCCGAGGCAGGCAGATCATGATGTCAGGAGATCGAGACCATCCCGGCTAACACTATGAAACCCCGTGTCTACTAAAAATACAAAAAATTAGCCGGGCGTGGTGGTGGGTGCCTGTAGTCCCAGCTATTCAGGAGGCTGAGGCAAGAGAATGGTGTGAACCTGGGAGGCTGAGCTTGTAGTGAGCGGAGACCATGCCACTGCACTCCAGCCTGGGCAACAGAGCGAGACTCCGTCTCAAAAAAAAAAAAAAAAAAAAGAAAGAAATGTAGAATTTCAGCCACTATCACCTGCTGAAATGATCTGCAGTTGAACAATCCCCATGTGACTCACATGCTCAGCAAAGTTTGAGAGGCAATGCTTTGAAAGACTATGGTTGCCCTAATTCCATTCCTAAACTCTTCCCTGTTAGTCTCCGACAACTGACACTCCTGTTTCAAGTGCTTGACCCATAATATCAGATCATAAAATTCTGAAATGTTAATGCTTTTACCCAAAAAAATTGGGATCAGAAGACAAAAGGACAAATGCTTCCTTGTAGAATGAAATATTAAAACAGGAGAGAAGAAAAATTAATTTGGGGCACCGAGAGTTTATAAGGCAAATTAATATATGCTTCCTCCTTTCAGTCAGCCTTATGTGGGATTAGAGAACAAAAATTAGAGAACAAAGGCCAAAAAAGTAATCAATGTAGTAAAAACTGTAAGTATAGAAGGAGATCAGCCAAGGAAGGCACAGGTGTGGCCAGATTCAGTGGCGAGGATCAGCAAATGAGAATAATAGCTGATTCTTATTGAGCACTTTCTCTGTTGTCAGGCACAGAGCTCAGCATTTTTCATCTGTTGTCTCAGTTAATCTTCCCATCACCATCAACTCTTTGGTACATATGCAGGGGCTCCCAGAGGTTGACTGCCCTGCCCAAGGTCACACAGATAATATGTAATGACCTCCAGTACCTGCTTTCAACCACTACAGTACATTGTTGACAATGTCTGCAAAAAGATAGTGAAGGCCAAGAGCCCAGCACAGTTCCCGATGTTCCCAGTAGTAGTTTTACTACTGAATTGGGGTACACAATTTTCCTGGAGGAGAGGAGAGTCAAGACAGGTCTTCATGGATGGTGAGGATTTAGACAGAAGGGAGCAGGGGAGCAGGGGAGACAGGTCATATGGGGGAACAGTGTGAACAATGGTGAGCAATGGGTAGGGTGGAGTGTAACAGGAAAGAAAGCTGAGAAAATTACACCAGGCCTGGAAAAGTTAAAAGCAGGGGCCAGATACAATGCAGTGGCCATTAGAACCTGGTAGACAATTTTTGGCAAAGGAGAAATCAGACAAACACATTGACTTAGGAGACAACTCTCTCCACAGAATTCAAAATTTTTACCTTTTTTGGCCCAAATCTTCAGAACTGACCTGAAACATGAAAAGCATATTCTTTCTAGAGATGAAATATCCACTGTGATATTTGCAACAGGATACTTGCAAACAAGATGCAAAATAAATGTGTACCTGTTTTTGTCAAAGATTTTACTGCGGGATCCATTGAGCATCACACGGACCACACCACAGGCAGCTTCTGCAAACTTAAAAAAAAATGCCCACCATTCATCATGCAAATTTAATCACCATCCTCCAGCAGTTTCATTCAAAACAATACTTAGCAATAGCTGATTAAGGAAGGATATCCTATATGGTTTTAGCACAGGAATGTCAGGTCTACACAATTTTCATTCCAAGCCACTGGATGGATTATGCTTCATATCAGAGTTCTTGAAGCAGTTGCTCCAATCTGTAAGTGAACAATGTTCACTGTTATAGTTCATAGAGCTGGTGGTTCAGTGGTTCAGAAGTCAGAAGTCCAGATGAGTAAGATGAATGTGCTTTCTAAGCGTCATGCACTGTAGACACTATGCTTCACCTAGTGGGAGCAGGTGGATGATTCAGGGATAAGGGAAATGGGAACACCACAAGAGGGGAACCTGAGGAGAGAACAGGGGACCCTCAGGCCTGGAAAAGCACAGAGAGAAAGGAAGACTGAATAAGTGAATGAATAAATATGCTTGAGCAAAGAGTCTTATTTCTTCATGCAAGAAACATTCAGCAGGAATCTTTGTTAGACTTTGGAAAAAATGAAATGAACAAAATAAAGTGTTCTATATGCTCCCTCCAGGAGGCCTCCCCAACCCCAGGGACTAGCTCAAGTCCCGTTCTCTGACTCTGACAGCATCCTACATTCCCTCCACATTATCCAACTGTATTGTATTATAACGATGAGTTTAACCTACCCACAAAAATTAAAAATTGAAAAAAAAAAACACTGCCTCTGTTATCAGAAAAAGAAAGGGACAAGTCTGAAAAAAGAAGTCCATCCACATACGTCCATGAGTGATTGGCAAAATAAAGGTGCTGGTAGCTCACAAGGGCAGGACGCCTTCAATCACGTGCACCTCTGTATTCCTAGTGCCAGGGACTGAGTGGGGAACACAAGGAGGTTCTTGATACATATAAAATGTGACTTGGCTTTAAAAGATTTTAGCAACAGCACTGCCCTAAAACATACCATAGAGTAGTGAAATGGAAACTATTCTCAGAAAAAGCAAACAAGCAAAAACTGTTAAGTGCCCATGAATGTTCACTGTCCATAGTAAGTACTCAATAAATTATATTTGAAGTGGGTGGATTTTGAGTTACTTTATAGGATAGTGGCATCTCATTTAAACATTGCAGTAACCCTATGGAAAAGGCATATTTTGATTTCCATTTGACAAATGAGGAATCAGAAGATCAGAATGAGTAAAGGAATCTGCCCAAGTTTAAACATGGTCTCCTTATGTCAACTTCCAGTCTGTTTTCCTGTTTCCATCATACCAGGGTTTACATGAATCCCCCTAAGACAGAGGTTTAGCTAGGTACCTACCTAGAGTTAAGACCAAACCTGTCATTTAAAAGATAGAACCAATAAGCAGATTCAAAGAACAAAATTGAAGAGCATGGCTTTGGAATCAAGAAGACCTAGGTTAGGCTCTTGGGTCTGCAACTTATTAGTCCGGGGAACTTGGATGAGTCACTAAACTTCTGAGTCTTAGTTTCTTCACCTTTAATGTGGGGATTTGTCACACTACCTATGAGGATGACTCAATGGGAATGACAGAGGAACGCACTTCAAGGCTTGTCACAGATATGCTGCTATGATTTGAATGTCTGTGTTTCTTACGTTGAAACCAAAGACCAATGTGATGGTAATAAGTGGTGAGTCCTTTAGGAGATAATTAGGCCCTAAGGGCTCTGCCCTCATGAATGGGATTAACACCCTTATGAAAGGGCTCCAGGGAACTAGCTAGGTTCCTTTAGCCCCTCCGCCTCTGCTGTGTGAGGATACAGCAAGAAGGCACCATTTTGGAAGCAGAGAGCAGCCCTGACCAGACATCGAATCTGCTGGCACCTTAATCCTGGATTTCCCAAGTATCCTGGAAAATGAGAAAATAAAACTCCTGTCTTTAAAAAAATTACTAAGTCTCAGCTAGTTTGTGATAGCAGCACAAATGGACTAAGATATATGCACTTAACAAATACATTTCCACCTGCCCCAGCTCCTCAGATGTCTAAGTTTAATTTTGAAAGTCATAATTAGTATATTGTTACTCCCACCTTCTTCTTTCATTTCTTTCTTCCTTCCTTTCTCTTTTTTTCCCTAATACACTTGAAAAGAAATGTTTCCTTGTCCACTTAACACTGAAGCAACTTACAAGATAAATAAATATACACAGGTAGCTTTGAGTAAAGTCAGTAATAGATGGGGGTATATGTGCACAATGGTATTGTATTCAGGCATTAAAAAATGTATTCCTGGCCAGGTGCAGTGGCTCACCCCTGTAATCCCAGCACTTTGGGAGGCCAAGGTGGGTAGATCACCTGCAGTCAGGAGCTTGAGGCCAGCCTTGCCAACATAGTGAAACTCCGTCTCTACAGAAAATACAAAAATTAGCTGGGCATGGTGGCCCATGGCTGTAGTCCTAGCACCTTGGGAGGCCAAGGCTGGCGGATCACCTGAGGTCAGGAGTTTGAGACCAGCCTGGCCAACATGGTGAAACTCCATCTCTACTGAAAATATAAAAATTAGCCAGGCATAGTGGCCCACACTTGCAGTCCCAGCTACTGGGGAGGCTGAGGTAGGAGAATCGCTTGAACTTGGGAGGTGGAGGTTGCAGTGAGCCAAGATCGCACCATTGCACTCCAGCCTGGGTGACAGAGCAAGACTCCATCTCAAAAAAAAAAAAAAAAAAAAAATGTATTCCTGTCATTTGCAACAACATGGAAGGAACTGGAGGGCATTATGTTAAGTGAAGTAAGCCAGAAACAGATGGTTAAATACTACATATTCTCACTCATATGTGGAAGCTAAAATTAAGTTGATCTTATGGAAGTAAAAGGCAGAACAGAGGCCACTAGAGGCTGAGAAAAGTAGGAGGAGGAGGAGATAGGTAGAGATTTGTTGAAGGATACAAAATTATAGTTAGACAGGAGGAATAAATTCTGGTGTTCAATAACACTGTAGGATGACTATAGTTAATAATATGTAGTTTCAGCTAGCCAGAAGGGGGATATTGAATGCTCCCAACACAAAGAAATGGTAAATGTTGGAGATGACAGATATGTTAATTACCCCGATCTCATCACTATACCTTATATGTATCACCACATCACTATATACCCCATAAATATGTAAAATTATTATGTACCAATTTTTTAAAAAAATAGGTAGAGGGTGGAGTGGTGAGTATTTCCCAGCCTAGATTCTGAATCTGGAGTCAGACAGCTTGGGATAAACTCCCACATATGCCTCTTACTAATTCTCTACATTTAGTAGATTTCTTACTTACTTGTACCTTTATGTTGTTATGTGTTAAATGGTTACAATACTCACAGCATCTGCTTCGCAGGGTTCTGGTGAAGATGCAAGTTCTTAGTTCATGTAAATATCTGACTGTACCTGCCACATAGTAAGGGATCTATACATGTAGATTGTTATGACTGTCCCAGGTATCTAAGATTGACTAATACCTGAATCAGAGGATTAAACCAAGCCCCAGGTTCCTGGTAGCCAAAGTCAGAGTGTGTACATGCAACTGGAGCCCAGGGACCCTCTAAGAATGTTCTAAAATTGGATGTGTAAATTTTCTGGCATGTGCTTCTGAACCTTTTTCTCAGGAATGAATCCTATATTTTCATTCCTAAAAGTATTTGTAATCCAAAAGTGTTAAAACCAAACACTGACTGGATAACGTCTTAAGTTCTGTGGTCTCCAAAGCTCTAGAATTTCACTACTTGGTACTTACCCTGCGGGAAACCGTTTTCCAGAATACCGAAACAGGGTTGTTGCTGCAGTCCTTTCTCCAGTCTGGGCAAGATTGATAGTTTATTTCTAAAAGACATAGTTTGTAGAAAATAAAGTGGAAAAGAGAGAGTATAAATAAGCTCTACTCTTCCCTGGCTGTTCAGTCCTAGTGGAACCATTTTCCAATGTGTCACTGCCAAGATGGAGGCTGAAGAATGGACACATTTTGACCCAATTTAACTAAGTGTCCCCTGAATTCCTTCCAAGTTCTTACCTCATCTTCCAAATCCCAGATGGGAACACAGTGGCAAGTTTTGAATCATGGTTCTGGGAAATACTAGCAAAAGTTCATCTGACAGAGACAAGCCCTCTAGATTATCCCCAGTCCAGGAAGAATTAGAGGTGAAACCAGTCCTTCTGTGGTTGCTTTTGCCAACTGCTTTTCTGCTTCCTGACAACTGTCTCTTGCTGAGCTTCCTGCCCCCGCTTCTTAAGCCTTCACCACTTACTCTCAGATGGCCTCAGAGTCTTCCTACACTTGCCCTCATCAAGGCAGTCTTAGCCCTGAGTGAAGTACAATAGACACAGAGCATGAATACATAGTTTCTGTGTCACTTCTCCCAAGGATATCTGCCTTAATGCATATTTATTGAGTTTTAGGTCTTAGAGGTAGAAAGATAAAATAGAAAAATTAGATGGGAACTTTGCCTTCAGAGAGCACATGATATAGTAATTCTAGGAGTCTTGTAATGATTAAATGCTTTAAAACCAAAACCACACAAATTAAAAAGAAACATTCCCATGTATAGATATAAATAATTATTGTGGAGTCAAAAGGAATTATTTCCCAACCGAGGTAAAAATGTTGATGGTGGAATGGATATACATTTCGTAAGGTGCTTTAAAGTATATATGTTTTCATGAATATAAACCTCTTTTATCTTCACAACGACATCTGGAGAGAATTCATCACCTACTAACTGAAGAGCCCTTGGGCCCTGAAAAACCAGAAGTGATACCCAATAAGTATGTCATGGGCCTTGGGTGAGACTCTGTGACTTGATGGCTTCAGGTACAGCCACAGAGAGGTAGAGCACCAACTGGGCTTGAGGTCCCTGATTCCAAGATGTGGCTCTTGGATAGCATTTCTGGGCCTGCCCTGGGCCAGAGGGGAGCCCACTGCCTTGAAGGGTGAGTCCCAGGCCAGGCAGCATTAACCACAAGCTGACTGAAGAGTCCTTGGGCCTTGGAATATTAGCAGTACACTGGTAGTACTCCCTGTGGGCCTGTAGTGGTGGCCATAAGTGAGGCTCCTCTGCCTTAGAAAAGGGGAAGACAGCACGGGAAGGACTGTGTTTTGTGGTTTGAATGCCAGCTTAGTCACAGTACAGTGCAATACTAGGTACACTTCTAAGGTTTTTTACTCTAGTCCCTGGCTTCTGGATGGCACCTCTGGACCAACCCAGGGCCTTAGGAAACTTGCCAACTTGAAGAGAAGAACACGGGTCTGGCTGGCTTTCTCACCTACTGATTGTAGAGCCCCAGAGCCTTGAGCAAATATAGATGGCAGCTAGGAAGTGGTTACTGCAGGCCCTGGGCAAGTGCTGTACTGGCTTCAAGTCTTACCTGGCAAAGTCCTAGTTGCGGTGGAGTGTGTCACCAGCTTTATGTGGGTCAGAACAGAGAGACTCTGGGAGAAAGTAAAGGGACTAGAAAAAGAATCTCTGCCTGGTAATCCAGAGAATTCTTCCAGATCTTGTCCAAGACCATTAAGGTGGTACCTCCATGAGTGTGTACAAGATCCACAGCATTACTAGGCTTGCAGGGCCCCCTACAGCAGATACAACGTAGATCGCAACATCCGAGTCCTTCAGAATATCTGCAAAGCCTTTCCAAGGACAAGTACAAACAGGCCCAGGCTGTAAAGACTACAATAAATACAACGCCTAGACACAGAAAAATATCTACAAGTATCAAGACCATCCAGGAATACATGACCTCACCAAATGAATTAGATAAGACATCAGAGATCAATCCTGAAGAAACAGAGATATGTGAGACAGAATTCAAAATAGCCATGTTGAGGAAACCGAAAGAAATTCAAGATAACGCAGGGAAAGAATTCAGAATTCTATCAGATAAATTTTTTTTTTTTTTTTTTTTTTGAGACAGAGTCTCGCTCTGTCGCCCAGGCTGGAATGCAGTGGCGCGATCTCGGCTCACTGCAAGCTCCACCTCCCGGGTTCACGCCATTCTCCTGCCTCAGCCTGCGGAGTAGCTGGGACTACAGGTGCCCGCCACCGAGCCCGGCTAATTTTTTGTATTTTTAGTAGAGACGGGGTTTCACCATGGTCTCGATCCCCTGACCTCGTGATCCGCCCGCCTCGGCCTCCCAAAGTGCTGGGATTACAGGCGTGAGCCACCGCGCCCGGCCTCTATCAGATAAATTTAACAAAGAGATGGAAATAATTAAACAGACTCAAGTAGAAATTCTGGAGCTGAAAAGTACAAATAACACACTGAAGAATGCACCAGAGTCTTTTTATAGCAGAACTGATCAAGCAGAAGGAAGAATCTGTGAGCTTGAAGACAGGCTATTTGAAAATACACAGTCAGAGGAGACAAAAGGAAAAAGAATAAAAAACAATGAAGCCCACTGGCAGGATCTAGAAAATTGCCTTAAAAGGGCAAATCCAAGAGTTATTGGCCTCAAAGAGGAGGCAGAAAAAGAGATATGGGTAGAAAGTTTATTCAAAGCGATAATAACAGAGAACTTTGCAAACCTAGAGAAAGATATCAATATCCCAAGTACAGGAAGGTTATAGAACACCAAGCAGATTTAACCCAAGAAGACTGCCCCAAAGCATTTGATAACTGAACTCCCAAAGGTCCAGGATAAAGAAACGATCCTAAAAGCAGCAAGAGAAAAGAAACAAATAGCATACAAGGGAGTTTCAGTACATCTGGCAGCAGACTTTTCAGTGGAAACCTTACAGGCCAGATGAGAGTGGCATGACATATTTAAAGCGATGAAAGAAAAAAAAAAGCTTTTACTCTAGAATAGTATATCTGGTGAAAATATCCTTCAAACGTGAAGGAGAAATACAGACTTTGCCAGACAAACAAAAGGTGAGGGATTGAATTAACATGAGACCTGTCCTAGAAAAAATGCTAAAGGGAGTACTTCAATTAGAAAGAAAAGGATATTAATGAGCAATAAAAAATCATCTGAAGGTGCAAAACTCACTGGCAATAGTAAGTACACAGAAAACCACAGAATGTTATAACGCTGTAACTATGATGTGTAAACTACTCTTGTCTTAAGTAGAAAAACTAAATGATGAGCCAATCAGAAATAGTAACTACAATAACTTTTCAAGACATATACAGTACAATAAGACATAAATAGAAACAACAAAAAGTTTTAAAGTGGGAGAATAAAGTTAAGGTATAGAGTTTTTATTAGCTTTCTGTTTGCTGCTTGTTTGTTTCTTTATGCAAACTGTGTTGTTATCAGCTTAAAATAATGGGTTATAAGATACTATTTGTAAGCCTCATGGTAACTTCAAACTCAAAAACATATAACAGTTACACAAAAAAATAAAAAGCAGAAAACTGAAAAAATCACCTTCACTGAAAGGAAGACAGAAAGGAAAGAAAGAAGGAAGAGAAGACCACAAAACAAATAGAAAACAAGTAACAAAATGGCAGGAGTAAGTCCTTACTTAAAAACATAACATTTACATCAAGTGTAAATGGACTAAACTCTACAATCAGAAGGCACAGAATGGCTGAATGGATAAAAATGAAACTAGACCCCTATCTCAAATCGCATACAAAAATAAAATCAAAATAGATTAAAGATTTAAATCTAAGACCTCGAACTATGAAACTACTACAAACTACTACAAGAAACCATTGGGGAAACTCTCCACGACATTTGTCTGGGCAAAAAATTATTGAGCAATACCCCACGAGCACCGGCAACCAAAGCAAAATGAACAAACAGGATCACATCAAGTTAAAAAGCTTCTGCACAGCAAAGGAAACAATCAACAAAGTGAAGAGACAGCCCACAGAATGGGAGAAGATATTTGCAAACTACCCATTCAAGAAGGCATTAAAAACCAGAATAGATAAGTAACTCAAACAACTCTCTAGGAAAGAAATCTAATAATCCAATTAAAAAATGGGCAAAAGATTTGAATTGACATTTCTCAAAAGAAGACATACAAATGGCAAACAGGCATATGAAAATGTGTTCAAATCATTGACCATCAGATAAATGCAAATCAAAACTATCATGAGATATCATCTCACCCCAGCTAAAATGGCTTTCATCTAAAACAATCAAGTTCATAGAAGCAGATAATAGAATGGTGCATACAGAGACCACAAGTTGGAAGGAATGCGGAGATGATGGTCAAAGAGTACAAAATCTCAGTTAGACAGAAAGGGTTTTTTAAAATATTTATTGCACAGCATGGTGATTGTAGTTAATAATAGTGTGCTGTACATTTCAACATTGCTAAGACAGTAAACTTCACATTTTCTCACTACAAAAAGTAAGTATTTGAGGCCGGGCCTGGTGGCTTACACCTGTAATCCCGACACTTTGGGAGGCTGAAGAGAGTGGATCGCTTGAGCCCAGGAGTTCAAGACCAGCCTGGGCAACATGGCGAAACCCTGTCTCTAAAAACAATACAAAAAATTAGCCAAGTGTGGTGGCATGCACCTGTAGTCCCAGCTACCTGGGAGGAGCTAAGGTGGGAGGACCACCTGAGCCTGGGAGGTCAAGGTTGCAGTGAATTGTGATTGTACCACTGCACCTCAGCCTGGGTGACAGAGTGAGACCCTGTCTCAAAAACAAAAAAAAATATTTGAGGTGGTGGGTATGTTAATTAGCTTGATTTAATTATCCCACATTGTATTCATAAATTCATTTTGCACCCCACGAATACATACAATTATAAATTGTCAACTTAGAATAAAAATGAAATAAATATATATACGTCAGAAACTTGAAAGATAATCTATAAAATAAGAAGAAATTAAAAATTGAGGCCAAAGTATTAGAATGTAGATAAATAAAACTACATATACATAATTCAATTTAAAAGAAGGCAAAAATAAGGAATCCTGAACTGTAAATAAATCAGTTCTTAAAAATAAATTATTTCATTTTCTCTACTTTATTTCAAGAAAAATTGAACAAATTAAAAAATAAAACAAAAGGAGAGAAGTCTACTGTAAATACATTTAAAAGCTAAAAACGTTAAATGAATGACCAACAAAACAGTCATTGTTAAAAGGGAAATTTAAAAAAGAAAACGTGAGACACGGGAAAAACTATAAAATCTAAAAAAGGAATGGAAAAACATATTTATATTACCATATTCTAGGTAGGAAGACTCAGATTTAAATATGGAAAATATTTTAAACATTGTGAAAGTAAAAATAGTAGGTGAAAATACAGAAGAATGCTTCTCTAAGAAAATCTTTTTAAGGAAGATATGAAACACAGAAGCTATAAGGAAGAGAACGAACAGGTTTTCTGCATTTCTGGGTGGCAAAAGACAGACCATAAACACTATGTAAAGTCCAAAGCAAGAAAAATAGATTCGCCACCTTGAGCCAGAAAGTGGGCAGAAAAACATGGCAGTTAAGAGCAAAGTTTCTCAAGTTAATCTGAGAAACTTGCTTTGCCACTTACTGGCTGGCAAGTTACTTAACTCCGTGGTTCAGACTTCCTAGCTCTAAAATGGGATCACCACATGACCTCATGGGGCTGTGGAGGATTAAATGAGTGACTACTTACATAGCACATGGAACACTGGCACTTTGTAAGTACCTAATACATAGTAGCTCTTATTCATTTATAAAGAACTTCTACTAATTAGAATAGATACCCCAGTACAGATGGTCAAAACATATGAACTGCCAGCTTACAGAAGAAACAGAAAATCTACCATTTATGTATATATAATAGCCTCACCATCAAAGAAGTTCATACTAAATTGAGATATTATTTTCTTCCGAAATGAGCCAAAAATTTTAACTAACAATACGTGGTGTTAGTGGGGATATAGGTAAATAAACTATCTCATATAGGTTCTTTTTTTTTCTTTTTTTAGTATAAAATAGAGATGGGGTCTTACTATGTTGCCCAGGCCGGTCTTAAACTACTGGGCTCAAGTGATCCTCCCTCCTCCGCCTCCCAAAATGCTGAGATTGCAGGTATGAGCCACTGCACTTGGCCTCATATATACTCTTGATGAGGGTATAGTTACCATCTTTTAAATGACATGTTATCGGTTTCTATTACAATTTATCCTGTAACATTGAAGTTTCTTTTATAAAAATTAATCGTTCAAGTATGCAGGTGTGTGTGTGTGTGTGCGTGTGTACACAAAAGTGTTTCTTACAATAATGATATAATAGCAACCAAAACTAAGGCAACTTAATATCCATTAATAGGATTCTTAATGATAAAGCCTTTTAAAAGAGTATAGCTATCTTTATACCTACCAATTTTAAGTGAACACATAGTTCACATACAGCAGTATGTGTACATTTTAAATATATATGTTTACATTAGCATCGGAAAAGTCTGGAAAGATCTATATCAAATTGCTGACAATAGTTACCCTTTGAGAAGTGATGTGGAGGTAGAAGGTGAAGGGAAAATTCAGAGTGACATTTGCTTTTTGCTTTTATGCATTTCTGTAATGTGCAAGTATTTTTTTTCAAATAGTCATGCTTTACTTTTGTAATTGAAAATAATGCAAACCTGGGATGAAGAAGCTATAATAAGATAAGCTTTTAGAAACAAACAATGAAAAGTAGTAAAAATAAGAATACAACTATATAAAGTAAAAATATCTACCATATAAACAAAAAGAAAAAAAAGAAGTGAAAATTGCAGCAGGGTTTTGGTTGTAGGAAATCCCTTCGCCTGGTGAGGTGAGTCTTTCTGGGCAGGATAAGGCTACATCTGAAAAATGATGGCAAAGCCAGTGCCTGAGATGGAAGAGTCCAGTCCATGGCTACTGTGATGATTCTGAAGAGCAAGAACCTTGGTCTAAGTCCCACTGAGGCCTCATCCTGTCCTAGACTTCTTTGGACATGAACGATGATCTTACAGAGAGCAAAATACCAAGAATTCAGAAGCAGGCTATGTGAGCACTCAAAAGAAGGGAATTAGGGAGCATGGGCAATCCCCAACTCTGAAGTCAATTTTTCAAGAAAACAGGGAATGCTACTTTATGTCAGCCTGAGTTGCCATTAAGGGTAGTGCTATAGTTTGGATATTTAACTCTCCAAACCTTATGTTGAAATTTGATCCCCAGTGTTGGAGCTCGGGACTAGTAGGAAGTGTTTGGGTCATAGGGATGATCCTGCGTGAATGGCATGGTGCTGTCCTTGTAGTAATGAGTTCTTACTCTATTCGTTCCCAGGAGAGCTGGTCATTACAAACAGCCTGGCACCTCCCCTGACCTCTCTTTGCTTTCCTCCCTCACCATGTGATCTCTGTACATGCCAGCTCCCCTTCCCCTTCTCCATGAGTGGAAACAGCCTCAGGCCTTCACCCGAAGCGGATGCTGGGTGTACAGCCTGCGTAACTGTGAGTCAAATAAACCTCTTTCCTTTATAAATTACCCAGCCTCAGGTATTCCTTTATAGCAACACAAATGGACTAATATAAGTATAGATGGCATCAGGATGGGTGCCTGTGGCTCTGTCCTCCACACTGATCATTCAGGGCCCCCAGCAGAACTCACTCTGTTCACCCTACACATCCCTGGGCACTCCCACAGGGTCCAGAGCCTCACCGGAAGTGTTGAATTCTCCACACCATGTGAGGTCATCAGCAAGGTAGCCTAGCAGCGTGTCCTCCAGGGTGAACATGTCCTGCTGGACCTGTGTGAACTGATGGGCCAGATCTTTTATTCTGCTCCAAAGAAGAGTCTAAGGAAGAATAAATACAATCTATTACTGAGATCAACTTAGCATGTCAAAAAAATTAATCCACAGTTTCGTAAATGAAAAAAAAAACAGCATATCAAAGTAAATCACCCATAGTAAGAGTAAGAATTGTTGTATGCATCAATGATTTCTGTGTGCAGGAGAGTGGGGAAGAGAGAGAGAGAGAGAGTGTGTGTGTGTGTGTGTGTATGTGTGTGTGTGTGTGTTCTAGGTCACAATGTAAATAAATCTTTTATTCTAGGTTGCAGTCAAAAAAGTCTGAAAGCCACTGATCAAAATCTTATAATCAACATAGGATCACATATGGAGGTGGCATTAGAGAGTTACAATATTCCTAAGGTTATCTCCAAGAAAACTTTGTCTACATGCTATTTTCAGGAAGATGTGCTATTTGATTCTTAAAGAACTATGTAACGCCTTCCAAATTCCCTAAATATTCCCTAACCCTATCAAAAAAAATACTATAGATTTTTTAATTTAAGGGTCCCTCTTAAAGGTACAGAGAGTCAAATTCTGCTTTATGAATCTATTATTTTTATTTTTATTTTAAGTTCCAGGGTACACATGCAGGACGTGTAGGTTTGTTACATAGGTAAATATGTGCCATGGGTTTGCTGCACCTATTAACCCATCACCTAGGTATTAAGCCCAGTATGCATTAGCTATTTGTCCTAATGTTCTCACTCCCCTCACCCCAACACCAACAAGCTACAGTGTGTGTTTTTCCCTTCCTGGTGTCCATGTGTTCTCACTGTTCAGCTCCCACTTATAAGTGAGAACATGCGGTGTTTGCATGTTCCTGTGTTAGTTTGCTGAAGATATGGCTTCTGGCTCCATCCATGTCCCTACAAAGGACATGATCTTCTTCCTTTTTATGGCTGCATAATATTTCATGGTGTATATGTACCATATTTTCTTTATCCAGCCTATCATTGATGGGCATTTGGGTTGATTCCATGTCTTTGCTATTGTGAATGGTACTGCAATGAACATATGCATGCATATATCTTTATAATAGAATGATTTCTATTATACCCAGTAATGGGATTGCTGGGTCAAATGGTATTTCTAGTTCTAGACCTTTGAGGAATTGCCACACTGTCTTCCACAATGGTTGAACTAATTTACATTCCCACCAACAGTGTGAAAGCATTTCTATCTCTCCACAATCTCACCAGAATCTGCGGTTTCTTGACTTTTTAATAATGTCATTCTGACTGGCATGAGATTGTGGTTTTGATTTGCATTTCTCTAATGATCAGTGATGTTGAGCTTTTTTTCATATGTTTGTTGGCCACATGGATGTCTTCTTTTGAGAAGTGTCTGTTCATGTCCTTTGCCCACGTTTTGATGGGGCTGTTTATTTTTTTCTTGTAAATTTGTTTCAGTTCTTTGTAAATTCTGGATATTAGACCTTTGTCAGATGGATAGATTGCAAAAATCTTCTCCCATTTTGTAGGTTTTCTGTTCACTCTGATGATAGTTTCTTTTGCTGTGCAGAAGCACTTTAGTTTAATTAGATCCCATTTGTCAATTTTTGCTTTTGTTACAATTGCATTTGGCAATTTCATAATGAAATCTTTGCCTGTGCCTATGTCCTGAATGGTATTGCCTAGATTTTCTTCTAAGGTTTGTATAGCTTTGGGTTATACATTTAAGTCTCTAATTCATCTTGAGTTAATTTTTGTATGAGTTGCAAGGAAGGGGTCCAGTTTCAATTGTCTGCATATGGCTAGGTAGTTCTCAAGCACCAGTTATTAAATAGGGACTCCTTTCCCCATTGCTTGTTTTTGTCAGGTTTGTCAAAGATCAGATGGCTGTAGGTGTGCAGTTTTATTTCTGAGATCTCTACTCTGTTCTATTGGTCTATGTGTTTATTTTTGTACAAGTACCATGCTATTTTGGCATCTGTAGCCTTGTAGTGCCGTTTGGTGTTGGGTAGCATGATGCCTCCAGCTTAGTTCTTTTTGCTTAGGATCATCTTGGCTATATGAGCTTTTTTGGTTCCATATGAATTTTAAAATAGTTTCTTCTAATTCTGTGAAGAATGTCAATAGTAGTTTAATGGGAATGGCATTGAATCTATAAATTACTTTGGGCAGTATGGCCATTTTCACAATATTGATTCTTCCTATCCATGAGGAAGGAATGTTTTTCCATTTGTGTCCTTTCTGATTTCCTTGAGCAGTGGACTGTAGTTGTCCATGAAGAGGTCCTTCACTTCCATTGTTTGCTGTATTCCTAGGTATTTTATTGCCTTTGTGAATGGGAATTCATTCACGATTTGGCTCTCTGCTTGCGTGTTGTTGGTGTATAGGCATGCTTGTGATTTTTGCACATTGATTTTGTATCCTGAGACTTTGTTGAAGTTGCTTATCAGCTTAAGAAGCTTTGGGGCTGAGACGATGAGGTCTTCTAGTTATAGGATCATGTCATCTGCAAACAAAGACAATTTTATTTCCTTTCTTCCATTTGAATAGACTTTATTTCTTTCTCTTGCCTGATTGCCCCGGTCAGAACATCCAATACTATGTTGAATAGGAGTGGTGAGAGAGGACATCCTTGTCTTGTGCCGGTTTTCAAGGGGAATGCTTCCAGCTTTTGCCCATTCAGTATGATATTGCCTGTGGGTTTGTCATAAATGGCTCTTATTATTTTGAGGTATCTTCCTTTGATACCTAGCTTATTGAGAGTTTTTAACATGAAGGGATGGTGAATTTTATCAAAGGCCTTTTCTGCATCTATTGAGATAATCATGTGGTTTTTGTCTTTAGTTCTGTTTATGTAATGAATTACATTTATTGATTCATGTATGTTGACCCTGCCTTGCATACTGAGGATGAAGCTCCATCAGGTCATTTATGTTCCTCTCTAAACTAGTTATTCTGGTTAACAGCTCCTATGTTTTATCATGGTTCTTAGCTTCTTTGCAGTGGGTTACAACATACTCCTTTAGCTCAGTGAATTTCATTGTTACTCATCTTCTGAAGCCTACTTCCGTCAATTCATCCACCTCAGCCTCAGCCCAGTTCTTTTTTGTTTTTTTAACATTGGGTAAATGTAGCTAGTATCTTTAGTTTTTTTATACTTTAGGTTCTGGGTCACATGTGCAGAACGTGCAGTTTTGTTACATAGGTATACACATGCCATGGTGGTTTGCTGCACCCATCAACCCGTCACGTACGTTAGATATTTCTCCTAATGTTATCCTTCCCTAGCACCCACCCCCGACAGGCCCCGGTGTGTGATGTTCCCCTCCTTGTGTCCATGTGTTCTCATTGTTCAACTCCCACTCATGAGTGAGAACATGTGGTGTTTGGTTTTCTGATCTTGTGATAGTTTGCTGAGAATGATGGTTTCCAGTTTCATCCATGTGCCTGCAAAGGACATGAACTCATCTCTTTTTATGGGCCTCAGCCCAGTTCTATGCCCCTGTTGGAGATGTGTTAAGATCATCTGGAGGAGAAGAGGCACACTGGCTTTTTGAGTTTTCAGGATTTTTGTGCTGATTCTTTCTCATCTTCATGCATTTATCTACCTTTGATCTTTGAGGCTACTGACCTTTGGATGGGTTTTTGTGGGGTCTCTTTGCATTGATGTTATTGCTTTCTGTTTTTTCTTTTAGCAATCAGACCCTTTTTTCCATACGACTGCTGCAGTGTGCAGGAGGTCCACTCCAGACCCTATTCACCTGGGTTCCTCCCGCACCTGAAGGTATCACCAGTGGAGGCTACAGAACAGCAAAGATGACAGCCTGCTCCTTCCTCTGGAAGCTTCATTCCAGAGGGGCAGTGGCCTGATGCCAGCCGGAGCGCTCCTGTATCAGGTGTCTATCAACCCCTGTTGGGTGGTCTCTCTCAGTCAGGAGACACAGGGGTCAGGGACCCACTTGAGGAGGCAATCTGTCCTTTAGCAGAGTTGGTGTGCTGTGCTGGGAGAATCCCTCTTGTCAGGATCAGCTGCTGTCTTCAGAGCCAGCAGGCAGGAACGATTAAATCCACTGAAGCTGTGCCCACAGCCGCCCCTTCTGCCAGGTGCTCTGTCCCAGGGAGATGGAGGTTTTGTCTGTAAGCCACTGACTGGGGTTGTTACCTTTCCTTCAGAGATGTCCTGCCCAGTGAGGAGGAATCTAGAGAAGCAGTCTGGCCACAGCCACCTTGCCACACCCAGTCCAGACTTCCCAGCCTCCTTAGCACTGTCAGGGGAAAACCGCCTATTAAAGCCTCAGTAATGGTGGACGCCCCTCCCGCCACCCAGCTCCATCATCCCAGGTCAACTTCAGACTGCTGTGCTGGCGGCAAGAATTTCAAGCCAGTGGTTCTTAGCTTGCTGGGCTCTGTGAGAGTGAGACCCGCGGAGCGAGACCACTTGGCTCCCTGGCTTCAGCCCTCTTTCCAGGGGAGTGAACAGTTCTGTCTCACTGGGGTTTCAGGTACCACTGGGGTTTCAGGTACCACTGGGGTACGAAAAAAACTCCTGCACCTGGCTTGGTGTCTGCCCAAACAGCGGCTCAGTTTTGTGCTTGAAACCCAGGGCCCCGGTGGTGTAGACACACGAGGAAACCTCCTGATCTCAGATGGAAATGCAGAAATCACCCACCTTTTGTGTTGGTTTCACTGGGAGCTGCAGACTGGAGCTGTTCCTATGCAGCCATCTTGGCTCCTCCCCCTATTCATTCTTAATGGGAGTCAGTGAAGGATACTGGTTTAAAGCATGGGCCCTAAAATCCCAGTCCTTATTGAAGCCCAGCATCATCATCACTTATCAGGTGTTTCACCTTGAGCAACCAAAACATCACTAAGCCCCGCTTTCTACACCTGTAAAATGGTAATGATAATGACTGAAATAAACTAATGGGGTGCTAGGGAAATTAACTGAGATAAATGCAAGTAAATTGCTTAGCATACTATCCACTGCATAGTCACTTATTTGACAAATGTCAGCCTGGGTTATTATTTGCCAAACACCTTCTCTTCATAGAGCATCACGCTTGGTGAATGGAGAAGTTTCACAACTCCAGCTCACTAACAATTGAATGAGAGGCTGTAATCTCTGGATGGATTTAAGGGCTTCACAAAGAAAATTTTAGGCACGTGGAATTTTGCCTTAAACACTGACTATAGAAAACGTGCACTCTGATAGACCTTTTCCAATATAACCAATGTATTAGAATCCAGGCTTCTGTGGCTCCAAGTCTCATACCATTTACATTTAAACTGGTCACTTTCAAGCCTGTCAAATTTGGGCAACACTGGTCACCTAAACATACCAAGCCTCAGTTTTCTCACTGGTGAAATTGGGATGCTGACACCTGACCGGCCCATTCCACAGAATGGCTGTGAAGGCCTAAGAAGATAAGGATTAGGAGAGTCTTTTGTAAGCAAGAAAAAGAAAAAGAGAAAAAGAGCACTCTGCAAGTGTAACTTGACATTGTTATTATTACTACTACGACTATTATTATCATAAGTCAGGGGAAAGTTTTGTTATTATATAGATCATGTTAATTTGTTTGCTTGAGTTGGGTTTTGTGTTAGGTTTTTTCTGCCCAGTTTTTGGCCAAAGCCCCTTTCCTATTTCTGTATCCCCATTTCTATCTCTTATCTCCCTTCTCCAAATGTCCTAAATCTTGATTATATCATGGCCCCTCAATGGCCTGCAAATTCCATTCCTAACAACCACACTCACACTATAATGTCTTGATTTTTCCTCTTCCTTCATTCTAATCAAAATTTGGACCTATGAATTGCTACCATTGGCTTTTATCCCCAGTTTTAAAATCAATGGCATGCCCCCAATTACCTTGCTGCAAGGTACGGTCTGAGTTCCCAACTTCATTAGTGGCTGATAGTCTTCTTCAGTAATGTTGCAAGGATATTTTGAAATAAATGCACCCTTGAATGCATCCCACACACTTTGGCAGTCTACATGTCTATGAGAGAAAACACAGAAAATAAAACATAAATTATTCGATTTAAAAAATATTTTTGGAGCATAATTATTTTTTAGAATCTCATTTAAGAAGCATCTATTATATGCCAGGTAGTTCATACATATCATCTCGTCTAACATGCAGTCTACTAGGGGTACAAAGAGGAGCTGGTACCACTCCTTCTTACACTATTCCAAACAATAGAAAAAGAGGGACTCCTCCAGAGTCATTTTATGAGGCCAGTATCATTCTGATGCCGAAACCTGGCAGAGACACAATAAAAAAAGAAAATTTCAGTCCGATATCCCTGATGAACATCAATGCAAAAATCCTCACTAAAATACTGGCAAACTGAATCCAGCAGCACATCAAAAAGCTTATCCACCATGATCAAGTTGGCTTCATCTCTGGGATGCAAGGCTGGTTCAACACACACAAATCAATAAACACAATCCATCACATAACCAGAACCAATGAAAAAAATCACATGATTATCTCAATAGACGCAGAAAAGTCCTTCAATAAAATTCAACATCCCTTCATGCTAAAAACTCTCAATAAACTAGGTATCAATGGAACATATCTCAAAATAATAAGAGCTATTTCTGACAAACCCATAGTGCATATCATACTAAATGGGCAAAAGCTGGAAGCATTCCCATCGAAAAGTGGCACAAGACAAGGATGCCCTCTCTCACCACTCCTGTTCAACATAGTACTGGAAGTTCTGGCCAGGGCAATCAGACAAAAGAAATAAATAAAGAGTACTCATATAGGAAGAGAGACAGTCAAATTGTCTCTGTGTGCAGATGACATGATTGTATATTTAGAAAACCCCACTGTCTCAGCCCAAAACCTCCTTAAGCTGATAAGCAACTTCAGCGAAGTCTCAGGATATAAAATCAGTGTGCAAAAATCACAAGCATTCCTATATACCAATAAGAGACAAGCAGAGAACCAAATCATGAGTGAACTCCCATTCAAAATTGCTACAAAGAGAATAAAATAACTAGGAATACAACTTACAAGAGACATAAGGACCTCTTCAAGGAGTACTACAAACCACTGCTCAAGGAAATAAGAAAGGACACAAACAAATAGAAAAAATTCCATGCTTATAGATAGGAAGAATAAATATTGTGAAAATGGCCATACTGCCCAAAGTAATTGATAGATTCAATGCTATTCCCATCAAGCTACCATTGACTTTCTTCATAGAATTAGAAAAAAACTACTTTAAATTTCATATGGAACCAAAAAAGAGCCCGTATAGCCAAGACAATCCTAAGCAAAAAGAACAAAGTTGGAGGCATCACATTACCTGACTGCAAAGTGTACTACAAGGCTACGGTAACTACAGTACTAGTACCAAAACAGATATATAGACCAATGAAAGAGAACGGAGACCTTGGCCGGGCATGGTGGCTCACGCCTGTAATCCCAGCACTTTAGGAGGCTGAGGAGGGCGGATCACGAGGTGATGAGTTGGAGACCAGCCTGATCAACATGGTGAAACCCCATCTCTACTAAAAATACAAAAATTAGCCAGGCGTGGTGGTACGTGCCTGTAATCCCAGCTACTCAGGGGGCTGAGGCAGAAGAATTGCTTGAACCAGGGAGGCGGAGGTTGCAGTGAGCCGAGATCATGCCACTGCACTCCAGCCTGGGCAACAGAGCGAGATCTCATCTCAAAAAAAAAAAAAAACAAAACAAAAAACACAACAGAGACCTCAGAAATAATACCACACATCTACAACCATCTGATCTTCAACAAACCTGACAAAAACAAGCAATGGGGAAAGGATTACCTATTTAATTAATGGTGCTAGGAAAACTGGCTAGCCATATACAGAAAACAAAAACTGGACCCCTTCCTTATACCTTATACAAAAATTAACTCAAGATGGATTAAAGGCTTAAATGTAAAACCTAAAACCAGAAAAACCCTAGACAAAAATCTAGGCAATACCATTCTGGACATAGGCATGGGCAAAGACTTCATGACTAAAACATCAAAAGCAATTGCAACAAAAGCCAAAACTGACAAATGGGATCTAATTAAACTAAAGAGCTACTGCACACCAAAAGAAACTATCATCATAGTGAACAGGCAACCTATAGAATGGGAGAAATTTTTTGCAATCTATCCATCTGACAAAGGTCTAATATCCAGAGTCTACAAGGAACTTAAACAAATTTAGAAGAACAAAACAACCCCATCAAAAAATGGGCGAAGGGTGTTAACAGACGCTCCTCAAAAGAAGACATTTATGCGCCCAACAAACATATGAAAAAAAGCTTATCATCACTGGTCATTAGAGAAATGCAAATCAAAGCCACAATGGATATCATCTCATGCCAGTTAGAATGACGATCATTAAAAAGTCAGGAAACAACAGATGCTGGTGAGGCTGTGGAGAAATAGGATTGCTTTTACACTGTTGGTGGGAATGTGAATTAGTTCAATCACTGTGGAAGATAGTGTGGTGATTCCTCAAGGATCTAGAAGCAGAAATATCATTTGACCCAGCAATCCCATTACTGGGTATATACCCAAAGGAGTATAAATCATTCTACTATAAAGACACATCCACACATATGTTTATTGGAGTACTATTTACAATAACAAAGACTTAGAGCCAAGCTAAATGCCCATAAATGATAGACTCAGTAAAGAAAATGTGGCACATATACACCATGGAATACTATGCAGTCATAAAAAAGAATGAGTTTATGTCCTTTGCAGGAACATGAATGAAGCTGGAAGCCATCATTCTCAGCTAAAAAAACACAGGAACAGAAAACCAAACACCACATGTTCTCACTCATAAGTGGGAGCTGAACAGTGAGAATACATGGACACAGGGAGGGGAATAACACACACTGGGGCCTACTGGGGGGGTGTGGGGCAAGGGGAGGGAGAGTATTAGGACAAATACCTAATGCATGTGGGGCTTAAAAACTAGATGATGGGTTGACAGGTGCAGCAAACCATCATGGCACATGTATACCTATTGAACACACCTACACGTTCTGCACATGTATCCCAGAACTTAAAGTAAAATTTTTAAAAAAAATTAACATGTAAAAATCCATCAATTTAATATGCTGTATTTTGTAGAATAAATGACAAAAACCATATGATCATCTCAATAGACACACAAAAATAGACAAAATCCAACACTCTTGTGACGAAAAAAAAACACTGAGCAAATTAGAAATAAAATTTCCCCAACCTGATAAAATTCATCTATTAAACCCCACAGCTAACATTATACATAATGATAAAAGACTGGATGCCCCCCTTTAAGATCAAGTACAGTCCAAAGATGTCTGATTTCATTACTTATATTCAACATTGTATTGGAGTTCTAGCCAAGGAATTTAGGTAAGAAAAAGAAACTAAACTCATCCAGGTTAGAAAGGAAGAAGTAAACCTATCCCCTTCACGGATGACATGATACTGTATATAGAAAATTATAAGAAATCCACTAGAACTAGAAATACCATTTGACCCAGCCATCCCATTACTGGGTATATACCCAAAGAACTATAAATCATGCTGCTATAAAGACACATGCACACGTATGTTTATTGCAGCACTATTCACAATAGCAAAGACTTGGAACAAACCCAAATGTCCAACAATGATAGACTGGATTAAGAAAATGTGGCACATATACACCATGGAATACTATGCAGCCATAAAAAATGATGAGTTCATGTCCTTTGTAGGGACATGGATGAAGGTAGAAACCATCATTCTCAGTAAACTACCGCAAGGACAAAAAACCGAACACCACATGTTCTCACTCATAGGTGGGAATTGAACAATGAGAACACATGGACACAGGAAGGGGAACATCACACTCCGGGGACTGTTGTGGGGTGGGGGGAGGGGGAGGGACAGCATTAGGAGATATACCTAATGCTAAATGACGAGTTAATGGGTGCAGCACACCAACATGGCACGTGGATACATATGTAACAAACCTGCACATTGTGCACATGTACCCTAAAACTTAAAGTATAATAATAATAATAATAAAAGAAAAAAAAAGAAATGGAACATAAGATAGCTGGAAAAAACAAAAAAAGAAAAAGAAATCCACAAAAAGGAAACTGTTAGAACGAGTAAACATGTTCAGTAAGGTTTCAGGTTACAAAATCAGTATACAAAAATCAATTGCATTTCTATATACTATCAATGAAAAATATAAAATCGAAATTTAAACAATTCCATTTATAATAGCAGCAAAACAATTCATATTCTTAGGAGTAAATATAACAAAGAATTACAGGACCGGAACACTGAAAAATACACAACACTGTTACAAAGAAGACCTGAAAAAATGGAAAAATATTCTACATTCATGGATTAGAAGACTTAATATTGTTTTTTTGTCGTTGTTGTTTTTTTTAAGACAGAATCTCGCCCTGTTGCCCAGGCTAGAGTGCAACCTCTGCCTCCTGGGTTCAAATGATTCTCCTGCCTCAGCCTCCCGAGTAGCTGGGATTACAGGCACACGCCACCATGCCCAGTTTTTTATTATTATTATTTTTAGTAGAGATGGGGTTTTACCATGTTGGCCAGGCTGGTCTAGAACTCCTGACCTCATGATCCACCCGCCTCAGCCTCCCAAAGTGCTGGGATTACAGGCGTGAGCCACCACGCCCAGCCACAAGACTTAACACTGTTACTTAATATTGTTAAGATGGCAGTATTCTCCAAGCTGATTTATAGCTTCAATGTAATCTCTATAAAAATCCCAGTTCCCTCTTTTGCAGATAGTGACAGTTTGACTTAAAATTCATATGGAAATCTAAGGAACACAGAAGAGCCAAAAATCCTGAAAAAGAAAACCAAAGTTGAAAGACACATACTTCCTGATTTCAAAACTTACTACAATGCTACAGTAATCAAGACAATTGGTAGTGGCATAATGATGTAATCAAAGGACCAGTTCTAACTGGCCCTACTCTGTTGATAATAGTATGTCAAGCTATTTTACAGGCACAAAGCCAAAAAGTTGTAAGTCATGCAGCCGAAACAATGCAGAAAAGGAGACCTCAACCTTGAATAACACCCAGAAGAAAAATTCCTCTCCTGCCCCACCACAGAAGCAAACGGTCAAGACATGACTGGAACCTGAGGGCCCAGACATTTTTAAAAGCAAGAAACCTGAGCCCAGGCATGTCCAGTGTTAAGACCCTTACCATATCTTACCACAAATGGTCTTGTTTAAAGTACTTCCAGTTGAAACCTGCCCTACCAGTGCTTCTGCATACCAGCTTGCCCTCCCTAACCCATAAAACTTGTCCCAGATCCCAGATGGGGAGACAGATTTGAGCTTTGCATCCTGTTTCCTTGCAAGTCACGATAAAGCTTTTGCTTTTCTCAAAAACCAGTTCCATAATATCGGCTTCTCTATCTGTCAGGCAGCAAGCACATTGCTCAGTAACAATGATAGAAATATAGATCAATGGAATAAAGAGTCCAGAAATAAAGTCTTACAGTTACCATCAATTAATTTTAGACAAGAGCGCCAAGGCCATTCAATGGGGAAAAAAAAAAAACCACCTTTCAACAAATGGTGCAGGGACAACAAGATATCCATACGCAAAAGAATAAATTAGGACCCATATTTTACACCATATACAAAAATTGACTCAAAATGAATGAAAGACCTAAATATAAGAGGTAAAATTAGAAAATTCTTAGAGGCAAACATAGAATAAAAAATTGTCATAACCTTAGATTAGGCAATTATTTCTTAAATATGATACCAAAAGCACAGCAACAAAAGAAAAAATATATAAATTACACTTTATCAAAATTAAAATCCTATGTTCTTCAAAGGACACCATCAAGAAAGTGAAAATAAAATTCACAGAATGGATTAAAATATTTGCAAATATTATTTCTGTTTCAGGACTCGCATCCAGAATAGTAAAGAGCTCTTATAATTCAATAATAAATGGATAACCCAATTAACAAATGGGCCAATAATTTTATACACATTTTTTCATAAGAGATATCAAAATGGCTAATAAACACATATAAAAATGCTCAACATCATTAGTCACTAGGGAAGTGGAAATCAAAACCAAAAGATGCCACTTACCACTCACTAGGATTGGATTAGGGGTTGAATTATGTCCCATTTGAAACTCACATGATGAAGTCCTCAGCCCAGTACCTTAAAATGTGACCATTTAAAAATTGAACAGTTGCAGGTGTAATTAATTAATGCAAGGGTGGCATCCAACAATCATGTTTTAATAAGACCTCCAGGCAATTCTGATGCAAGTTTAGCTTTGAGAATCATTGGGTTATACACGAAAATGAAAATGTAAAGAGTTCAACAGCGGTTTCTTTCCAATATCTGAGCACCATATTTCCACTTCATCCACACTTGCCTTTGAAAGCCACGCCAGGAAACCATTCCAACCTGGTTTTCTCCGTACATTATATATTTAAGGAAAAAAAAGCTTATTACATTATGTACTTCAATGTCAATGAAAACTTATGGGGCACCATTTTGGATAGTTTAGAGAAAAGAGATTTGGCAGCGATTTTCCTTTAGGGCATCTTGTTTCAATTCCATTAATTAATGCAGTGGCCTTCTTGGGAACTTCCTGTTCCCATACTCCAACTCCCTCATAAAACTCTTCTACATCTTTCCTTATCAGCATCTTTGCAGACAAAGATGGAAGAATAAGATAATTTTCCACTACAAAAGATCTGGCAGGAAAGAGAAATTCATGTGCACTGAGCACCTACATGTACCAGATGCTTTCATAAGTGTGTTCATATATAATCACCAAAACTTTCATTGAGTCCCACAGAGAATTAAAAAACCTCCAGAATTATTTTTATTCTTCTTGGGTATATATACCCTACTTCAAGAAACATTACCTCAGCATTCAAGAAAGTCCAGGTTACAAATTTAACAGAATTCCTTGTTTAGATGCAGCAGAGCTATAGAACATTAGAGTTGAAACAGACCTCAGAAGCGTTTGTAACTTAACTCTCTGCCCTTTCTACATCTTATGCATCTGAGCTTTCAGTGTGCCCTACAAATTAGAGAAAATGAGGAGAGGCAATGAGAAATCTGGCGGCAGGTTTTATGAAACTATTTCTTTTATCCTTAAAGCCAAACACCTCACCGTGGTTGTGGAAGTCAAGTTTTTTGTTGGTTTAGATATATATGCTGAAATAAAAAGGGATTGGGACTGCAGTAGACAGGGATGGGGGCAAATCTTTCCAACTAAAGCAGCAGCAGAGAAGGATTGAGTCATTTCTGGAAGTTCAATAGTATTTTTCTTCAAAGATTCTTCATCAGAAGAGGTCTGGGGTGCCTGCAGTTGGGACAGGGAGACAGTGTCATGGCAATTGTTAGCTCAGCAGATGTTCCTGGGAGCTGATTCTGTGCCCGTGATTCTCTCCTTCCTAAACCAGAAGTGCTGTTGGAAGTCAGAGGTTCTCAGCCCTGGCCACACTTCAAGGTCACCTGAAGAGCTTTGGAAAAGCTGAGGCGCCTGCTTTCAGTCCCACCAAGTGAGAATGGGGAAAATGGAAGACCCCAGAAGCAAGAATTTCTAAAAAGGTCTCCCAAACGATTCTAATGGTCAACCAGGGGTGATGAGAAGTAACCTAATGAAACCCCTTCATTTAGCAAATGAGGAAAAGGAAGTTTATAAAGGAAATGTGACTAGCCCGAGGTCACACAGCTGTTAAATGTTAGACAACCAGTTATTCAACTAGTTTTCCCCAGCACTTAAACTCAGGTAGAACCAGAACCTGCAAGTGTCTCCTGATTCCCTCCACCACCTCCCTCCGCTGCTACTGCCTTACTTTACTTTCATTTCTTACAGCCAGTTAGCCAACAATCAGCAATGACTAATCATTGTAATAATTATAACAACCACAACAATTAGCATTTACCAAGTGCTTTCTTCACGCAGCCATCTGGCTAAGTGTTTTATGGGCATCTCATTGGATCCTCATTCACACAAACCTATTATCTCCAGTTTACCTATAAACTCAGAAGACCAAGTAACTTGCCCAACACTCCACAACTAGAATATCCCAGCCAGAATTTGCATCTTGTACTGTCCAAGTCCGGACCACATACCCCTAGACACTTCATCAGACAGCTTCCCAAGAGGCTATCCCAAACATTGCTTCCAAGAACAGAGGGCGAGCCCTCTACAATATTTTTAGAGAAAGAAAAGCTTTTCTTAAATAGCTCTTTTTCCAGAGCCACCTGACTCAGCCACCATGATGGAACCAAATAGTTACCAGAGGACCCAGACAAGGCTAATGCAATCAAGCAAACAAATCTGAAAGTAATTCATAACATCGTTTTGAACTGTTCAACTATAATTCCTTCATCCTAAGACCTTAAAACCAGGGCATCTTCAATGATTTTTTGCCCAAAAAAAACTTGGAGAAATCACCCCACACTGACTAATCCGTGTTTTAAAAATAGCTATCCCCGGACAGTAGTATAGAATTGTTTTGTGACCTTCTATTCTCCTTATATTCTCAATTTTTCTGTGATAAGCATATATTACAATGGGGGTCATAACAAAACTTTGATTTTCTTGTTAAATTGCCTGGGCAACTATACCAAATGTTGGAGAATCTTGGAGGGTCTTAGGAAACGGGAACATCTCAGGTCCAAGCACCCTTGATGGTCACCTGTTATTTTTGTGCCTCTCCCAGGTCTCTTGGCCACAATGTACCCTTTTGCATCCCTCATCCAGATAAAGACCACACTGTGTAACAGGTAAGACAGTGTTGGTGCCCCCGACCCATGTGCTGAGGTCTAATGATGTGAATGTGGGGAGGGGCAGGAGGCTAGAACTACAGACCTCTTCCAATAGCGCTTTCTCCCCAAACACTTCCTTGCATCCTTAAGCAAAATTGGATACCTAATCACACAAGAATCACAGAACATACCCAGAATCACACTATGAATAATGTCAGGGAGACAGGTAATAAAGAGGCTCAAACAAAGCAAGGAGAGAATGGCACAATCTGCAAAGCCCCGCTCGTCCTGCCTTCCTTCCTGCATGGGACATATGCTTTCAGGCCCAGAAGAATGAATAAGGCCACTAAGTGAGGTTTCATGGGGTTCCTCACACAATCAAAGGGATCTAAGGGATGAAGTCTCCATTGTATTCTGTAGAGAATTGTACAGCTTACATGATCTTCCAGGGAATCACGCCTCAGGGATTTTGAATTTAGTTTTCAGAAATAATCCTTTAATCAAGGACATCCTACTAAGGGCATTCTAGAGATGGATCTCTTTGTTTTAGCAAATATTTTCAGTCTATCTGCCTCGAGCTCCAATAGAAAAGGAGATTAGACCAGCTCATCTGCCCTCCTCTGGTTCCCTCAAGAGCACTCCTCTCCTCAAATTGAGTAAAGTGATCCCAGTCTAGCTGCTTTAGCTCCTTCCTTCTGGGACCTCACATGCATAGGCTGTATTGTACGTGGAGATGCTGGTAATGACAAAGCAGTGCAGCCCCCCTGACACTCAGGAGCTGGCCTGGCCCCCACAGTTGGGCCTTAGTGTTCTTCAACTGAGCATAATCAACTCCATGGGACACCAGCATCAGACAAGGCCACTGTGTACATGACCTATCACCATGACAGACCATGATGTGAACACAAGCAAAAATAGCATCCAAACCATAAAGTAATAGCCAAACATCCTTTTATCATAGCTGATAGGAGTGACTGCCACTTCTTTACTTATTACAGCTTCAGCCTTCTCATTCTTCCAGCCCAGTAGAGGAAATTTATTTAAACATCCTACCACAGACTTACTACCATCCCACTACTTCCTGGCAGCATCCAGGAAAAGCCAGCCTCCTTGAACCTTTCCCCAAAATCTCCTAAAACAAGCCCAAATCTTCAGCAAGTCCTTTCTAACATCATCGGATAAAACCTGCCCCACCCTCATGGGTCCCTATGCTGAGTGTCCTCCCTTCTTGCAGAGAGCAACAAACTCATCTTTTTCAATTACAGTGTGTTCCTGGTGGTCTTAGGTTGCGGGGGCATTGACAATAACAAACAATCTTGAAGGGGATATTAAAGAATCAAAGGGATTATGACAATTGGACTGCCATCATCAGTGTTTATGCTTGGCCAAAGCTGGGTGATCAGCTTCTGAACAAGACAACTAATCCACTGATGAAAGTTTTCCTGGAAGGCTGGAGAAGCCTCGATCTGTTAGCAGTTTTCTGCTCACCTCCGCAAACGGTGTCCTGAAGCTCAACACAGCATAGGCTTGGCACAAATGCCAAGATTCAAGGTCAATGGCATATTTTCCCCTTTCCTACCATTCTGCTCCTGCCAACAGATCCCAGATCTCTCACTCACCCTATCGCCCTGTGCATCATTCCGTCGAGTTTATCTCCCACCACTTTCTTCTACCTTCTCTGACCTACCCAAGGTGGACTGACTCCAGGTGCTCAGAGGGAGGAGGCAGCACTACCAGGAGAAAGGGATAGTCATGATCACCAAAGAGCATTCACCACCTGCCACTGTGCCAAGTACCTGACATTTAAATCTCACACTAGTCCATGGGTGGGGTATTAGCATCATCCCTGTTTTAGAAGTAAAGAGACTAAAGCTACAGATGTTTATTACCTTGTCCAAGTGGCAGAGCTGCCTCACATGCCAAACTGTGTTCTTTTTGCAAAGCAATGCTGCCTCCCACAGGAAATTTACAACCATGGCCCTACCCGCAGAATAGGATTGGTTCTAACAGAAATGAGGATATGACACCTCAAGAGGAGTTCTCATTTCCCTAGATGGTACACAAGGTTCAGGACCAGAATAGGGCACAGTTATTCCCCAGTGCTGGGGTAAAGTGAGTCTGATAAGAGGGCACAGGGCAGGAAGAGGTGAAAACACAGATATATTTGGTGGTTAAATCCAGTTTGTCTATTGTCAGCCTACTTCAGGTGTCACAGCTCTGTGCTAGCACCTCTCTCTAAACCTATACCATTCTCACAAAGAGCAACTATGTTTCAAAGTCCCCGTCAATTAAGCAATATCACCTTCATAACGTGTCCCTCTCCAGGAAAACTCTCACCCCCTAAATCCTCTTGCCTAAAAGCACTCAGATCTTGCAGGGTAATTACACTCATCCTGTGAATTTTACAGCTGTCAATTCTCATAGGGCAGGCTGTCTGGGCTCAAAGAAAACAAGCAGGTTAACTCAGCTATTCTCTAATTTGAGGCTACCAGACCCTGTGTTTAAGGTAAAGACTGCCACCTTGTGGGAGAAGTGAGTGATTGGTGAGAGTCACTGAGACAATTAGGATTATCTAAGTAGAATCTTAAAATCAGAAAACTCTTCAGGCTGAAGGAAAGCTTAGAAATCATTAATTCATCAACCCAGCAAATATTTATTGAGCACATACTAGGTGCTAGAAACACTTATGAGCACTTAGGGTATGTCAGTGAACAAAACACAGGTCTCTGTTCTTCTAGGAGTTTACATTTTACTGGAACAAAGATGGACAATAAACAATAAACATAATGAATATGTACGTTATAAAACATGCTAGAAATTTATAAGTTCTATGAGAAAAAAACATAAAAGAGACTAGAATGAATGTCAAGAGTGATGGGGGAGGAGGTGTCAGTGGTATTAAATAGGGCGGCATTAAATACGGTGGACAGTTGACCTTAAATAGGGTGGATATATTTGAGTAAAGAATTGAAGGAAGTGAGGGACTTAGCTCCACAAACATCCCAGGAACATTCTAGGCAGAAGGAATAAGCATCACAAGCCATATAAGAAAAAAGTTAACAAACTGGACCTTAACTAGATTTTTTTAAAACTTTGCTTTTTAAAAGTTTTTAAAAGTTTCCATTAAAGAAAATGGAAAGGAAAGTCACAAAATGAAAGAAAATATTTTTAGTACACATCCGAAAAAGGACTTCTTTCCAGAATATATAAGCTTCCTACGAGTCAATAATAAGATCAAAAAAACTAATTTTTCTTATCACTTTTAAATGACACGTAATTGCACATATTTATGGGGTGAAGGGTGACATTTCAATACATACATACAATGCATAATGATCGAATCTGGGTAATTGGCACATCCATTATCTCAAAGGTTTATCATTTCTTCGTGCTGGTAATGTACAAAATTTTCTCCTCTCAGTACTTGAAAATATACAATAAATTATTGTTCACTATAGTCACCCTACAATGCTAGAGAACACTAAAACTAAAACTTATTTCTTCTATCTATATATAATTTTGTATTCATTGATCAACCTCTATCTCCCTACCCTTCTCAGCTTCTGGTAACCACTATTCTACTCTCTACTTCTCTGAGATCAACTTTTTTAGCTCCCACATGTAAGTGGGAATATATGAAACTTGTCTTTCCGTGCCTGGCTTATATCACTTAACATAATGTCCTCCAGGCTCATCCATGTTGCCACCAATGATAGGATTTCATTCTCTTTTATGCCTGCATTCCATTGTGTGTATATACCACATTTTCTTTATCCCTTCATCTGTTGATAGACACTTCGGTGGATTCCTTATCTTCATTATTATAAATGAAACTGCAGTAAAGATGGGAGTGCAGGTATCTCTTCGACATATGATTTTATTTTCTTTGGATATAGGTCCAGTGGCGAGATTACTGGATCATATGGTAGTTCTATTTTTAGGCTGTTAAGGAACTTCCATACTGCTTTCCATAATAGCTGTACTAATTTACATTCCTACCACCAACGTGTGAGAATTTTCTTTGTCGCTTATACACTGTTGGTGGGAATGTAAATTAGTTCAACCACTGTGAAAATCACTTTGGAGATTTCTTAAAGAACTATTAATAAAAACTGAATTACCATTCAACCCAGCAATCCTACTGCTGGGTATACGCCCAAAGGAAAATAAATTGTTCTACCAAAAAAAGACATGCACTTATAGGTTCATTACAGCACTATTCACAATAGTAAAGACATGGAATCGATCTAGATGCCCATCAATGGCAGATTGGATAAAGAAAATGTGGTGGTACGTATATACCATGGAATACCATGCAGCCATAAGAAGAAGAATGAAATCATGTCTTTTGCAGCAACATGAATGCAGCTGGAGGCCATTATTCTAAGCAAGTTAGCGCAGAAACAGAAAACCAAATACAACATTTTCTCATTTATAAGTGGGAGCTAAACATTGGGTACACATGGACATAAAAATGGGAATGCTAGGCCGGGCACGGTGGCTCACGCTTGTAATCCCAGCAGTTTGGGAGGCCGAGGCGGGCGGATCACGAGGTCAGGAGATCGAGACCACCGTGAAACCCCGTCTCTACTAAAAAATACAAAAAATTAGCCCGGCATGGTGGCGGGCGCCTGTAGTCCCAGCTACTCGGAGAGGCTGAGGCAGGAGAATAGCGTGAACCCAGGAGGCGGAGCTTGCAGTGAGCCAAGATTGCGCCACTGCACTCCAGCCTGGGCGACAGAGTAAGACTCAGTCTCAAAAAAAAAAAAAAAAAAAAAAAAAGGGAATGCTAGGCACTGGGGAGTATAAGAGGAGGGAGGGAAGGAGGAAGGAAAGGTTGCAAAACCACATATTGGGTACTATGCTCACCACCTGAGAGATGGGTTCAATCATACTCTGAAACCTCATCATCATGCAATATACCCTTGTAGCAGATCTGCACATGTAACCCCTGAATCTAAAGTAAAAGCTGAAATGTTTTAAGTTTCCTTTTATCTGCATTCTTGCTAGCTTTGTTATTTTTTCTTCTTTTTGATAATAATCATTCTAGCTGGCGTGAGATAATATCTCACTGTGATTTTGATTTGCATTTCCCTAATCATTAGTCACATAGAGCACTGTTTCAAATACTTAGTGGCCATTTTATGTCTTCTTTTGAGAAACGTCTGCTCAGATCAATTGCCAATTTTAAAAATCAGATTATTTGGCTTTTTGCTGTTAAGTTCCTTGTATATTCTAGATATTAATTCCTTGTCAGAGAAACCGTTTGCAAATATTTTATCCCATTCTGTAGTTTGTCACATTACTCTGTTGATTGTTTACTTTGTTGCACAGAAATGTTTAGTTTGATGTAATCCCATTAGTCTATTTTTGTCTTTGTTGCCTGTGTTTTGGAGGTCTTATCCATAAAATCTTTGCTCAGAACATTTTCCTTATGTTTTCTCTTAATAGTTTCATAATTTGGGGTCTTATATTTAAGTCTTTGATTAGTTTTGAGTTACTTTTTGTATATTATGATAGATGGGGCTCTAGTTTCATTCTTCTGCATGTGAATATCCAGTTTCCCCAGCAACATTTATTGAAAAAGGTGTCCTTTCTTCAGTTTATGTTCTTAGTGCTGTTGTAGAAAATCAGTAGGCCATAAATATGTGAATTTCTTTCTGGGTTCTCTATTCTGTTCCATTGATTTATGTGTTGCTTTAATGCCAGTACAATGCTGTTTTACTATAGCATTATAGTATATTTTAAAGTAAAGTAGTGTGATCCCCCCAGTTCTTTTTGCTCAGAATTGCTTTGGCTTGGCTAGGAGCAGTGGCTCATGCCTGTAATACCAGCACTTTAGGAGGCTGAGGCAGATGGATCACTTAAGGTCAGGAGTTTGAGACCAGCCTGGCCAACATGGTGAAACCCTATCTCTACTAAAAATAGGGCATGGTAGTGCATGTCTGTAATTCTAGCTACTGGGGTGGCTGAAGCAGGAGAATTGCTTGAAACCAGGAGGCAGAGATTGCAGTGAGCTGAGATCATGCAACTTCACTCCAATGTGGGTGACAGAGGGAGACTGTCTCAAAAATGAAATGAAATGAAATAAAATGAAATAAAATAAAACAAACAATTGCTTTGGCTCTTGGGGTCTTTTATGGTTCCTAACAAATTTAAGAATCTTTTTTTCCATTTCTGTGAAAAATACCATTGAAAATTCGATAGAGATTGCATTGAATCTGTAGATTCCTTTGGGTAGTATGAAATCTTAACAATATTAATTTTTCCAATCCATGAACATGGGATATCTATCCAATTTTTTATGTCCTCTTCAATTTCTTTTATTAGTGTTCTGTAGTCTATATTCTAGAGGTCTTTCCCTCTTTGGTTAAATTTACTCCTAGGTGGGTTTTTTTTTTGTGGGGGGTAGCTATTGTAAGTGGGGTTCCTTTTACAGATAGTTTATTATTGGTGTAGAAATGCTATTGATTTTTGTATGTTGATTTTATATCTCACAACTTTACTGAATTTGTATATCAATTCTAAGAGTTTTTTGGTGGAGTCTTTAGATTTTTCTATAGATAAGAGAATGTCATCTGCAAACATGGTCAATTTGACTTATTCCTTCCAAATTTGGATGTCTTTTATTTCTTTCTGTGGCCTAATTGCTCTGGCTAGAACTTCCAGTACTATGTGGAATAAGAGTAGTGAGGGTAAGCATCCTTATCTTGTTCCAGTTTTTAGAGAAAAAACTTCCAACATTTCCCTGTTCAGTACAATATGAGCTGTGGATTTGTCATATATGGCCTTTATTAAGATGAAGTGTGTTCCTTCTTCTAAACCTAATTGTTTGAGAGTTTTTATCATGGAGGGATGTTGAATTTTATCAACTGTTTTTCTGCATCTATTGTGGTGATCATATGATTTTTGTCCTTCATTCTGTTGATGGGATGTATTATGTTTATTGATTTGCATATGTTGAAACACTCTTGCATCCCTGGAATAAATCCCACCTGGTTTTAGTAAATAATCTTATTAATGTGCTGTTGGATTCAGTTTGCTAGTATTTTGTCGAGGAACTTTCCATTTATGTTCATCAGGGATACTGGCCTGCAATATTCTTTTGTTGTTGTTGTACCCTTGTCTGGTTTTGTATCAGGTTAATTCTGGCCTTATAGAATGAGTTTGGAAGAATTCTCTTCCCTTCAATTTTTTGGAATAGTTTGAGAAGAAATTGGTAGTTATTTTTTAAAGTTTGTTAGAATCCAGCAGTAAAGTCATCCAGTCCTGAGCTTTTTTTTTTTAATTGGGAAACTTGTTATTGTTGTTTAATAAACATTATTATTGAGGTTCCTCAATACTTGTTATTGGTCTGTTCGGATTTTGTATCTCTTCCTGGTTCAATCTTGGTAGGTTGTAGGTGCCCAGAAATTTATCCATCTCCTCTGAGTTTTCCAATTTACTGGTGTTCATAATAGTCTCTTATGATCCTTTATATTTTTGTAGTATCAATTGTAACATCTTCTTTTTCATTTATTTGGTTCTTCCCTCCTTTTTCTTAGTCTAGGTAATGCTTAGTCAATTTTTTTTTAAAAAACAACTTTTCATTTTGTTGATCTTTTGTATTACTTTTCCAACCTATTTCATTTATTTCTGTTCTGATCTTTATTATTTACTTTTTTCTACTAATTTGGAGTTTGGGGGTTTTGTTGTTGTTGTTGTTGTTTTGCTTTTGTAGTTTCCTGAGGTTCACTGTTAAGTTGTTTTAAATCTTTCTACTTTTTTGATGTAGGCAATCATTACTATGAACTTTCCTCCTAGTACTGCTTTTACTGTATTCCATAGATTTTGGTATGTTGTGTATCAATTTTTATTTGTTAGACATGTTTTCATCATTTTCAGTAAATTTTTTTATTTTTCTTAATTTCTTCATTGACCCATTGGTCATTCTGGAGTATGTTACTTAATTTCCAAGTATTTGTACAAAAAAAACCCTAATTTTTAAAGATGGGCAAAAGATTTGAACACATACTTCAAAGAGCCTATGAGATGATCCTCAGCATCATTAGTCATGGGGAAAATGCAAACTACAACCACCATAAAATAACACTACAAATTTTTAGATGGCTAAAATTTAAAAGTCTGGCAATACCAAATGTTAACAAGGATGTAGAACAACTAGAATATTCACACACTGATGCTACACATGTAAAACTATACAATTGCCTTATAAAACAGTTTGGTGGTTTCTCAAAAAGTTAATCAACTTATCTACCATATGGCTCAGCTATTCTATTCCTGGGTGTTCACTCAAGAGAAATAAAACAGTATGTGTAAGAATTAAAGAAAGAGGAAAAAACACGAAAGGTGGCTTGCCAGTTAAGATAGGTTTATTTTAGAGAAAACAAACCTGTGAGGAGCTT
This sequence comes from Symphalangus syndactylus, assembly GCF_028878055.3. Taxonomy (NCBI): domain Eukaryota; kingdom Metazoa; phylum Chordata; class Mammalia; order Primates; family Hylobatidae; genus Symphalangus; species Symphalangus syndactylus. Next base: position 23,578,640 of record NC_072438.2, on the reverse strand, counting down.
TTGGCTGAGCTAGGTCAAAGGCACACTCTCTTACAGACTAAGAGTTTTTAAGGATTTAGGATAGGAGAGTTTATTAGAGGCTTGGGCTGCTTTTGTGTTTTTTGTTGTGCTTATTTTGGAGGGAGAGTTGTGTGTCTGTTTTTACACATTTTTCTGCAGCTGCAGGCATACCCCCCGAGTCTGCTTTTAGCTTCCCTATTTTAGTGCACCTGAAGGGAAAATAATGTGTTTATTGACGCCCACTGTTTTACTGGGGCCCACTGTATGAGGATGAAGTTTGGCAGTTACCCAAGAGAATTTTCTCCCACCTCCCTCTGTGCCTGAGCTGTTTTATCTGTGTTTTACTGTTTGCTCTTTCTGGCTACTTGTAGTTAGAAGAGAAATGATTTCCCTGAGATGCATGAGGCTAAAAATGGAGCTGGAACTTAAAGTGGCAGTGTTTGTCCAAGAGGACGGTGCTCCTGCTCTGTCAGTATGTCCATACAATAACTTGTACACTAATGTTCATAGAACCTGTATTCATTGTATACAAAAAGTGAATCCAAGCCAAATGTCTATCAACAGATAAATAAACAAATTGTGATATATACACACAATAGACCCAATAATAAAAAGGAACAAGCTATTAATACATACAACATGGATGAATCACAAAAACATCATGACAAAGACATACATCTCAGACACAAAAGACTACATGATACGTATTCCATTTATATAAACTTCTTAAAAATGTAAATTTATCTCCAGTAACAGAAAGCAGACATGTTCTACTGGATATCAAAGCATTAGTAATTTAAACAACGTGGCAGTGTTATAGCGACAAACAGACCATAAAACAGATGGGAGAGTCCAGAAATAAACTGACATACATAAAGAAACACTAGATGCAACAGAAGTGGCATCAGAAAACCCTTGATAAAGGATGGATTATTTGATAAACAGCACTCACACAACTGACTATCCATCTGGGGAAAAATGAAATGGGCTTCCTAATTTCACCACACACAGAGATAAATTCCAAGTGGATCACAGATCTAACTATGAAAAGCAAAAGTTTAACATTTTTAGAATATTTATAACCCTTTTGTGATCTCACCTTAAAGAAATCAGTTCTTAAATAAGATACAAAAGGCACAACCATAAAGAAAACATAAATTTGATCATATTTAAATCTTTAGTAAATAAGGGACGTGATAAATATAGAGTCAAGAGTTAAGCCATAGACTGGGAGAATATATTTGCAATCCACATAACTGACAGAAGATTAGAATCCTGAATGTGTAGAGACAATTCAACATAAGAACAAGCAAAAGACAGAAATAGGCTTTTCACAGAAGAAACTTGAATGACAAATAAACACATAAGAAGATAATTACTTGTGTTAATGATCAGGGAATTAAAAAAATAAAACAACAAGAAAATGGGCATTTTTTTTTATTTGGGAATTCCGAATGATGATGAGGATGAATAGCAATGAGGACTTTACATCAATTTTGTGAAAATAAAGTGATACAATGAATTTGGTGACCATTTGGCCATATGCAATGTGGCAGATGCAGTTGGTCCCGTACTCTCCAGAAGATTTCTTTTACCCTTCTTTCCTATGGCAAAGCGTGTCTCCTATTATGACTCAAAATATCAAATTCTCACTTCTCAAGCCTCTTGGGTAACTGTGTGGCCCGATTCTGACCAGTGAAATTTAAGAAGCCTAGAGAGGGTTGAAAGAGGGCTGCTGGGAAATATGTTATTTTGGGATGAAAAGAGACTTGAAATGGGGGTGTGCTCCTGCCCCTCTCCCTGCCCTCTGTTCCAGGTGTATGAGGACATAATGCAGCAACCTTGTGACAAGAAGCTGAAAGCCACTCAAGGGAGATGGAAGAGTGGAAGGAAAGAGCCTCAGCCATCACTGTGCTGCTGAACCGACCCTATGACCACCCCACTTCTGGATGTCTTGTTACGTGTGTCAACATTTTAAAGTGGCCAGGCTCTATGGCTCATGCTTGTATCTCAGCACTTTGGGAAGCCAAGGTGGGAGGATTGCTTGAGGCCAGGAGTTTGAGGCCAGCCTGGTCAACATAGTCAGACCTCATCTCTATAAAACATTTGTTTAAAATTTAAAATATATTTTAAACCTTTTCAGTTGAGTGTTCTGTTAGTTGCAGCCAAAAGCATCTTAATTGGTATACCTGTTGTTATTCCTTGAATTTTACCCCCCCAAAGGATGTTGAAATCCTAACCCCTAGTACCTCAGAAAATGACCTTATTTGGAAATAAGATTTTACAGATGATCAAGTTAAGATGAGATCATTAGGGTAAACCCTAATCCCATACGACTGGGTCCTTATAAAAAGGGGAAATTTGGGCATAGAGACAAACACAAACAGAGAGAAGACAATATGAAGACACTGGGACAACACCATCAACAAGACAAGGAACGCCTGAGGTTACTAGCAGGTTGGAAGAGGGCACGAAGCAGATTCTCTCTTACGGACTTCAGAAGGCACCCATCCTTCTGACACCTTGATTTTAGGCTTCCACCCTCCAGAACTGTGAGACACTACACTGCTATTGTTGAAGCCACCCAGCTTGTAGTACTTTATCAGGGCAGCTGCAGCACACTGGCATACCCAGTAAAGGTGAAGATGGCACACCTGGCACACCTCACAACCTTAGTCATTCTACCTTAGTCATTCTATTAAACACATTGGGAAAAAAATCCTATGCACAAGTAGACGTGTATGCTTTAGCATTGTTTATGCCTGCAAAAACTGACAAAAAAGATAACAGACTAATTAATAAGTAAATAATAATAAATAAATGAGTAGTATGGTCATTCAATAGGATACTATATAGCACCTAAAATTGATGAACCAGAGTTTATATACTAGCATGGGTAAATCTCAAAAGTGATGTCTTTAAAATCACAAGAATATATTGTTAGCTAGAAAAGTAAAGTTCACTCTACAGGGCAAAAACACACAGTAAATGCAAATAAACATTAAACTGAGGCGACATTCCCTTATCAGACCAGCAAAAATCAGAAAATTTGAAGATACTCTGTGTAGTATGGGTATGGGGAAATAGGAGTTCTCATTACCTCAAGAAGATAATTGCCTTCTGAAGAGAAGTTAGACAATTTTTTCAAAATTAAGTAGCATATGCTTTAACTTAGCAATTCTACTTCCAGAATTCTATCTTATACATAGATCCACGTATGTTTACATACAGAAGGATTTCATTGCAGCATTGTCTGTAATGTTGCCAAAGGTTTAAAACAATCTAAATGTTCATAGATACAAGTCCAAAGTACCGTAGATTTGTAAAGTGGAATCTACATAATTATTAGAATGAAACAAAGCTACACTGATCATCAAGATACATCATAGAATGAAAAAAAGTAAGACATGGAAGAGATACTATGTGTGGAAAAATATACGGATATATGCTTATATATGCAGAGAATATTTCTAAAAAGATACAAGAGAAGCAAGTAGCAGTATTTGCCTCTGAGACAGGAGAAAAGGAAATTGGTGGAAGGAGTATTTTGATTTTATTTGGAACATGTTATTTCTTTAAAAACTAGAAAAAGATGTAAAACAAATATGGTAAATTTTTATTGTCTATTAACTCCATGTGGTGGGTAAATGGGTATTTGTACTACTATTCCATGAACATTTCAGTATATTTAAAATGTTAATAATTTAATTTTTAATTTTAAAAAGGAAAAATTGAGAGGAGATACTGACTGAGAAACATTGAAGGAGGTTATGAGGATATTGAAGGAGGAAAAGGAGTTCCCTCGAGTAGGAAAAATGAAGAAAGCCAGACCTGGGAAACACAGTTTTCAGAGATACATAAGTTAATATATTCAGATCCTGGGGTTCAAAACTACCTTTGAAAAAATTTTATCCGGAAGTATTAACACATAAAAGCAGGACCCCAAAACGTGAACAACTAACTAAATCTTACATTTTTTTGTGGTTTTAAATCTCTGTCAGTTTCAACAAGGTGTTTTCAGTCCTTCTTTGCTTTTATTAAGAATTCCCATGGAGATTTAACTACTGCCAACTTAGACCCTGCTAGAGATAAGTTAACTCATAAACTATCTCTCTTAGGAACCAAGATAATCAATGAAGCAGTTTTATTCGGAATTTCACAATATTTCATCTATGAAGTGCCAAATTCACAAATAACTTTATAATATTTGCTTGACAGTCATAAGAGAAAATGAACATTTGGACAATATCAAGGCAAATATGGATCATGGCCAGAGAAAAATATGCCGTGGGAAATTTATAATGTCTCTTCAAATCAAACTTTGCTAATTGCTTCAAAACATCCAAAGACCAAAAATGTAGAATAACTGTCTACTATGTGGATGCAGCATGTTTGATACATTCTAGCAGGGGAGTAGACAACTGAGCTTAGCAATTTTTAAAAATATCACATAATAAAAAAAATTAATTGTAACTGTAAGACTGCTTATGCTGAGGCTGTCCGTTTAAGCAGGTATATATCTTCCTTTTGTGGATCTCCTTATTTATTTTTTTAAATTGTGGGTTTCTCCACTATTTAGAATTTTACTCTGGGGCTTAAGCAATTTTACACTCTTTTCTATATTTTTGTATTCATCCAAATGTTCTTCAATGGGCATGTTTTTTAATTTTTAAAAAAGAAGAGTTGTTAGAGGGAACAAGAATGTTAGCATCCTGCTACATTTACTCTTTAAATTTCTGACCTCTGTCTTCACCTTTTTGGTCTTTAAATACAAGATTCTTATCCTCTTTTTCCAGAATAGACATTTGCTGGTAGTATTTTGCTGAAAAAAGATAATCTCCTATTCCCTATTAAGATCAACTACAAAAATCTGTGCATATAACCATTCCTCCCCTTTCCCCCGTCTGTGAAATACACACACACACACACACACACACGTGCGAAACTAATTCTTGATTTCACCTATTGTTGAGTTTCCTGTTTTTTTCTCAGCATCTTACATCCATTTTTTCCCACCACCCCCTTATTTAAGAAAACCGTCTTTGTGGTTTTCTGACCTGATCTGTTTCTAAGAGTTTCCTTTAATGGAAGAATAATGCCTACTCAATTCTAAATGTACTTATTGCCTCAAAAAATTCAACTGATACCTATTTAACTGACTCACTATACTAATCAACACTATTCATTCCGTCTATAAAAGCAAGTTTTCTGTCTTCTACACAGCTAATAAACTACTCTTTTGTACACCTGAGAATTTTTGTTTCTATCTACTTTGTTATTTATTTACCTATTTATAAACATGTTCGTGCCTGTGGTTTTTACTTATATAATTTAATTAAATTGTGCACAAAATTGAGTAAGTAGAAAAAAGAAAAACCATTTTTTTCCTATGAAAACTAAGTTTCATGTTTTGGAAAACATCCAGCCACTACTTCACTTGTATTTCTGTTCCCCTGGTCAGCAAAACCTCTTGCAAGAGTTGTCTGTGCACAACAATCTCTAATTCCCCTCTCTTCTCATTTGTTTTTTTCTTGAATTTGTTCCACATAAGCTTTCATCACTACCACTCCTCCCAAACTGACCTTGCCAAGTCACCAATCCATTGGTCAATTTCCAATCTTCATCTTCTTGGCCAATCAGAATCACTTGTTCAAAAGCTGATTATACCCTCTCTTTCTGAAATGTTTTCTTTCCTTGTGTCTGTATATGCTGTTGACTTCCAAATTTATATCTCCAGCCCAGACCTCTCTCCAGGACCCCCAAACTCATATGAACCAGTCTTCTGGTCAACATCTCCACTAAAACAGTAGTCTCCCTTATCTGCCAGGGTTATGTTCCAAGCCCTTCAGTGATGCCTGAAACTGCAGATAGAACTAAACCCTATGTATATGTATTGCTTTTTCAATCTGATAACTGAGATGGATACTAAGCAAGTAGCCATCTACTTGCTTAGGCAAGTAACAGGCAGGTAAAATATGCAGCATGGATATGCTGGACAAAGGGTTGATTCACATCCAGGGCAGAAGACAGCAGGACTTCATGAGATTTCATCACACTACTTAGAAAAGTGCTCAATTTAAAACTTATGAGTTGTTTATTTCTGGAATATTCCATTTAATATTTTCAGACCATGGCTGGCCATGAATAAGTGAAACTGCAGAAAGTGAAACCCTAGATAAGGGAGGGTTACTGAATGTGGAAAACAGTGCTGCTGTTTCCTTCCCAACTTGCTTTACCACAGTCTTTCTCTTTTCTGATAAATGGAAATTCATTTTTCAGTACCTCTGCCCCAAAATCTTGGAAGCATTGTTGTTTCTTCTTTTTCTCTCACATTCCATATATTAGCCCATGGCAAATCACATGGGACCTACTTTCAAAACATATCCAGAATCCACCCACTTCTCAACATCATCCATCACCATCCAAGCCAAAATCATCTCTTATCTGAATTACTAAAGAGCTTCCAAATGGCTTCCAGGCTGATGTCCTTGTCCTGCTACCATCTGTTCTCAATGCAGCAGCCAGAGAGAGCCTTTAATTAAGGTATCAAACACTGGTACATAGTATTTTGACTACACATCACTAGTGGGATAAGTCCTGTGTCCCAAGGACCAAAAGAATCACAGAGAAAATTTACATCATTCAGTAGACCTTTCATTAGCAATAATATATATGCACATATGTATATATAAAACAATTATATACAACATATATATGGGAAGTAAATACATAATTATATTAATGTCATTGGGAACTAAGATTTTCAGTGTAAAAGAGAAACAAGCATAAAATTAAAATGTTAAATAAAACTCTGTTCCCTTTACTTTGAAATGAAATTATCAATATGAGCTCATACTTTGTCTCTTTCTCAAAATGGATATATTTTCTAGCACTGGATACTAAAAAAATCAGAAAGTTATGAAAAACACAGTAGCAAGCAGAAGTACTGGAGAGAGGTCTGGGCCAGAGATATAAATTTGGAAGTCAACAGTGTGTACAGACTCAAGGGAAGAAAACGTTTCAGAAAGAGGGGGTGTAATCAGCTCATTCAAGTGATTCTGATTCACCAAGCTGTCAGTTAACAGATAATAAAGGGAATAGAGGAGGATTTTAAATAACACCACAAGGATGTAATTGGCCAAACCCAGAAGGTAGGAAATTGTACAAGATTAATTGCCCAGTCTGTTTAATAAATTAATATGCATTCTTAAATGGGGGAGGGAAATGGTTGTAAATTAAAGGAAATTTAAGATACATATATTTTTAATGCAATGTGCAAATCTTGATTAGAACAAATCAATTATAAAACTACATTTTAAAGAAAATCATGGAAAATTAAACATCTGATCAATATTGGATGATACGAAAAATTACTCAGTTGTGTCAGGTAGGATGATGGTATGACAGTTATGTTTTTTAATGTTCTTTTTAGAGTTACAGACTGAAATATTTAGAGATACAGACTGAAAGATTTACAGACAAAATTATATAAACCCTGGAATTTGCTTTAAAGTATACTTTTTTTTAATGGGTAAACAGATGAAATGAGAACAGCAGAATGTTGACAGTTGTTGAAGTTGGGTAATGGGTAAGTAGGGGTTCATTGTATTATTAGCCCTAGTTTTACATATCTTTGAAATTTTCCATAAGAGAACATTCCAAACACACTGGCTGGCTTGCTGCTTTCCAAGGCCTTTGCACACGCTGTTCCTTTCACCGAGGAGGTTCTCCCCAGATATTTCTGTTTCGCTCTCCCTCTTTCTTTAGGTCTTTGCTAAGAGGCCACCTTCCAGTAAAGCCTTCTGTCTTAGTCACTCTCTGTTGCTTATAGCAGAATACCTGAAGCTGGGTAATTTATTTTAAAAATGAATTTATTCCTTAAAGTTATGGAGGCCAAAAAGTCCAAGGTTTAGGGGACACAGCTGGTGACAGCCTTCTTGCTTACCAGAACTCTGCAGAGTCCTGAGGCAGGGCAGGGCATCACATGGTGAGGAGGGTGAGCATGCTAGCTCAAGTCCCTTTTCCTCTCCTTGTAAAGCCTGCCATTTCATTCCAAGGATAACCCATTAATCCATTAACCCATTAGCATATTAATCAGTAATCCATGAATGGATTAATCCATTCATGAGGGCAGATCGCTCATGACCCAATCACCTCCTAAAGGGCCAATCTCTCATCCTGCCACTTTTGGGATTACATTTCAACATGAGTTTTGGAGGGGACAAATGTGCAAACCATAGCATCTTCTTTATTTTAGGTTTCCATACCTAAAAAAGAAATCCCCAAAGTTTATGGCTTTTTATCGCCCTGAGAAACTAACCACTTTTAAATCTACTCGGTGCCTCAAGATGTTCTTTGAACTGAGTTTATCATCTTGCTGATTCCTTCATAAATGAGTAAGTTGTAAACACCACACAGCACTCTTTTTAATACTTTCCACCATCTGTCATACTATGTATTTTTCTGTTTCACTCAATGTCTGTCCCCCCTACTAGAATATAAGTTCCATGTGAGCAAGAATTTCATCTGTTTTGTTTACTGCTATATCTCCAGGATCTAAAAGAGTTTCTGGGACATCACAGGAGCTCAATACATATTTATTGAATACATATGTTACAAAAATACCTAAAACGTGGAAATAAGGCAAAAAGACGGGCAGCATGTCTTCTCAGAGTCACACTGGGGCACTGTTTGCCAGGTTTACCAAGAATTATTTAATTATCTGGTAAAACATATTTTTTTTGTCTTTTCTATTTACCATTCATTAATAACTATGAAGTTTTATTCTAACTTTATGAAGTTAGATTGTAACTTGGAGATCTTTTCTGTTAAGTATGCAAATAATTTGTCTGATAAAAAAGAAATCCCCAACGTTTATGGCTTTTTATTGCCCTGAGACACATTAACCAGTTTTGTATCTACTCAGTGCCTCAAAATATTCTTTGAACTAAGTTTGTCATTTTGCTGATTCCTTCATAAATGAGTAAACCAATCTTTGATGTGTGTTGATTCTGCATGCTATGAAAGTCACCCTCTTAACTTTTTGAAAACTGATGTTAAATTGTGATGAGCTGGGCAAATTCAGCTGTTACTCTTGCCTATTCACTATTCGGGGTCCTGATTCTGATGTGTGTTTACACAGCACACACCCACCCCCGTGCAACAAGTCTATTCTTCATCAGCAGAGAACAGTTGGATGCACCCCACCTCCCATCAGATTCATCCAAGCCAAGCAGCCCCAGGCCCTTGACCCTCTTCATCTGGCTCCTCATCCTGCCGCCCCTCTGTCTGGGGACCTGCGTTCATATGTCAGTCACTTTTTTTTAAAATAAGCTCCCAGGACTGAAGGTGCATGGAATGATGACAGGATCTTCCTGGGGGCGGATAATGTGTCAGGTTTCCCTGTTTCGGCTGACAAACAACATGATTCTAATGCAGAATCACAAGGAAATGTCACCTCTCAGAGCAACTCCAACCAGTTGGTAGCATCTCCATGGTGCACTGGGTGGAAGATTCTGAGGCTGAACCAGGCTCATCCAACATGCTCTGAACAATCAGCAATGCCCATCATGGGCACAGTATTAGGAGTTCCAGGTGCATGCTGCATACTTTCTGACCCAGCTCTAAGAAGTGATTGTTAAGGTGAGATCAAATATAGGAGATTGGTCAGCGTAGTGGGAGAACCAATAGGGAAAGAAGCAGACCTTTTGAAAGGTCAGAAGGCTCTGCAAAGCTTCCGGGGAGAATAAGCTGAAGGCAGCTGTTCTCTCACCCTGACGCAGAGGGCGAGGAGTGGGTACAAGGGAATGTAGGGGAGTTTGTCTAAATAAGCTTGTTTACTTCCAGAAACCGACCTTTGATCATCCTCTGGCGAGACTGCTCCCTGGAAGGCGGAACAACGATGTTAATTACCCACAGATTGCGTTGGCTCCAGGCTTTCGGCATTACGTCTGTACGGAATAAAAGTGAGCAGCTCCAGTTTATCGAGACTGCTGACTCTTCCGCAGTCCCCTAGCCGCTCTTTCACTGCATACCTGTGTCTGAGTACTCCTTTCATCTGTCGCTCAGCCAGGGTCTGCAGGACAGACCCGGCAATCAAACCACAAGGAACATATCCTGGCAACCAGGACAGGACGTGGCATTCTGCCGCTTGACCTACAGAGATTCGTAATCATTCCTGAAGTACAAAGACAAGGCGTCGTGGCTCCCTAAAATGAGGCCAGTGACCCTGAAGCCTCAGGACTCACCTTTGAGGTCTACAGAAAAATGAGCAGACACCCTGTCCCTGCAAGCATCCCTGTGCCCAAGAGGGCTCAACATTAAATAGCAACCAAACACCACCATGGCAGGTGGAGGAAGAGACCCTGGAAGAAAGGAAAAGCTGTTTCCTGCTTTTTGAAAAATGAGCCCCACATTTTCATTCTGCACTAGGCTCCATAAATTACATAGCCAGCGTGACTATAGCATATCACCAAATTACTTAATCTTTCTCAGGATCCATTTCCCCAACCCTAATGAGAGGTGACAACGTGCTGGTGGCCCTCACTCGCTCTCAGCGCCTCCTTGGCCTCAGCACACCCACTCTGGCGGCGCTTGAGGAGCCCTTCAGCTCACTGCTGCACTGTGGGAGACCCTCTCTGGGCTGGCCCAGGCCGGAGCCGGCTCCCTCTGCTTGCGGGGAGGTGTGGAGGGAGAGGCACCCGCGTGAGTTCCGGGTGCGCGTGGGCTCCCCGGCCTCACACTCTGAGCAGCTGGCAGGCACCGCTGGCCCGGACAGTGAAGGGCTTAGCACCCAGGCCAGCAGCTGTGGAGGGTGTGCCAGGTCCCCCAGTAGTGCCAGCTGGCTAGCGCTGCACTCAAATTCTTGCTGGGCCTCAGCTGCCTCCCTGCGGGGCAGGGCTTGGGACCTGCAGCCCGCCATGCCCAAGCCTCCCCCCACCCACCCCGCTGTGGGCTCCTGTGCCACCAGAGCCTCCCCAACGAGCACTGCGCCCTGCTCCATGGCGTCCCATCCACCGTCCAAGGGCTGAGGAGTGCGAGTGCACGGCGCCTGACTGGCAGGCAGCTCCACCTGCAGCCCTGGTGCAGAATCTGCCTGGTGAAGCCAGCTGGGCTTCGGAGTCTAATGGGGACTTAGAGAACATTTATGTCTAGCTAAGGGACTGTAAATACACCAATCAGCACTCTCTGTCTGGCTCAAGGTTTGTAAATTCACCAATCAGCACCCTGTGTCTAGCTCAAGGTTTGTAAATGCACCAATCAGTGCTCTGTGTCTAGCTAATCTACTGGGGACTTGGAGAATCTTTATGTCTAGCTAAGGGATTGTAAATACACCAATCAGCACTCTGTGTCTAGCTCAAGGTTTGTAAATGCACCAATTAGCACCCTGTCAAAACGGACCAATCAGCTCTCTGTAAAACAGACCAATCAGCTCTCTGTAAAATGAACTAATCAGCAGGATGTGGGTGGGGCCAGATAAGGGAATAAAAGCAGGCTGCGGGAGCCACCACTGGTAACCCGCTCGGGTCCCCTTCCACGCTGTGGAAGCTTTGTTCTTTTGTTCTTTGCAATAAATCTTGCTGATGCTCAGTCTTTGGGTCCACACTGCTTTTATGAGCTGTAACACTCGCCGCGAAGGTCTGCAGCTTCACTCCTGAAGCCAGCGAGACCACGAGCCCACCAGGAGGAAGAAACTCTGAACATGTCTGAACATCAGAAGGAACAAACTCTGGACACACCACGTTTAAGAACTGTAACACTCACCGCGAGGGTCTGTGGCTTCATTCTTGTAGTTAGTGAGACCAAGAACCCCCGAATTCTGGACACACTAAGATGTGGTTCCTGGGACTTTCCTGACAGGATTCAGAGGACGTTTAAAAAGAACCAACTATGTAGTTTCCAGCACATTGCAGGCAACCTGTAAACATTGATTCCCAACTTTTTTCCCTCCAAAATATCTAAACTGACATTTGGCAGCTGTTTTTCAAGAGTCCTAAGACAAAGAGGAAAGGAGGAAGCAGAGAGGCCATGAGTGTTTATTGTGATTAAAAAAAAAAAAAAAGAAAAGGAACGTTCTCCAGGCTGAACACCACCACTTCCTGCAGCTATTATGACACCAGAACAAGGAGCAAGTATGTGTCTTGAGCAGTGGGTCCCACTGACTTTCCTGGGAACAGTGTCTGAAGCAAAACACGAGGCCAAAAGGCATAGAAATAGGTATCTTCTTCCCCCTCTCCTGATATCTGTTGTTTCCCACTGAGCCTTTTCATCCACTCCGGGGGCTTCCAAACAGCCTTTGCTTCAAGAAGATTCTATTCCCTGGCTGTATTCTCCATGATATCCTGGTAGCACCCCAAGCCCCCAGAATTAGCTAATTTGCATAAGTACTCCACTCTACCCTTCCTTCCACAGGTAACTGAGACCCATAGTCTCACTTCCCATTTGTAACTACAGCAGCACCCAGGCCCCAGACCTCGAAGGCCTGTTTCACTTCCCCTTCCACATTCAATCTGTCTCAACTGCACCTGAGGTTTTTTTTTTTTTTTGGACAGAGTCTTGTTCTTTCACCCAGGCTGGAGCGTAGTGGTGTGAGCTCAGCTCACTGCAGCCTCCACCTCCCAGGTTCAAGCGATTCTCCTGCCTCAGCCTCCTGAGTAGCTGGGAGTACAGCTGCGCATGACCACGCCCAGCTAATTTTTGTATTTTTAGTAGAGATGGGGTTTCACCATGTTTGCCAGGATGGTCTCAATCTCCTGACCTCGTGATCCACCCACCTCAGCCTCCCAAAATGCTGGGATTACAGGTGTGAGCCACTGTGCCTGGCCTGCACCTAAGAGTCTTAGAACCCCAGAACAAAAGGTAAGACTGAAGGAAGCCTTCAATCATAACACTAAGCATTGAGAAGAGACAGGTAAGCATGATGCTTTCCAGCATGCTAATGAATCTCATGGTCTCAGTGGGGACACTGATGTTGAGCAGGTGGTCATTCCATCACCCCAGGGGGAAAACATGCTGGAATTCTGTCCTGTGCAAAACGGTCACCCTCATAGTCTCTCGTATGCTGACAAGGTCCAGGCGTGGACAGACCAAGAGGAAGTCCAGACCCTGTCACCAGCAGAATCCTCCCCAAGATCCCAAAACCTTTAAGGGCTTAGTCAATCAATTGGCCAGTCTTCCCTGGCAGTAGCATCTTATCTGACCGCCAGGATTTTCTCAACAGGTTAGCACACACTCTTCAGAGCATCCTCTTGTTGAAATTCTACCTTTAAAGGAAGACCTGAAATGCTATTTCTTTCATAAAGTGCTTCCTGACTCTGCCCCACCACATGGGGCACGTCTGCATCTCCATGGCATTGTGCTGGCACTTTGCTCACATATTCAGCAATTCACATAGTCTTTCTTGTTTGATAGGGGTACATCTCTTACATCCCTGCAGAATCTAGTGCGGCACTAACTGCACAGAAGCAATGGCTCCTTCCTCAGTGACCTCTTGGCTGTGCACAGGCCTCTTTGTCATTACAGATCACATGGTGCTGCACTGCTGTGTTCCCAGGTTGGTCCTCCCTGTACCTCCCACTGCAGGATCCTGGAGATCCATGCTTGTGTTTCTTCATTTGTGAATCTCCCATGTCTCACCCTAGCACTAGGCAGAAGCTAAGTCTTTGCTGTGTTTGCATAAATTTGGTATTTTGCACATGTTGTATTAACATTTGCTGAGTAGACCCTGAGAAAATCCTACACTCATTACAATGGGAGGCATGGGGAAGTAAAAATGGAGAATTGGCTCCCAAGAAATCCTGCCAGAAATTTTGAAGAGGAAGTTAAATAAAAAAGAAGTCGACATGAACATGAATCAGAAAAGACAGTCCTCGTGGGCACAGAAGTGATCATTAGAACATAAGGTAAGACAGATGACAGATTTTCTCTGATTAAGTCTCCCACAATTTCTATTTATGTTCAACCAGCATGATGTGGACTCAAGGCAGTTCAATTTAGCAGGCTTCTATTTAAGAGACTATTAGGTGATCAAGCAATGTGTTAGACAACTGGAGACGCAGAAGTGAATAAAACAGTCCCTCCCCACAGGGCCCCCACCTTGCCTTGGGGCAGGGATAAGGGGAGCTCTCAGAAATGCCTGCTTCCATCCCTGAATGCTTGCCTAGACCACCAGCAGTCTGCAGCTATCATCAGTACCTGCAGTCACCATCATCCTTGGAGAGGGCTGGTTTTCACCCAGGTGAGGAGATTAGTGGAACTGCACTCTCTGGATATCTTCCTAAATTCCCAGCTTCCCCTAGGTGCTGGCTCTCCATTCCCTCCTGCAGGCCCCACCCCACCCCTGACATCACCTGGGTCTGTCCTGACTATCACCAGACACTGGGCTGCCTCCCACAGTACCGAGATGCTGTCAGCGCTGACAGCAAATGCTTTGTTGAGTCTTGGCCATGTGTCTTTCAGGTCTCACGTGCCCAGAGCCATCTTGGTCAGAAGGCAGCTCTTGTGTGTGGCCCTTGAGACAGCAGAACCAGAGGTGATCTGTTCAGGAATATTCTGCAAGTAATGCCCCTGGTTCAACTCAAAGAACCAACCTGGTAACACCAAGAACAAGCTTCAATACTCACCTACCCACACTAAAAAACTTGCAGAAAGTGAGTTTCTCTGGAGACCCTTACTACTATACCATGGCGTTAGTCCTAAGACTGTGTGACAGGCAGGAGAGGAGAGTTCTAAAGGAGACTGTTAGTGCAGGCAAGATGGACTTGGGGGAAATTGTTAGCAACTAGAAGAAAGGCAGCCCGTATTATGTCCTGGTAAAAAGTTTGGTAACACTGTCACCTGTCACAATACAAAGTGCAGAAAATATACCTAACGATCTTACAGGTTTGGTAAGGAGATTTCCAGGCAGAATGTTGAAAGTGCCAGCTCACTTCTTTTTCTGGTTTGGTTTGGTTTGGTTTTGAGACGGAGTCTCACTCTCTTGCCCAGGCGTGATCTCGGCTCACTGCTACCTCCTCCTCCTGGGTTCAAGCGATTCTCCTACCTCAGTCTCCAGAGTAGCTGGGATCACAGGCATGCGCCACAACACCCGGCTAATTCTGTATTTTTAGTAGAGACGGAGTTTCAGCATGTTGGCCAGGCAGGTCTTGTACTCCTGACCTTAAGTGATCCACCTGCCTGGGCCTCCCAAAGTGCTGGGATTACAGGTGTGAGCCACAGTGCCTGGCCCAACTCACCTCTTTTAGCTGTGTCTGATAAGGTGCAGAAAGAAAGAGAGAAAATAATTATTTTTTGAAAGCGGAATGAAGAGCAAATATTTCCATGCGAGGATTTGTTGGGTTTGAAAATAAAACTGTCATTCTTAGTCTTTCCAAAGAATATCAGAAAAGAAATAGTCTCAAGGTGATGATCGAGTTCAGAGTGCTGCCAGTAAAACATGTTCACAAGGTCAAGATTTCAGGGATGTGGCTGTGAGACTGTGTGTGTGTGTGTGTGCGTGTGTGTGTGTGAGAGAGAGAGAGAGAATATTATCTAAAATATATAAAAATTTCCCATAAGAAATAAATAAGCAGCTCAATAGAAAGTATCAAGTATCTGGACAGGAAAATCACAGAAAAAAATATAAATGGCAAATAAACATATACAAGATGCTTAGACTCACTGATACTGAGGGAACAATTAGATGCTCTTTTTTCTCTTAAGTAAAAAAGCTGAAAACATTCAGCATTGAAGAGATTGTGGGAAAGCATCCCCTCTGATAGACTGATGATGGGAGAGTAAAATGGCACAACTATTTTGGAGGATATTTGGAACACCTGGAATTTGGAAAAATCAAAACTTAAAATATGCATAATTCTCCCTTTTACTCAGCAATTTCATCACTAGAAATCTATCCTATAGAAATACTGCCATATGTACACACAATATATGTATGAAGATTTTCATTGCATCATGTTTCTCCCAACTAAGGTGAAAATTTCATGAGTGAGAACTTCGTCATTCACTCTTGTGTCATTAGTAGCTAGATCACTGTCTGGAACATCGTGGGTGCTCAACAGATACTTGTTGGATGAATGAATGGGATTGAAAAATTGGAAACAAGCTAATTTCCTGTCAATAGGAAATGGTTACATCTAGTTTATGAAATACTATGGGCTGTCAAAAGAAATGAGATAGATCTTTATGTACTCACATTGAAAGATCTTCAAGACCAGTGTTACTTTTTTTTTTTATGAGGTTGCTTTCTAACATTACCATTTCATTTTGGATTTCACTTCATACTTTACAATGCAGCCTGGAGGAACGCCTCAACTTCTAGTTTCTCTCTCCATTATCTAATTATGTGTAAATAGAAGAACTAACGGGACGCTGGGAATCCCAGGAGGCGAGCATTTTTTTTTTAATAATTAAAGAGATTTATTTATTTTAAGGAGGCGAACATTTTGCAACCGGAACCGTTGAGTGTGCACGAAGAGGCGAGGGAGGTCTTTTTGCTCATTTCCTGGGATTGTTTAAATGCGGGATTTTGCTATCCCAAGCACAGAGCGTAAAGTAGCAGCTCCCCCTGCCTGCCTTCCCAGCTTGTTCTGTTTTACAAGCAACGATAATTTCCCGGTGAAAACGAGGCCTGGGAATCAAATCCAAAAAGCAGTTCCCTTTAGGAGAGGTTAGTAGCTGGGAAGGAGCATGAGAAAACTGGAAGGTCCCGTAAACTAATGTGGTGGTTTTTTTTCCCAAGGTTTGTACAGATTCACTGAGTTGCTGTGCCTTATCATCTAAGTAATGTCTCAGTTTTTAGAAGTTGACATTGTTTTGTTAATTACTTCTCTGGTCACATGCATTTCAGGCCGCGCAAAAAGAATCGGAGTGCTGCTTTATATAAATGAATAAAACTAAGTTCCCTGGTTTGGCCCTTCTACACCCTCCTCCCCTACCACAGGCTTTGCAAACCACTTAATCAAGTGTCCTCTGTAACCATCCGGGGGCACTTTCGGGTCAGAGACCCGAAAGTCTTTTTTGGGGGGCGGAAATCGCAGAAAAAGTTGAAAATGTCAGCGAGCTCCTGCATCTGCGAGTTCTTTTCTGTCCCTGAAGCAGTGAAGCCGGGCTGAGCGCGCCGAGGGTGGGCTGCAGCCCGGCGAGGGGCTGGGCTCAGGGCACCTTGCGCAGAAGGCGGGCATCGGTGCCAAGTGTTCACCGGCTACGCAGCAGAGCCACCGAGCAGCGCTCCCCCGCCCCCCCCGGGCACGCTCGGTGCCAAGGCCAGCTGCTCCTGCAAGCGGCCCGCGGAGCTCCGAGCCCGGGACTCCCTACTCAGCACCACCCGGCGGGGTCTCGGCTGACCCGCCACGGAAGATGCCCGGTTCCGGGCGATCCGGGCGGCTCCCCCGCGCGCGGGGCCCTGCTGTCCCCGCAGTGCCCACCGGTGCGCCTTAGTCGCCAACCCACCTCATCTCAGGACGGATTTCAGTGTACTTGACGCATCGCTCCAGGACGATCTCGGGAAAGCGCTTGGTGGTGCCCGGACCGCTCCACTGCTGGCGCCACCTCGGGACGACCACCGCGACCACTACGACGAGGATCAGGACCAGGATACAGACGCCAAGACAGAGTTGGGCTCTCCTAGAGAGCCGGCAGCAGGGTTTGTCCCCGGACACCGGGCTGAACTCGCAGTTGGCCATAGGGCTCCAGGCGGGGTCGGCTGGGCGAAGATGAGGCCGGCGGGAGGCTTGGCAGCAAGAGAGAGGCTGGCTGGGTTCTGAAACTGCACCTCCCCTTCTCTTTCACTTGCCTTTTCTCTGTTTCCCTTCCCACCCCCAACCCCTTGCCTCAGAGTTCCGTGGCTGGTTACACCAATAAGAGTTTAAAAGACCAACAACTATAGGCTCCTGTGCAGTGACCCACCCACTCCACCTCCAGGGAGAAACAGCCACCTTAATCCTCTGCAGGTGTCCTAAGGGGGCAGACAGTACATCCTTATACTCCCTCGCTAACTCCCTTCATCAACCGGCCACTTCACACCTGAGCCACATTTGCTTCCTGGAAAGCATGAGGGTGGGCTGCCCGCTTCTATACGTGTGTGCACACAATGCCCTCTGCCTGGAAAAGGATGTCCCTACCTCTCTTTCTTAACTCTGACAAATGCCTGGTCAACCACCTTTAAAGACTCGACTTAAGTCTGACTCCTTCTCTCAAGAGGCATCAGTGGCTAAGCTCTGGGTTCAAATTTAGTTCTTGCTGGATGACATGGGGCAAGTTACTTAACCTCTCTGTACTTCAGATGTAAAGCCGGGATAGTAGCAGTACCTACTTCATGGGATTGTTACGAGGATTAAGTGAGTTAATATCTACAACGTGTTTAGCACAATACCTGGCACATGGTAATCACCCAGTAAATGTAAGTTGTTACTACCAGCTCCAGGAGCTGCTCAGAGATGCAATTTTATAGTCCATGGAATGTGTTTGAAGCAGGGTCTGGCACACAGTAATACTGCACTCTATGTGGGAGTTTAATAAATAATAAAGTGGCTTTTCTTGCCTCTTCTTTGTTAAGAGAACATCTGTGACATTCAAACAGAGACCTAAGTAATGTGAGTGATCAAGTCACCCAACTCCCTTGGGGCAAACATTTCCCAGAGGAAATGGCAGGTGCAAAGACTCTGAGGCAGAAAAGCTCTTGGCCTGCTCCAGAGCAGCAAGGAAGCCAATTTTATTTAGGCTAGAGGGTTGAGGGAAACAGAACAGAAGTTCGGAAAGTAGCAGGAGACCAGATCACCCATGGCTCTGTAAGACAGGATGACTTTTTGAGACCGGGCGCGGTGGCTCACGCTTGTAATCCCAGCACTTTGGGAGGCCGAGGCGGGCGGATCACGAGGTCAGGAGATCGAGACCACCGTGAAACCCCGCCTCTACTAAAAAATACAAAAAATTAGCCGGGCGTGGTGGCAGGCGCCTGTAGTCCCAGCTACTCGGAGAGGCTGAGGCAGGAGAATGGCGTGAACCCGGGAGGCGGAGCTTGCAGTGAGCCAAGATTGCGCCACTGCACTCCAGCCTGGGCGACAGAGTGAGACTCCGTCTCAAAAAAAAAAGGATGACTTTTTGGACTGTGTGTTTTATTTATTTTTTATCTTATTTTATTTTATTTTGTTTTAAGTTCTGGGATACGTGTGCAGGACGTGCAGATTTGTTACATGGCTAAATGTGTGCCATGGTGTTTGCTGCACCTATCAATCCATCGCTTAGGTATTAAGCCCCTCATGTTTTAGCTATTCTTTCTGTTGCTCTCCCTCCCTCCACGCTCCCCAACAGGCCCCAGTGTGTGTTGTTCCCCTCCCTGTGTTCATTGTTCAGCTCCCACTTATAAGCAAGAACATGCAGTGCTTGGTTTTCTGTTCCTGTGTTAGTTTCCTGAGGATAATGGCTTCCAGCTCCATCCATGTCCCTGCAAAGGACATGATCTCGTTCCTTTTTGTGGCTGCACAGTATTCCCTGGTGTATATGTACCACATTTTCTTTATCCAGTCTGTCATTGATGGGCATTTGTGTTGATTCCGTGTCATTGCTATTGTGAATAGTGCTACAATGAACGTATGCATGCATGTATCTTTATAATAGAATGATTTATATTCTTTGGGGATATAACCAGTAATGGGATTGGTGGGTCAAATGGTATTTCTGGTTCTAGATCTTTGAGGAATCCCCATACTGTCTTCCACAATGGTTGAACTAATTTACACTCCCATCAACAGTGTAAGTGTTCCTATTTCTCCACAGCCTCACCAGCATCTGTTGTTTATTGACTTTTTAATAATTGCCATTCTGACTGGCATGAGATGGTATCTCATTGTGGTTTTGGTTTGCATTTTTCTAATGATCAATGATGTTGAGCTTTTTTTCATATGTTTGTTGGCTGTATAAATGCCTTCTTTTGAGAAATATCTGTTCATGTCCTTTGCCCACTTTTTAATGGGGTTGTTTATTTCTTGTAAATTAGTTTAAGTTCCTTGTAGATTCTGGATATTAGACCTTTGTCAGATGGATAGATTGTGAAAATGTTCTCCCATGCTATAGATTGTCTGTTCACTCTGATGATAGTTCCTTTTGGTGTGCAGAAGTTCCTGAGTTTAATTAGATCCCATTTGTCATTTTTGCTTTCGTTGTAATTGCTTTTGACATTTTCATTATGAATTATTTGCCCATGCCTATGTCCTGCATGATATTGCTTAGATTTTCTTCTAGGGTTTTTATAGTTTTCGGTTTTACATTTTAAATCTTTAATCCATCTTGAGTTAATTTTTGAAAAATGTGTAAGGAAGGGATCCAGTTTCAATTTTCTGCATATAGCTAGCCAGTTTTCCCAGCACCATTTATTAAAAAGGAAATCCTTTCCCCACTGCTTGTTTTTGTCAGGTTTGTCAAAGATCAGATGGTTGTAGATATGAAGTCTTATTTCTGAGATCTCTATTCTGTTTCATTGGTGTCTATGTGTCTGTTTTTGTATTTTATTTTTAACCCATTCATGTGCATTTTATCTTTAACCCCTACAAGGTCACCAAATGACTTGATTGGGCATATTATTTTAAAGGCTCAATCTGGCTTTGGTATTGAGAATAAATTGTAGGAGGATAAGGATGGAGAACAGTTACAATGGCTGCGGTAGCAGTAATGAAGGTGGCAAAGAAAAAAAAAAAGATGGATTGTGAATAGTTTGAAGGTAGCAGCAGCAGGATTTGCTGATGAATTGGATGTAGCATTTGCAAGAAAAAGATGAGTCAAAGATGATGCCAAGATTTTTATTTGTGTAACTGACCAAAGGAAGGAAAGCACTGCAATCTACAGTGGTGGGAAAATGGGAGGTGAAGTAGATTTGGTCTTGGGAAGAGACATGAATCAAGAATTTGGTTTTTGATGTGCTAAGTTTGAGGTGTCTATTAGACCCCCAACAGGAGGCATCAAGGAGCCACTTGGGTGTAAGCTTCTGGAGTTTGGACAAGAGATTAATGCTGGAGACACTAATAAGGGAGGCTTTAGCTATGGAGAGTTTTTAAAACCAAGAGTATATATAAGATCATGTGAAGAGTGTGTGCAGAAACAGAAGAGTTCCAGAGGCTCAGCCATGGGCTACTCCTGTGGCAGAGGCCAGAAAGATGAGACAGCTTCAGCAAAGAGAACTGGGAAGGATGATCCCTGAGACAAGAGGGAGGATACCCTGAAAGTTATTGATGATATTGACAAGAGAAATCATTTTAGAGGAATGATGAGGACAAAGCCCACCCACAGTAGGTCTTGGAGAGTATGTGAGAAGATAAGTGGTATCAGTAAGTTAGCTGGGGTTTGTGTGTGTGTGGAGAGCTTTTCTGTAAAATGGAAACAAGAAATAAAGCCATACCTAGAGGATGCTGGGCAGTCAGGAGAGAATGTTTTGTTCTGAGATGAGATTATCACAGTATGTTTGTAGGATGCTGGGATGACCCAGTAGGCAGGCGACAATTGACAATTGCTCCAGTAATTTCCCTCGACCTGCTGAGCTCAAGCGATCCTCCTGCCTCAGTCTCCCGAGTAGCTGGGACTACAGGCACGCATCCATGGGCCTGGCTAATTTTTTGTAGTTATTTATTTATTTATTTTTGTAGAGACAGGATTTCACCATGTTGCCCAGGCTGGTCTTGAACTCCTGGACTCATATATTGGTGAGAGGTATCAAAAGCACAGGTGAGAGTGTGGGTAAGAATTCTACCACCTCACAGAAGAAAGATGGAAAACACAGCTTTTCGGGTTGGGAGGTTCATGGATTTGGTGATGATGATGTGGATGTACTTTTCTGCTGCTTCTCAGTGAAATGAGAAGAGAAGGTCATCCTTTGAGAGTTGGTGGGGTGCTGGTAGACCTGGAAGGAGACCAGGAGAGCAAATGGACTGTGGATTCTCAGGGTATCATCAAGCGGTCAGGAATTTTTTAAAAGGTCAGTTAGTGGTTATGTTCTTTTGCCCAGCCACTCCCCACTGTTTAAACAGAAGATTGAAAGTGAGCAGAGCTGGATTTGACGGGGTTTTGCTTTGCTGTGTGTATTTGTGTTCTAGGGTTGCCACAACAAAGTGCCACAACTGGGTGGCTTAAGCAACAGAAATGTATTGACTCACAGGTCTGGAGTCTCCAAGATCAAGGCGTCACCAGGCTGATTTCTTCTGAGGCCTCTCTCCTTGGCTTGTAAGTGGCTGTCTTCTCACTCTGTCTGCACATGGTCTTCCCTGTGAACTCGTCTGTATCCAATTTTCCTGTTTTTATAAGAACACCAGTCATACTGAATTTGGGCTCACTTTAATGGCCCCATTTTAACTTAATTACCTTTTTAAAGCTATTACCCTATCTTCAAATACAGCCACATTCTAAGGTACTGAGGGTTAGGATTTCAACATATGAATTTGGGGGGTACACAATTCAGCCCCTAACACCAGTAAATATAATGGAGAAAAAAAGTCAAGGAAGTAGAAACTTTAAGCAAGAATAAGTTTGGTTTTTGTTTTTTATGGGTTGTTTTGTTTTTGTTCTTTGTTTTTTGTTTTTTGTTTGTTTGTTTGTTTTGTTTTGTTTTGTTCTGAGGCAGGATCTTGCTCTGTCACCCAGGCTCTGGATGCAGTGCTGAGACCATGGCTTACTGCAGCCTTAACCTCCTGGGCTCAAGCGATCCTCCTGCCTCAGTCTCCTGAGTAGCTGGGGCTACAGGTGTTCACTACCACAGCTTATTGTATTTTTTTGTAGAGATGGGGTTTTGCCATGTTGCCCAGGCTGATTTCAAACTCCTGGATTCAGGCCATCCACTCTCCTCAAGGATGGGATTTTAATAATGATCCATGACATCTAAGTCCCGCAGAAACTGAAGCGGGGGCAAAAGGAAGGTGAGAGATCACAAAAAGATGAGAGAGCTCATGACTGGGAGGTCCTGAAGGGACCAAAGTGTTGTTAGAAAAGACAACGTTTGCATTTGAGTGCTTTCATAGGCAATGCAGACTCACTCTGTCCAAAACTGAACTGTTAATCTTTCTCTGTCAAACCAGCTCCTCTTCTGGTCTTTTGCATGTCAGTGAAAAGAACCAACATCTGCAGTTACTCAAGCTAGAAATCTCCCAGTCTTTGACTCTTGCCTCTCCCTCATTCCACGTATCCACATGAACAGCAGTTCCTACTGCCTGCAAATTATTCATTAAATATCCATTTCTTCATCTCCAGTACCAAAAACTTAGTCCAAGAGAAAGTTAACCTCCTTTCTCACCCAGGAAGAGCTTTCCCACCATTCTCCCGATTCCACTCTTTCCACCTTCCTCCATGTATTGTCTATACCACAGTCAGGCTGCTGGTTTTTCTTTTCCAAGTCACTCCTTTCAAAGACATAACTTTTGCAGCATAATTCTGACTCGCTCCCCTCTTGCTCTGGACATGACAAGCAGCCTGTCTGTTGGCCCACATCTGCTTCTCCAGCCTCCATGGTGCACACCTCTGTCCCCAACAACTCCTGTGCTTCTCCACTCCTGCTGGCCTTCTCTCTGTCCCCAACCAGTCCAAGCTCTCCTCTGCCTCTGGGCCTTCACAGATGCCATGGCCTCACCCTGCTGCCTCCTACTGACCCTTCATGTCTCAGCTTCCATGAGACATCCTCAGGAAGCCTTTTCTAACCCCACTCGGCTCCCAAGCTGGATTCCATCTGCAAATTGTTGTACACTCTTCTCACTGAGTAACATAGATGCCAACAGATCTCCTGAGACAATACCCACCTCAGAGGCTCTGGTCTGGACCCCCTAGCCCAGGAATGCATACTCTGAGAATGTCTTCAGGGTGTTCCCTCCTCAGGAGACCAGGAGTTTGCCCAAGGCTAGGTTGGCAGCAATTGAAATTTATTCTCTTAGCACCCTGGGATCAATTTGATGTCTATAAATGCTGGTTGAACAAACCAGTTAGTGAATGACGGAGAAATGTGGGTTTTGCCTCTGGATTCATTTCTGTAATTTCTGACCTTGCTGTGTTCCCTCCCTTCTTCTCTCTTGTTCTGGGCATGTGCTTTCTTTCATGATCCCTATACTGCAAGGTTCAAAATCAGTTACCATGCAAGAAGGTTTGCCACCTGCTGTTTACAAAACTGAACCATTAGGAATTATACCTTTCCAGCTTGCGAAATGAAACATCTGAGTCCTGCCACAAAACACACCCCTTTGAAAAGGCTATTTGTTTCTGACAATAAATGTGATAAACACACGTGGAATAAATGTCAAATAGATCAAAGGGCTAGATTCAGAAAACGATTCTTTCTTCTTCCCTGAACTCCCCTTTTCCCATTTTAATGAACAAGCAGCATACAGAGAGAGATAGAGAGAGAGAGAGATCTTCATTGTTTCATAAAAATCATAGCATAGGACATATCCTGTTGTGTACCTGGCTTTCCTCACATGCTAATATATGTTGAAGACATTAAATACCAGCACATGTTGCTTACCCAGTTCTTTTAGATGACCCCTAGAATTCTATTGTATAGTATGCTAGAGTTTACTTAACTAGACCTATATAAATGAGTACAGAATGCTACAACAAATATTCTTGTGGCAGCATATTTTTTGGGTGTCCAAGTACATACACTCCTAAAAGCGGACTTCCTGGGTCAAAAGACACAAGCACTTAAAATTTTGAAAGATATTGCCAGCCAAAGGGGTGGTACCAGTTGGTCCTCTCACTGACGGTAGCTGAGAATGTGGGTTTTTCAACACTCACACAGTTACAGTTTCAAGTTTGTTTTGTCTTCATTTCCGATTATTAATCACCAGGGATTTGGCAACTTCAGATGTTAGTTTCTCTTTCTGTGAAATGTAATAAACACTTGAGAAAATAAAACCTAAAGGAAGCCTATAGCCCTTTACTTCTGCTACATCACTTGGTTTGTGAATATTCTCATTTTGCATTTTATCTTTCTGCAGGCAAGAAGCTTGGCTACAAACGTCTAACACTGTGGTATATTTGGGGGGAAGAAGATAATGCACAAGAAACTACCCAGATCCTCCTACCACATGCTGTTGCTGTAGTATGATTTGGGGCAAGTTACCAATATTTTTTAATTTCTATTTTCTCATCTGTAAAATAGGTGCAGTGCAATGTCTACTCATCAGCTTGAAGTGCGGATTAATTGATAATGTACACACCTAGAACAGGCTAGACACTCAACATATGGTAATATCATTATTGCAGACTTATTTGTGCATAGTTACACTGCACTGAGTCTTGAAAAATGGCATATCCTGATATTCATTCATTCAACAAATATTAAGGACCCACCATGGGCCAGGTACTGTGTTAAGTATTGAGGGCACGGAAATAAACTGGCCTTGAGGAATCCCTGTATAGCCCAGCACTTAAGGGCACTTGGTGGTCAGGTAGACCTGGGTGGGCTTTGCTATTTGGGCAAATAATAAAGCTTCTCTGAAGGACAAGTTTCTCATCTGTCGAACAGGCTGAAAAATATCTGTGGGCGTCACTAAATTCTTTTGAGAGTTGAATCAGGTAATGTGTATAGAGAACATAGCTGAATGTCTGGCCCCTAGCAAGTAGTCAACAAATAAGCGCTAATATTGCAGTGGTGATATAGCAAACAGGGGTAATCACAAGGAATCGGAGTGGTGTTTGTTTATTTCTTTGTTTGTTTGTTTGTTTTGAGATGGAGTCTCACTCTGTTGCCCAGGCTGGAGTGCAATGATGCAATCTCGGCTAACCGCAACCTCCGCCTCCCAGGCTCAAGCGATTCTCCTCCCTCAGCCTCCCGAGTAGCTGGGAGGCACGTGCCACCGTGCCCAGCTAATTTCTGTATTTTTAGTAGAGACGGGGTTTCACCATGTTGCCCAGGCTGGTCATGAACTCCTGACCTCAGGTGATCCACCCGCCTCAGCCTCCCGAAGTTCTGGGATTACAGATGTGACCCACCACACCTGGCCCGGAGTAGTTTTTAGGAAGCCTTTGAAAAGACAGTGACACCACAGCAGGCTGTTGAAGGGCAAGCAAGGTTTGCAAAAAGGAGGGAACAGCATATAAGCAGAACGGTGGAGAGAACAACAGATCTGGGGACACCTGGGGACAAGAGGCATGACTATCTCCAGGCCACACAGATGGTTAGTAGAAACATTGGTTCTAGAATAAAAAGTACACATGTTCTTCTTTCTTTGGTCAACTTCGTTAGTCATTTTAAAATCATTCAAGTAAAAAAATATATGTATCACATTTTAGCCATGCCCGGTGGCTTACGCCTGTAATCCCAGCACTTCGGGAGGCTGAGGTTGGCAGATCACTTGAGGTCAGGAGTTTGAGACCAGCCTGGCCAACATGGTGAAAGCACGTCTCTACTGAACATACAAAAGTTAGCCAGGCGCAGTGGTGCACACCTGTAATCCCAGCTACTCAGGAGGCTGAAGCAGGAGAATCACTTGAGCCTAGGTGGTGGAAATGGCAGTGAACTGAAATTGTGCCACTGCACTCCAGCCTACATTTAAAACTACATTTAAAACTACATTTTAAAAGTGGAAATAGAGAAAAGAAGAAAAATGCTCCCCCTCATAGCCCAACTACCATTAACATTTTGGTAGTATCTTGCCTTTTTTTTCCCTAATCTTTGATAGCTTTAAAAATGATTATAAAATATTATTTGATATTTTATATATATATACACATATATATATATATAGAGAGAGAGAGAAATTCTGTTCTTTCTACTTCACTGTGTATACATGGCTCCTGCCAGGCCATATCTCCTCTCCCAAACCACCAGAGCCCAGACTCCAATACCAGCTCTCCACCCCCACTAGCTCTTTGAGCCTGAGCATCTCATGTAATCTCCCTGTGACTCAGGCTTGCTGCTAGAACATGTGAGTGTATATGTCAAGCAAAAAGCAGCCAATTTCCCTGGGAAAGCCCCTAGAAATGGGGGAGCCTCCTGTCTTCGGTTCCCCCACTGGAAGGGCAGCTCCATGCCAACAGGGCCATTGCCTGCCTTTGTTCACCAGAAATACTAAGTTCTCTGTCCCTAGCACCAGAACCATGCCCAGTATGTGGTTGGCACTCAAGCGATGCCTGCAGAATAAGCAACTCCTTCTCCCACAGTTCAAACTCAGTGACAACAGGCTGGACATTCACCAACAGATCCAAGGTCTTCATCGGATTCACCTGCTAAAACCATCTATCAACAAGCATCTGTTGGCTCATTTGCTGAGAAATAAGGCACAATGTTGAAGGGAGAAAAGGGAGATGCTACAATTCATACATAATTCTTGTTTTTTTTTCTTTCAACAATAATTGCTAACATCTTTGAGTGTCAGATCCTCTGTGAACTATAGCCTCACAATACTGCCATCATGTAAACGTGATGATTTTCATATCGTAAGTGTGAAAACAAAGGCTTACAGTTGACAGACTCAGTCTGTTCTCAAAGGGGATTTATGCTCCATAGTGGGAACTTCTGGAAACATGCTTTTGGGTACGGGTCTGTGGCAGCTGTCAGGAGGCCTTTTTTTCCCCAAGCCAAACTGTATTCAGCTTTATTAAAGATACTGTCCATCAACACTCATGGTATTTCAGCAGGACATGGGCAGACAATCATTAACAGTATACAACAACTTTCAAACTCTCTTCTTCCATGGACCACCAAAAATCAGAAAGCCACTCTAAAACCCATGAAGCTTTCGACTGATGCTCTGAACAGGGAAAGTTTAGAGTGAGGGTTGACATTTCACATTTATCACATTGTTTAACAACTTTAAATTCTGCCATTTTTATTTCACTTACTGAAAGTCAGGGTTATCTGAAGATCCACAGTCTAGAATCAGAACCGCTGCTCTTTTGAGGGGCACCATCTCAGTGGCATCACTGGAAAGTCCAGATTGCCTGACACACTGGTAACAAATTATTGGGGTCAGGTCCCAACGGGTGCCTGGATTTAAGGGAGTTAAGTCTATGCTGAAAGGCGGAGAGGAAGAAGAGGATTTGAAAATGAATGAATTTGTTTTTCCATACCACAAAGCTTTTGTGCCAAGGTGACTATGTGGTCAAAGTCACGGAATCCCTCCTCCTGGGAGCCAAGAGGAAGCCTTTCAAAACCACAAGGGGGCTGGGCATGGCGGCTCATGCCTGTAATCCCAAAACTTGAGGAGGCTGAGATGGGCAGATCACTTGAGGTCAGGAGTTTGAGACCAGCCTGGCCAACATGGTGAAATTCCATCTCTACTAAAAATTAAAAAAAATTTAAAACTAGAAGGGAAAGGTGTTTTCCCCACATCAATCCAGCTTCAGAGACATTCTATTAGTGACGTATGCCCCTTCCCCAAAAAACAATAAAGTGTTCTGTGTACTAACAACATAGCTTTAAAAAGAGTAAAACAAAATTCTGATTTTTATAAAACTTGATTAAAAAAAAAATGTAGGGCCGGGCACGGTGGCTCACGCCTGTAACCCCAGCACTTTGGGAAGCCGAAATGGGCAGATCATGAAGTCAGGAGATCGAGAACGTCCTGGCCAACATGGTGAAACCCTGTCTCTACTAAAAATACAAAAAAATAGCTGGGTGTGGTGGCACATGCCTGTAGTCCCAGCTACTCAGGAGGCTGAGGCAGGAGAATGTCTTGAACCCGAGAGGTGGAGTTTGCAGTGAGCTGAGATCACACCATTACACTCCAGCCTGGTGACAGAGCAAGACTCCATCTAAAAAAAAAAAATGATAGAAAGCAGTATTTCAAACTGTGCAGCCACCAGAAGTACACAGCTTTCAAAAATGCACACACTTCCCTCGGCACCCCCAGCACCTTCGGCTTTCTGTGTGCCTGGTCTGTTCGGGCATCTCCATTTTCAGCAGGGTTATCCACTCCTTGCCAGCGTCAACTTTTCCCTTTGGGTACCTTCTCTCCCTTCTTTGCAGGGGCCTTTTTAGGCTTCGGCTCTGGCTTCGGAGGGGCAGGTTTAGCAGACAACTTGCAGATCTACTATGTGGTTCATCCTTCACCTTGGCCTTATCTGGTATAGCATCCCCTTCAGCCGTTCTCTTGGGCATGCTGGCAACGGCGGTGGGACGTGGGCACTGGGCGTGGGACGCAGCAGCGTGTGGGCTTTGGTTGGTCCAGGGATTGTTCTCGCCTTTTCTTCACACTTCTCCTGGTCAGAAGGTTTTGAGTGTCACCGGGAAGCTCAGGGTTAACCCCTGTTTTTGTTTTTTTTTTTTTTTTAGGGAGGTTTTGTCTCCTCAATATGTTTTGTGCCTCCTCAAGTCAGGATACCATCACGAAAACAAGAATAGATAAATGCTGAATATCAAAAACAACAGAAAAGTGTGCTTATTGATGCCACACAGATCACACCTGTGACCTGCTTCTTTCTAGCAGATTCATGTAAGACAGCTGCATGATTTCTCCTCCCACATCCTGAAACCGAGCAAGGCTGAATCTTGTATTTACTACCCTTTCTGTATTTTTTAATGAACTAAGAGTAAATAGAACTTGGTAAGATGCCTCAAAATGCTTTTAATTCACTTGGGCTGCCTGCCCTTCATTCTAGGCTTCCTTGTTTATTTCATCAGAGTAAAGACAGGAGTTCATCAGAAGTCAACTTCTCAGCCACATCCTCCCTTAGGTCTGACCGCAGCTTAACAGATCTGGTGACTTTTCAGCTCTCCCACTGCCCCACCTCCCTCACCCAGTTGCTGTTTCTTAAGCTTCAGGTGACAGTTTAGACACTCCAAATCTGAGACATCTTTTACAGGCCCTCATGTCTGGATTACAAGCTCGTATCATGGATAACCATATGCATCCTATACTTTCTGATTTTTTGGGACAGTTTTGCCACCCCACCTCCATCCCCAACTAGATTATAGAAGGATGCCAAACAATCTTTGTTTCAGGTACGTCCTCAGTGGCTAGCAAGTCCCTGGTGCTTAGAGGGCACTGCACAACTATATGTTGATGAGTATCACACTGTAATGCAATTCTTTTTACTTCCATACCCTTATTCAGCCATTTGTGCATTAAATATTACTGAGCACCATGAACTATTTTAGTACTGGGTTTATAGCAGTTAAACAAATTCAGTTGCCAGAAGCTTATGTTTTAAAGGGGAATAGACATATAATAGACAAGATAAATAAACCATAGCACATGTGAGGTGATGATGAGGGCTAAGAAACAAACTCAGTAGGGAACAGGATAAAGACTTGGGGGAAGGTTGCAATTTTGGGTAAAGGACCAAGGAAGGTCTCACTCAGAAGGTGGCACTTGGGTAAGAATCTGAAGAAGGTGAGGTGAAATCTGGGGGAACAGGGCTCCAGACAGAGAAGAGCAATTGCAAAGGCCCTAAGGCAGAAGCAAGCCTGGTGTGTTCAGAGAACAGCAGAAGTCAAGTAACAGGTGCATGGCACAGGATGAACAAGGAGAAAATATGTGGGAGATGAGAATAGAGATGTAATTGTGTGTTTGGGACCCGGAGATAGGCAGGCGCTGGTGCACAAGAGTCACATGTCCTGACGTGTTTTGTCAGGCTCACTCTGGCTGTTTGTTGAGCAGAAACGGAAGTGGGGTGGGGACAGAAGCAACGACACCATTTTGGAAGCCATGGTGCCATAATCCTAACAAGAGATGATGGTGCCTTGAACTGGGTTGGCATCAGCAGATGCAATTAAATTCTGAATACATTTTAAAGGTATAACAGACAGGATTTGCCAATAGAGTAAAGAGACAATGAGAGTGGTCAGAGACAACTCCAAGATTTTTGGCTTGAGCAACTGGAAGGACGGAGTTGTCGTTTACGGAGTGGAGAAAGACTATGAAAGGAGAATTCATTTGAGGTATGTCAAGTTTAAGATGCCTGTTACATATCCAAGTGAAAATGTTGAGACAAACACTGTGCCGTGCTCCACAAAGGTTAACTTGTTCAATCCCCATAAGAACCTCATGAGGTAAGTAGTATTGACCCCATCTTACGGGAAAGAGACTGAGGCCTGAAGCCCAGAGAGGAAGAGTGATTTTTCCAAGTTTACCTAGCTGGTTGGTGGTGGAAGTGGGGAACTGAGATTCAAACCTAAGCAATAGGGCTCTGGAATTCATGCTCTTCTACACTTTGCAAAAACACACACACACACACACACACACACACCTCACCTCACCTCATTCTAGTCACTTAAGATATTTCTTGCCATGAGCACTCATTGATCCCATTTATGAGCCAATCACTGTGGCCAGGGACAGGAGTGCTCCAATTAGATTGGGTCTGTGTCACTTTCTGTGGGCCTGATCTTGAGGGTGGAGCCCCACATCGGTTGAGAGTAAAGCAACGGGCAGCTCTCCAGAGGAAAATCAGGGTATCATCACCAGAAATAGGGTGAATAGATGCTGAATATATATATTTCTTAAAACCCATTCTGATATCAAATTTAGCCCATCATAGCACATGGACAAAGTTTATATATGAGCCATTCTTTATATGCATTTCAAACACCCAGAACACCAACTTGTGCCAAAATTTTCTCAAAAGATTTTCTAATAAGATGTTTACTTGATTCCCTAGGACAATTACACTTTCCATTCTTATATTCTAACACAAAGAGGCTGAAGGTCAAATATGTCAGCTGAGGGGAGGAACACATTCTTGAATATTTAAGAAGCAACTGTGCAATGCTTTCTCAATGCAGCATTTTTCAGAGCAAGTTAAAAACAAAAGCAAACAAAAATTCCAAAAGAAAGCCCCAAATATAATTCATTGAAAATAGGGATACTGAATATCATTCACTGATTTTTTTTATTTTACTTTATTTTTTAGAGCAGCTTTAGGTTTACAGCAAAATCCAGCAGAAAATACAGAATGTTCTCCTATTCTCCCTTCTGCCTACACATGCACAGTCTCCCCCACTATCAGCATCCCACCCAGAGGGGTACATTTGTTAATATCAGTGAGCCAACATTGACATGTCATTATCACCCAAAGCCCATAGTTTACATTAGCGCTCACTCTTGTTGTACATTCTAGAGGTTTCAACAAAGGTAGAGTGACGTCCACACACTATTATAGTATCATACAGAATTGTTTAACTGCTCATTCATCACTTCGTCTCTTCAACCTCAGACAACCATTGTTGTTTGTTTGTTTGTTTATTGTCACTGCAGTTTTGCCTTTTCCAGAATGTCGTACAGCTGGAATCATACAATATGTAACCCTTTTAGATTGGCTTCATTCACTTAGCAATATGCATTTAAGGCTCCTCCATGTCTTTTCATGGCTTAATAGCTCATTTCTTTTTAGCACTGAATAATATTCATTTGTCTGGATGTACCACAATTTATCCATTTACCAACTGAAGAATGTCGTGGTTATTTTGTTTTGTTTCCTGACAGTAAATTTTTCTTACTCTAATAAATTATAAAATTCTGCTTATTAATATTTTACTAAATAATTAGTAATCAAAGCAAAATTCAAACGTATATTTCAGAAAGACATTCCTTCGTAAAAAGTAATAAGCTCTACAAATAATTTTTCAGGTTATAATAGCAATTGTGTGCTTATATATAATTTTGAAAAATAAGAAGAGTACAAAGAAAAAATACAACTACTTGTAACTTCAAAATTCAGAAACAAATGGCATTAATATTAATATTTTGGTGTATTATATATACATTTTCCCAGGAATTTATATTCTAAGATTTTAACTCCACATTATATGATACATAGTTTAGCTTATCTTTAAATATTCTTCCTTTTTAATTTTTTTCCTCTTGTATACATACATGGATAAATATTCTTCTGAAATAGCATTTTTATTTATTTTATTTTAAAACATATTCTAAAGCTATAATCTTTAAAAGTCATGTAGAAAAAAGTAACTCAGCTCTTTAAATTAGATTGTCAAAAACATCATCAAGAACCTAGAAATAATTTTTTTCTTTTCAAAAATGCATTTATTATGCATTTCCAGATCAATAGTGTAATGCATGGTTTTTTGAAAAGTAATAGGAAAATAACCTCATGTTCATTACAGCATTATTCACACTAGCCAAGATATGAAATCAACCTAAGTATCCATTGTATTCATCAATGGATGAATAGATAAAGAAATTGTGGTACACATATACAATAGAATATTACTCAGCCATAAAAAAGAAGGAAATCCTGCCATTTGTGTCAATTTGGATGAACCTGGAGGACATTATGCTAAGTGAAATAAGCCTGACACAGAAAGACAAATACTATATGATTGCACTTATATGTGGACTCTAAGAAAACCAAACTCATAGCAGAGAGTAGAATGTTGATTGTCAGGAAGTTGGGGTTAGCAGAAATGGAGAAACGGTCAAAAAGTACAAACTTTCAGTTATAAGTTCAGAGAATCTAATATAAATCAAACTCATAGCAGACAGTAGAATGTTGATTGTCAGGAAGTTGGGGTTAGCAGAAATGGAGAAATGGTCAAAAAGTACAAACTTTCAGTTATAGGTTCAGAGAATCTAATATACAACATGGGTGGTGATGGATGTGTTCATCTGATTGTTGTAAGCTTGTATGCTTTGAATATATTCCATCTTTATTTTTAATTAAATATTTTTAAATGAAATAAACTTTAAATATAATAAAATATAAACAATTACAAATAAGCTTATAAAAAACATCCATAATCATACTACCTAGAGAAAATTATGTTGTTACTTACCTTTCTACTTATGTGTGTGTGTATATATGGGTATGTGTGTATAAAAGAAAGCTGTATACATACACACACACATGTGTATGCATGGTTTTGAATTAAGTTCTTTTTTTTTTTTTGAGATGGAGTCTCACTCCATTGCCCAGGCTGGAGTGCAGTGGCGCGATCTCGGCTCACTGCAACCTCTGCCTCCCGGGTTCAAGCGATTCTTCTGCCTCAGCCTCCCGGGTAGCTGGGACTACAGGCAGATGCCACTATGCCTGGCTAATTTTTGTATTTTTAGTAGAGATGGGGTTTCACCAGAGTGGCCAGGTTCGTGATCCGCCTGCCTCAGCCTGTCTCGGCCTCCCAAAGTGCTGAGATTATAGATGTGAGCCACCGCATCCGGCCGAATTAAGTTCTTAAAACCATCTACAAAAAAAGAAAATAGCACATAAACATGAAAATCATGTAACAAAAGCTCACTCATTCATTCATTTATACACTCAAAACCTGTGTTGAGCCTCTGCTATTTACCTGGTGTGGGCTGGGTTCCAGGAATATAAAGACCTTCAGGACAAGGTGTCTGTTCTGTGCATGTCTATATTCCATCCAGGAGAAGGAATTTCTATCACATAAGAATAATTTATCACTGTGCACACCATCATGCAAGCTCAAGCACAGAAATGTGGTGGCAAAAGTGAGACAATGGTGAATTAACTAAAATTACAACTTCATCCAGATTCTCATTCATAAATTATTTTCTCATATTTTATGTTCTGAAGCTTGGTTTTCTAGCTACCAAGCTAGCAACAGACTGGAAGATAACAATAAAGAAATTACTTTCTTGTTTTTTAGCACTTCAATACGTTCCCTGTATTATTGTATACATGTATTGCCACATACAATTTTATCTCACTTAAGTTTCATGCTCAGTTAATTTCTTTTCCTTTCCAAGTGAGAAGGTGGCACACAGGACAACACAAAAAAAGCCTCTTTCCCAGAACTGCACAGCTAGAGTAGAATTTTAAAACTCCATTTTTAACAAACAGCAATTGCCAGTTTACAAAACCATACGCCCATGGAGAAACTCCGTCTCTACTAGAAATACAGAAAATTAGCCGGGCATGGTGGCGCATGCCTTGTAATCCCAGCTACTCGGGAGGCTGAGGCACAAGAAACACTTGAACCCGGGAGGCGGAGGTTGAGGTGAGCCGAGGTCATGCCACAGCACCCCAGCCTGGGCATCAAGAGCGAAACTCTGTCTCAAAAAACAAAACAAAACAAAAAAACTATATTCCATACGTAATGTTTAAACAAAAATATTTTGGCTGGGTGCAGGGGCTCACACCTGTAATCCCAGCACTTTGAAAGGCCAAGGCAGGCAGATTACTCAGAAATTTGAAACCAGCCTGGGCAACATGGTGAAACCCCATCTCTACTAAAAATACCAAAAAAAAAAAAAAAAAAAAAAAAAAAAAGCTAGGCATGGTGGTGCACACCTGTGGTCCCCACTACTCATGAGGCTGAAGTAGGAGGATCACCTGAGCCCAGGAAGTGGAGACTGCAGTAAGCCAAGATCACACCACTGCACTTCAGCCTGGGTAAAAGAGACCCTATCTCAAAAAATAAACAAATACATATATAGTATATATTTATATATTATATATTTATTTATGCATGCTTACATATATAAGGAAAAATTATGTCTTTACCAGACAACTATTAATTCATTTATTCAATTTATTTAATAAATAGTTTTAAGTTTACCATACGTCAGCACTGGATCAGCGATGAACAAACCAGACAAAAATCCCTACCCTCAGCTACTTTGGAAAATAATCTGGCAATTCCTCAAAATGTTAAGCAGAGTGAACATGACCTGGAAATTCCACTCCTGGATATCTACCCAAGAGATACGAAAACATATGTTCACACAGAAATGTACACGAAGGTTCATAAAGGCATTATCATAATAATTGGAAAACAGAAACAACCCAAATGCCCTTAATGGATGAATGGATAAACAAAATGTGATATGCCCACACAGCAGAATATTATTGAGCCAAAGAAAAAAAATGAAGTGCTAACACCTACCACAACATGGACGTACCTCAAAAACATGCCAAGTGTTAAGAAGCTAGTCACAAGATGTAACATATTGTATAATTCCACTTACGTGAGATATCCAGAATAGGCAAATCCACAGAGACGGAAAGTAGATTAGAAGTTCCCTAGGGCTGGATGGCGGGGAATGAGGAGTGACAGCCCAGTAGGAATGGGGTTTCCTTGGGGTTGAGAGGAATGTTCTAAACTTGTATGATAGTCACAAAACTGGATATACTAAAAACTACTAAATCATATACTTTCAGGGTAAATTTTATGTTTGTAAATTCGATCTCAAAAAAAGATGTTAAACAAAATCCCTCTTCGCATAGGGTTTATAGTTTCTGGTGTAACTCCTTTCCATTTTTCCTGGTTCTGATATGAAGATAGCCTATTCCAGATTTGATGCCACTGGGTAAATACTGGGAGTGGAGGGGGGGAAGAAAAGGAGAAAGCAGGGTATTGAGCATTTATTAATTTATGGTAATATCCAACTAAATAGTAGCTCTTTGGTGCTGTACCCCATGCTACCCCCTGTCACAGAAACAGGGAAAATTGTTTCCATTGGCAGAATAGTCATACGCTGCCTCTTACCAACTTTTAGGAAGACAAAGAAGGAATGAGGAAGAAGAAAGGGGATGGAAGAGAAGTGAAGAAGTGAGAAAAACAGGAGGAGGAGGAGGAAGTTAGAGAAAGAAAAAGAAAAGAGGAAAAAAGAAAATAGATGAGAAGTTAAGGTAGAGGAAAATGAAGGAGGAAATGAAGCAGAAACATTAACTGAGCATTTACTAAGTGCCAAACACCATACTGGGGTGTTTCTATACACTGTGTTATCAAATCTGCAAAATAACCCCATGAGGTAAATATTCTTACTGTACCTGTTTCACAGATTTGAAAACTTGAGTGTGGTGAATACAGCATTTTCAGAGGTACCACTGCTGGGAGTTCTACCACTCAGCCCTTGAGCAGCACATCCATCTTCTTTCGCCCAGAAATCTGGGTATTGGGCTCCATAGTGGACCAGTAGTATAATCTGTGTTATTGTTGGCTCTTTCCTTAGTCCTTCCCCATCCCTGAGATGCTTGAGCTTCCTAATATTCTGTAATATACACCAGGAGATAGTTTTGATATACATAACTAGGAATTTTGCCTATGGCAGACAGAGTTCAGATAACTTAACTGAGGACACACAGATATATGTGGTGGAAATGGGACTTGATCCCTGTCCACCTGATTCCAAGCATTGACTCTTAGCCATGATTTCCTACAAAAAGCACGAGGTGTGTAGGCCATAGCTCCGTGATCCACCCGCAGTGAAGACAACACCAGCATGCAGGTTGTGTTTCAGGTGGGAAACGTTTTGTTCTGTTTCATTCTATAGAAATATGTAGGCATAGACACCAAATACTTTATACATACTAAAACTTAATTAATTGATCTTAAATAATACTGCATACTCTCACTTAAATGAAGAATCTAAAACAATCACACTCGTAGAACCAGAGAATAAACTGGTGGTTACAGAGGCTAGAGGGTGAGGGTATTAGGGAAATGATGAACAAGGTACAAAAATCTCAGAAGGAATATGGGGGTTTTTTTGAGATCTATTGCATAGTGTGGTGAATATAGTTAATAAACAGTATTGTACATTTCAAAATTGCTAAGAGAGTAAATTTCAAATGTTCTCATGACAAAAAATGCTAAAGATATGATTTCATTCTTTTTTATGGCTGCATAGTATTCCACATATTTTGTAGCAACATGGATACAGCTGCAAAAGATGTAGCTTAGGATAATGGAGAGGGCATTGTCCTAAGTGTATTGATGCAGGAACAGAAAATCAAATGCCACATGTTCTCACGTTTAAGTAAAAGCTAAACATTGAGTACACATGGACATAAAGATGGAAACAACAGACGCTGGGGACTACTGGAGGAGAGAGGGTGGAAGGGGAGGGAGGGCTGAAAAACCAGCTATCAGGTACTATGCTCACTACCGGGGTGATAAGATCATTAGTATACCAAACCCCAGCGACACACAAATTGCCTGTGTAACAAACCTGCCCATGTACCCCCTGAAACTAAAATGAAAGTTGAAAAAACTGCTAAATATTTGAGGTGATGTGAGGTGATGGATATGTTAACTAGCTTAATTTAATTATCCTACATTATCTATGTATATATACATAGATATATACTACTTAAATATAAGGAGTATATATCTTTGAAGGAGTCTTTTTTGTCTCACCCAAACTGAGTACAGATCTGTGGATTAATCAAATTAACTCTCAAATGACAACATGGATGTTAAGATAAATTTCCTTATTTGTGTCTAACCTGGGGAAAAAATTAATTGTATGTCTATAAAAAGAAAATATGTACATATGTGATAAATTATAACATCACTTTTTACCCAGAAATATACACAATTATAAATTGTCAATTTACAATAAAAATTGTTATTAAAAATGCTGATGTTATTGGGTTTTTAAAACATTAAACATTTAATGTTTAAGAAAATCCCACCGGGCACAGTGGCTCATGCCTGTAATCCCAGCACTTTGGGAGGCCAAGGAGGGCGGATCACCTGAGGTCGGGAGTTCGAGACCAGGCTGAGCAACATGGAGAAACCCTGTCTCTACTAAAAATACAAAAATTAGCCAGGTGTGGTGGCGCATACCTGTAGTCCAAGTTACTTCGGAGGTTGAGGCAGGAGAATCACTCGAACCCAGGAGATGGAGGTTGCAGAGAGCCGAGATCTTGCCATTGCACTCTAGCCTGGGCAACAAGAGCAAAACTCTTTCTCTAAATAAATAAATAAATAAATAAATAAATAAATAAATTTTTAAAAAAGAAATTCCCTATAAAGGATTCTCTGTAACATTAATGGAAAGAAATGGTGAAGAGGCAGTGAAGTTGAGGAGAAGTTTTCTTTAACGGGGGACCACTGTTCAGAACAGTCTGGGAGATGTGTGCTTTTGTCCTCTTTATAGACAGGAGGATCATTATTCTGCTCAGCCAAGGTCACAGGACTAGGACGGTGGAGCTGG
Organism: Symphalangus syndactylus; assembly: GCF_028878055.3. Taxonomy (NCBI): domain Eukaryota; kingdom Metazoa; phylum Chordata; class Mammalia; order Primates; family Hylobatidae; genus Symphalangus; species Symphalangus syndactylus. Next base: position 23,539,815 of record NC_072438.2, on the reverse strand, counting down.
TATTTGACCTTGGGCCCACAAAAATACACTGCAGTTTGTGCAGGGAGAACCAAATGGTCTACCTCCACCCTCCTGGGTTCTTTGGCAGGGCTATGAATTAAATCGGCATATAAGAGATTAGCAAGAAAAAACTATGTTTAACTACACATGTTGGCACAGGGGTCCCGCGAAAATATGAGAGTTGAAGAAAGACCAGATGATTGAAGCTTATATAGCAGCCTGAGCTACAGAAAGGAATAGGAGGAGCTTGGAGCCTCTGGGGGTGGTAGAGACAAGCTATGAGAAGGGGAGGGAGGAAATATAAGGTGAATAAAAGTTTGTCTTGTTATGCAAATAAAGTATCTCAGGTAATAAAAATTGTCTAGGAACAGCCCTCTTCCTGATACAGATAGTTTTACTAATATAGATTTCTTTTACAAGAAACGTAACTTTCTTTTTTTTTTTTTTTTTTTTTTTTCTTGAGACGGAGTCTCGCTCTGTCGCCCAGGCTGGAGTGCAGTGGCGCAATCTCGGCTCACTGCAAGCTCCGCCTCCCGGGTTCACGCCATTCTCCTGCCTCAGCCTCTCCGAGTAGCTGGGACTACAGGCGCCCGCCACCACGCCCGGCTAATTTTTTGTATGTTTAGTAGAGACGGGGTTTCACCGTGGTCTCGATCTCCTGACCTCGTGATCCGCCCGCCTCGGCCTCCCAAAGTGCTGGGATTACAAGCGTGAGCCACCGCGCCCGGCCAGAAACGTAACTTTCAATTTACATTAGGCATACATTTCTTTTACAAAGGGCAGCTTTTCAGAGATACTCCTGAGTCTGCAGTTTATCTGAATAACCAGCTTGAAATATGCCAAGAAGTGTATTTTGGGGTGGCACATCTTGTCTCCCACAGTATGTTTTGAGGTGGTGCATCCTGAGCCCCAACAAATGAGCATCTTGGAAAGAGATATGGCTGGCCACTGCACAGCCAGGGCACAGAAAAATGTGAATAGCGCTCCAAACCTCACCCTCGAAGGCCACTAGGGGGAAAAACAGCTCTCCACAGTGCAACATACCTGCTAGATGTTACAATAACCCAAGCCTATGATGATGGCCTGAGTCATTCATAGAAGATATACCCATTAAGGTCATCATCTTCACAAAACTAGTTATATGCAACACGTCCTACGTCAAAATGTTTCTCAACATTTGTTAACCTGTCAAACACATTCTCAACTAATCTCCACCCAGGTCAAGAAAATGTGATTGAGTGTCACTTCCTGAGTCTGGCTGGTATTGCAAAATACAAATTCAACATTTTTTCGAACACATCTCACCCCCAGACCTGCCATTGGCATGCACATCTTTAACCACAAACCACATCATTGAAAATGAGAAAGAAAACTGTCCTCTGGCTGGGTGCTTCATTGGACTCGCCAGGTGAGACCATCTCTGAGGGCCTTTGACAGTTCAGTTTGACTGCATAATCTGTTTTCAAGACCCTTTAAAAGACTACATTGTCTAGTACTTTTCTTTTATGAGAAGAGCTTCCCCCAACCCACTCTGCTGTCTTCTAGCAAAAACACCAGAAAGCCAGTTTTCTCCCCCTTGTTTTGTTGTTGTTTTTGTTGTTCGTGGTGGTGTGTTTTGTTTGTTTTAGTTTTATTTTTTCAAATTCCACGGTTATTTTCAAAATGAAGATCTAGCTTACCGTGTAATTTTTAAGTTTATGTTTATGTTGCAGAGACTGGGAGAACTGTTTAGTCACCACCTTGAGAACCTTAACATCATCTATCAGTTTACATGGTACTTGCCCTGTGGAGGAATTCAGAACTCTCAGATTGTTTTACCTTTAGTCCCTGGAAGCTTTGGACTATTGGAATATAAGCTGGAATAAGAAACTCATTGATTTGAAAGTGGAGTGAAGTGATTATCTGTCTAATAACCCGATGGTCAAGTTTTTTTTTTTTCCAAATAGGGTTTTCAGAGTACACAAATGAGCACACACTCACAGATGCATAAACACTCTAAGACATTCATCACCGGTGGTAACCATCACTCTACATCGACTGAAGGTTACATCTGGACTCAGCATTTCTTTTTTCTTTGGGGATTTTCACCCATAAATAATATGCAGTTGTTCAATTTATTGCTAAACTACAGAGATCCAGCGAAGAATGAATACATTAATATTGCAAATGCATTTACTCTTTGACTCACTGACCCCATTTCTAGGAATTCAACCTACAAATATCTCTGCCCATGTGAAAGATAATAAATATACCAGATTAGTCATTGCAGCATTGTTTATAAGAGAAACTGGCGCCGGGCGCGGTGGCTCACGCCTGTAATCCCAGAACTTTGGGAGGCCAAGGTGGGCGGATCAAGAGGTCGGGAGTTCGAGACCAGCCAGACCAACATGGTGAAACTTCGTCTCTACTAAAAATACAAAAATTAGCCAGGCCTGGTGGTGCACACCTGTAATCCCAGCTACTCAAGAGGCTGAGGCAGAAGAATCACTTGAACCCGAGAGGCGGAGGTTCCAGTGAGCTGAGATTGCACCACTGCACTCCAGCCTGGGTGACAGAGTGAGACTCCATCTCAAAAAAATAAAAAATAAATAAAAAAAGAAGAGAAACTGATTGCAAACAACCTGAATGATGTTCCTAACAGGGGTTGGGTTAAATAAATTACAAAACATCTCTCCCATGGAATATTATGCAGCTGAAAAAAATAAAGTGAGGAATCTCTGTATGTATTGATACAGAATAATCTCCAGGATGTACTATTAAGGAGTACAAAGTATTTTGTATTGAATGTTTCCTTTTGTGTAAGAAAAGGTAGGGAATAATAACGTGTTATTATGTGTATGTATGTGCTTGCATTTTTGCAAAGAAACCCTAGACGGATCTACATGAATCTTTAAACAAGTAGTCATCTGAATAAGAGGTGTGGGACCAGAACAGGGGACAGGAGTGGGAATGAGTTTTTTTCATAGTGTTTTATTTTTAAGCCATGTGTATACCTTACCTTTTCAGAAATAACATAAAAATCACCAAATGTAATCTAAAACAAATCTATATACTTAAATTACAAAAATGGACCATTGGGAAAGAGCCCGTTTTTTCCATCTTATCAGGCATGCTTATCGAATACTTCAATTGGAAATTCAACAAAATAAAGTATGTGTGCAGCTACATCTGACGTTCATTCAAAACCACACAGTGCTGAAGCAACATCCTTCCTCTCAGCATTCATGCTTCTGCTACCACCCAGGGGCACTGAGTTCACAGCCAGCTCACAGAAGGTAAGAAACTGCACACAACCCTTAGAGAGGAGACAATCTTAGATATGCGCATGCTTCAGAGAAGAACATCTGGAAATTCTGCAATGTTCCTGAACTCAACATACCCCTGTTTCCTTGGGTCCTTTTAGGCCAGGGTTCACAATGGGGTCACACTAATCCTCACAACCTCTATTTTAGCAGCTCATGAAGCCTCTATTGTTCTGCAGAACACCTTCCCCTTTCAAAGAGCCTCCCTCTCAATATTTCTGGGGATCTTCAGGGATTATCTCATCTGTACTCAAAAAAGCTGCCCACAGTCCCATGACCTCCATCATGGTTTCCCTCTCTTCTCAATCCCCACTGGTGATACACACGAAGAAGCTGTGGCCTCACACCCCCGACTTGGCCTTCCAGATCCTCCAGCCTCTCCCTTTGGCTCTCTGCCTTGGATCCAGCCCCAGTAGGCTCTCCCAAAGGAAGGAAGGCGACTAAGGTCCGGTTATCCATTTCCTCAGCTGGCTTCCTCCCTGCAGGGTTGCCTCAGGCCACTGGGTTCCTTGACAGAGGCCACTGCTCTTCTCAAGATGACCTCTCCGTGGGACTCTCTCCTTCCAGATTCCCACGACCTCCCTATTGCCTCACTCCGTGGGGCCTTGGTGCATCTCTGTACACATCAAGTCTTGGCAGATAGTCCCTATTAAACCTCCTCTGGATTTTCCTGATTTGAGTGTGCCATCTGTGTGTCTGGATGGGGCCTGACCGATTTGGACTCTCCCTGCCTGCAAGGCAGTTTATGTATGTCCCATCATTGCCTTTGGTGGGCACCATCTCTGTGAACCTCCAGCTGTGCCATGGCTGGGCCACACTTAGAGAGCTGGGTCCTATCCCAATACTATTTGTGGCTCTGTGTCTCGTAACATTCTTAAAGACCCTACTCTTTCTCCTTAGGGCTCACCTAATGGAGAGGGATGCTACTAATAATTATGCAAGGACAAAGGACACCCACTGGCACGATCATGAGCCATTCGGGATGTTTGGTTTCTACATATATACACAGGAGCACACACATACATAACAAATCTCTGCTACAGATATGATGGATACCTTCTAATCCTTCTCCCTTTTCCAGACCAGCTTTATCTGAAAATAATCCCCCCCACAAATGGACTTCTGAAAGCCCCATGCTATCAGCTCTGATGTATCTGAGCCCCAGAGATAGACACAGCTGAGACAAAGGCTGGAACGTATCTAATCTGAAATTTTAGAAGAAGAATGCAGCGTGGTGTATTTTGGATATGACATTTATATCAGAGAGATGAAGATGGAGGGTGATATATTGCCAGACGAAATGCTAAGAGGACAGCCACTTTATCTTCTTAGTGATTTATATTTAAATATTTCTTAGTAATTTATATTTAAATCACTTTATCTTCTTGGTGATTTGTATCTTCTTAGTGATTTATATCTTCTTAGTGATTTATATTTACTATTTACATTATCAACCAGCATCAATGTGCAGTGGCCAGAAGTCTCTCTCCAGTTGGCCTTTACTGGCTTTCCATCTCATTCCAACAAAAGCCAGTGAAATAGCCTGCAAGGCCTGACCTGATCTGACCTATTTCCTTCCCTCACCTTGATCCTGCCATCCTGGCCTCCTTGCCGTTCCTCAAATAGTTCAGACACATGGCTACCACGGGGACTTGGTTTCTGCTCCTTCTGCTTGAAATGTTCATTCTACAGATATAAGAATGGCTTGGGAGGCCGAGGTAGGTGGATCACATGAGGTCAGAAGTTCGAGACCAGCCTGACCAACATGGAGAAACCCTGTCTCGACTAAAAATACAAAATTAGCTGGGCATGGTGGCACATACCTGTAATCCCAGCTACTCAGGAGGCTGAGGCAAGGGAATCACTGGAACCCAGGAGGCAGGGGTTGCAGTGAGCCGAGATTGCACCATTGCACTCCAGCATGGGCAATAAGAGCGAAACTCTGTCTCAAAAAAAAAAAAAAATGAATAGCTTGATTCCTTCACTCCTTCAGATATTTGTTTAAACATCATCTTCTCAATGAGGCCTATCCAGACTTCTCATTTAAAACCATAGCCCCCAGCCTAGCTTTCCATGTTGTATTATTTCCTGGAGCATGCATCACCTTCGAAAATACAATTTATTCCTTATACAAGCTATTTATTATCTCCACCCACTAGAATGTGCACTATAAGAACATATGCACAATTGCCCATTTACTGAGTAGATCCTAGCACTTAGAAGAACACCTGGAACTCATAAACACACTATGATATCTGTTTAATGAATTAATGATCAAAGCACAAATCTGATCATACACCTCTCTTGTCAAAGTTTTTTAATCTTTTATGGTTTTCCTTTGCTTTCAGGACAAAACTAAATCTCCTTAGCATGTTTATAAAATGGCAATAATTCATTTTCTAGTCTTATACAAGCCATGTTCCCCACTGCCATGAGTTGTTGCAAGAAATAAATTGTTATAATACACGAAGGAGAAGTGCTGGATTTTGCGTGCTGTGATGAGAAAAGAGACTGAGACATAAGCATATTAAGATGAAGAAATTAGTGACTACAGTGTATATTTATATACATTATACACAGTACATCTATACATAGATGTGTATACATAGATATATACATAGATGTGTACATACTATAGGTGGATGTATACATTATATCTATGTATATCGATATCTAAGATATAAATATACTATATAAATATAGATCTATAGATATACATAGATATAGTGTATACACATAGATCTATATACATAGATATAGTGTATACACATAGATCTATATACATAGATATAGTGTATATCTATATACACTGTATACACAATAGTGACTATGATGTATATATCTAGATCTCCACTATGTAGGAAGAGTATTGAATCTTCCCAGCAGCCTCCCTTTATGGACCAGTGCTACCTTTCTTTTGAGGAATTGCTTCTCTTCCTCTTCTGAATAAAAATACCTGTCTTCTTTCATGGTACCACCTCCCTGATCACAGCTAGTCAAATTGTAATAGTCAACCCAGCTAGCCATAGTCATTGGCCCATGGTGGTCATGTGACTCTGGCCCTGCCAATCAGAATGTTCCCTGAGGTTTTTTTCAATTAAAGGGGATTATAAGGGGAAGTTATTTCAACTCACAGGCCTAACCACCGCACACACTACGCACTTTTCTACCTTGTAAAACTCCACTTTTGCGACAAATTAATTCATATATCCCCTCCTCTTTAAAATCTTCTCTAACTTGCTCACTCACCTGCCTATCCACTCCGTGCACCACCCCTGCTGTAGTATAAGTCTTTGTAGTGCATGAACTCTGTTACACCTGATTCATGCCTCTGGTAGCCCTGTCTTCTCAATTAAATATTACTGTTTGCCTTCTCCAAACACTGGGCAGAGAGCTACTTGAGGATAGAAAATCATGTGGATTCACCTTTGTATTTCCAGAACCTACTATAATGAGTTTTGGCTGATATTGCACACCATTCATAGTGGACCACCTGATAATTTTTTCTTGATCAGTACTGACCAGTAGAAATATAATATGAGCCATGTATAAAATTTTACATTTTTATAAGTAGCTATATTATTAAGGAACAAAAAAACCCAGTTACAATTAATGTTAAAATATATTTTAATTAACCTAACATATCCAAAACAAGCATGATCATTTCTACACGTAATCAATATAACAATTATTAATGTGATATTTTATATTCTTTTATCTTTGTACTAAGTCTTTGAAATATGGTGTTCATTGTACACTTACGGCCCATCTTAGTTGGCACTAGCCACATCTCAAATGCTCAGTAGCTGCAAGTATTTTGTGGCTACCATACCGGACAGCATAGTTCTGGATAGTAGTTCCTTGAGAGCAACATCTGTCTTATTCACCTGGTTCTCTTTCACAGATAATTAATAAACCTCTCTCTAGTTCTAAGCAGAGACATATTAAAAGTCTTCCACCTGAAGGGATGGGAATGAATTGCCAAACGCTCTTTGCTTCTGTTGAGTGAAGTAAGCCAAGGCCAGAAAAACAAACATCACATGTTCACACTTATTTGTGAGATCTAAAATTCAAACCATGCCGGGCACAGTGGCTCACTCCTGTGATCCCAGCACTTTGAGAGGCTGAGGCTGGTGAATCACCTGAGGTCAGGAGTTTGAGACCAGCCTGGACAACAGAGTGAAACCAAATCTCTACTAAAAATACAAAAATTAGCCGGGCATAGTAGTGGGCACCTGTAATCCCAGCCACTCAGGAGGCTGAGGCAGGAGAATCGCTTGAACCTGGGTGGTGGAGGTTGGGCAGCAAGAGCAAAACTCCATCTCCAAAAATAAAATAAAATAAAAATCAAACCATCTGAACTCATGGACATAGAAGGTAGAAGGATAGTTGCCAGAGGCTGGGAAGGGTAGTGAGGGGATGAGAGGTAGGTGGGATGGTTAATGGACACACACACACAAAAAAAGAATGAATAAGACCTACTGTTTGATAACACAATAGGGTGACTATAGTCAATAATAACTTAATTGTGTATTTTAAAATAATTTACAAAGTGTAATTGGATTGTTTGTAGCTGAAAGGATAAATGCTCAGTGGGGGTGAATACCCCATTTTTCATGATGTGCTTATTTCACATTGCATGCCTGTTTCAAAACACCTCATGTACCTCATAAATATATGCTACTATGTACCCACAAAAAAGAAATTTCAAATAATAAAAAATACTCTTTGCTGTCATTTGCTCGTGAATGCCACATGTGCCACCTTTCAGGTTTGTTATGCTGCTAAACAGGGAAGCTCTTTAGTTCTAATTGAAGAAGTTATTTCCAGAGGTATTCTTTGCTTTGAAAAAATAATAAAATTACCAGGACAGTGATAGAATAGTAACTCTTCATTCATGAAGGCAGATCTGTAGCAATAATGAATTTTGAGGTAGAGGCAAAATTGAAAGGATCCCAGGGAAGATCCCCTGAATAAAGTGAAATAACAACAACAACAACAACAACAAAATCCAGACTCTCAACTGGGAAGCATTTGGATCAAGTGACAGAAAACCCACTAGTAGCAGAAAGTGCTGGCGTCTCGTGCTTATCCATCTTGGCAATGACCATTTCTGGACCCATCCTCTCAACTTCCAATGGGAAGCACCTGTGACTGCCTGAGAGTCTTCTCTGACTTCCAATACCTGGTCTGCCCCCACACGGGGCAGCCTGGAAGTGTCAGGAATTAATATCCTCCCTGGGAGCGCCCTCAACCAATGACTGGCAGGAATGGAGGATAGAGACCTCAGCTTCCCCATGTCTTTGATTAATTAACTCTGAGGAATGTGCTACACAGTCAGCCAAAGGTCCCCGCAGGATTAAGCTCCAGTTGCCCTCAGTGACAACTTGCTTGGTAACGCATCCTTTATGGGCTGCTTCCCTCCTTCGTCTCATCCTCCCTTCCTCTGGTGTGCTGTGGCATTTCAGTTACTGCGACTCTTGCATGAAGTGAACTATGATGGAAGAAAGAGAAACAGATGCACTGACTTACATGCTATTTATAGTAACTGAGGGATGTCATAAAATGGTAATGATAAGGAATGTATAATTAGCTGTTGCTTTCCACTACCATCATGTGCTGACGGAAGAAAACAACAGGATCAGATCAACTACCAACTATCAACTCGGGTGTAGTGTGAAGTCAGAAGACCTCAATGGCCCTCAACATTGGAGGAGCCCCTCACCTCCTGCAGCCAGAGGGCAGACTGTGTGAAAATCCTACAAGCACAGCATGTTCATTGTGATCACAGCAGAATAATCAAGAAAACTTGGTCTCTATTCCCATCCCTGGCAGATGTCCTTCATTAAAGTCAAGGCCTTGGTGGGGAAGGAGTAAGACCCTGAGATGGGATGGATCTTTGCCTATGTAATGGCAAACCTTGAAACCCTAGATTCCCATGACCCCCCGGTGAGTTGGCAGGAGTCACTTTCTCCTCCCTTACTGAAGGATAGCAGCTCCCTTTGCCTGGAGACTGTGCACAGCCTTGCATTGCAAGAGGTTGCTTGCCTTCTTCAGAACCTGGCTCCCTTCACTGCTTCTAGGCCAATAACTAAGCTCCAGTATCGGTACCATGCTCCTGGGAAGTACTGTCCCTTATTTTAGAGAAAAGGGATTGTTAACCAAAAGAATTGTAGGATCTGCCTAAATATATGTCAGGAATTGTGAAAGCATGCATGAGAATGGTGTTGGACTGATAATGGTGGTACGTAATACACAAGGCTGGATAAGAAAGAATGAATTGATAAAAGGGTACTCTCTCATGACTCAAAATTTAATGACCTGGCAAGGCACTTAGAGCTGGTCCTAATAAAACTGTAGGAATGGCTCATTGAAATCTGGAGAAAAGAAGGCCTGAAATAAATGAGATAAGATTGGCCGGACATGGTGTCTCATGCCTGTAATCCCAACACTTTAGGAGGCCAAGGAAGGATTGCTTGAAGCCAGGAATTTAATACCAGCCTTGGCAATATAACAAGACCACATCTCTACAAAAAATAAGAATTTAAAATATTAGCTGGGCATGGTGACTTGTGCCTGTAGTCCTAGCTACTCAGGAGACTGGGGAAGGAAGATCACATGAGCCTAGGAATTTGAGGCTGCAGTGAGCCATGATGGAACCACTGTGCTCCAGCCTGGGAGACGGTGAGAACTTGCCTCTAATAAATAAATTAATGTTTTTAAAAACTAGATAAGATTTATTTACTACTGTGCTTCAGCTCAGGGAGATAAGCTTACTCCAAAGAATGACATAGAATAACATAGCCAGCTGACAATGTTTCCAGGACAGTCCAAGAAGATGCTCTTCATTAAAACAGTAAAGAATGTGATAGTGATGGGGGTACTGGCTTCACGGAAAAGCTCCAAAGTGGTTTATATTCTGAAGGCCAGGATTGATGGTAGTGATATCATTATGGGACTGGGATTCCTAGTACCAAGAAGCAAAATAGGATTCCGGAATAGTGGAGGCTTGGTGGCAGCAAGGCAGCCATGACTACTACAATGGCATAAAGGCAGCATGGCAAACAGGGGCCTGACAGGCACAAATCTGAGACTGTGGTTAATATATCCCATGGTTCCTAAGAGCTCTTAGATGTGCAATTGATAAGGATATTGTTTGACCTTTACAATCAAAAGTGATCAAAAGCAAGAGAGCCAAATGTTGATGATGTCAGCTACCACAATGGACTATCACAGTCTGATACCCAGTTCCCAGACTGGTGTCTGGAACCTCAGGCCCAGATTTAATCACTTAAGGGAGAGGAAGAGGCCTGTAAGCCACAGCAAGCATATAACGTAGTGATTCTCCCAACCCTTCCCCAAAGGGACCTATACCCATTTATTGGAGTTCCTGCGCATTTGGAGGAATGGAAATACTCAGATCTTCTGATGGCTCGATCACAGAGTCTGAGCTGTCACTGCTACAAGACCCAAAACATAATCATGGGCCCCCTCAGTTAAATAAGGACTTACTGAGGCTAGATGACAAATGGACTCCAGGACTAAGTTTATCAGGACCCATACTGTGATAATTTCCCTAGCCCCCTTTCACATTTGTTCTTTGACCTGTGGAGTAAGAGCCATTATAGTAGGAAAGATGAAGTAAACACCCTTGAAGGTGACCACCATTCCAGAGCAATATCACATCCTAGGTTTCTATGGTTTGAATGTTCCCTCCAAACTTATGATGAGATTCAATTGTCACAGTAACCATATTAAGGGGTGGGGCCTTTAAGAAGCAGAGCCCTCATGAAGAAATTAATGGTGTTATCACAGGATCGGGTTGGTTATTGCAGGGGTCCTGGTAAAAATGATGAGTTTGGCACACTTCTCTCCCTGCCTCATGCACATGTTTCTTCACTTTGCTATGCCTTCTGCCATGGAATGGCCCCACCAGATACTACTGCGATGCTCCTGAACTTCCCAGTCTCCAGAACTGTGAGAAATGTTTCTTGTCTTTACAAATTACCCAGTCTATGGTATTATGTTATAGGAGCAGGAAATAAACTAAGACACAAGTGTAATGCAAGGGCTTGGAACCACCCTTAGAGACTCAAAAAAGAAAGAACAGTGTGGTGATTTCATCATATCCTCCTTTAATTCATCAATCTAACCCCTGGAAAAAAACAAACACTAAATGGACTATGTCAGATAATTTAGCCAAGTGGTAGCCCTAGTTTGCAGTTTCAGTACAAGATGGTGGTATTTTATGACAGCAAATTATCACAGCCTTTGACTCTTGGTATACTGCAAATACCTTATTTTCAATCTCCTTTGGGAAGAAGAATAAGATGCAGTTCATTCACCTTGACTATGCAGGTAACTCACCATCTGGCCCAAGGGCTACGTTAGCTCTACTCTCCTCTATCCCTGTGTAGTCTAAAAGAACCTTAATCTTTGTCTAAACATTCTATATAACATCAGTCTGGCCCCTTATATTGATAATATCATGTTAACTAAAATTAGTAATCATAAGGTGGCAAGTCTTCAAGATGCCCTATTAAAACATATGCAGGCCAGAGAGTGGGAGATAAACCCTACAAAGATTTGGGACTGAGATTATAGTGAGCCAGTGGTCTGGGGACATTCCAGAGCATCCCCTACAAAATAAAGGATATGTTATTTCATCTTCCACCTCCTATCACTATGAAAGAAGTACAGCCCATGGAAGGTTTCTCTGGATTTTGAAGACAGCGCAAGCCACATTTGGGAATATGGTTCTGCTCCATTAATCGTGTAACTCAGAAGGCTCTTGATTTTGAATGACCTCAAAAACAAGAGAGGGCTCTGCAGACAGTCCAGAACCTGGATCTTGACATTTCAGCCATATTACCTAGAAGAAACTATGATTTTAAAGGCAGGGCCAACTACACAATTTTGGTGGCAATGCAAAATGAAAACGTGAAACACTGTTCAAAAAGCAGAAAAAAAAGTACAGCTAAGCTAAACATATTAAAACAATACATTTTCCTTTAAAAATATTATATTACTGACAAAATGTAATCAGAGTAATAGTTATGAATAACAACATAAACCTACAAATTGCAAGAAAATATTGGTGTCATAATTTTATATTTGTATATAATTCAATGTATAATATATAATTTTATATGACATAGTAAACAATAATACTTTCTTAATGTGACACCTTGATTTATTATGAGGTTTCTCTAATTCATTCTTCTGTAAATTTATTTATTAGGTATCAAAATTTATGCTTTTTGAAACTTCATTATTGATCAATATAATTGAAAGTGATATCAAACACATTTATAACCTGCAAAGTTGCAGATAATTTTAATAATTTTAAATTTTGGAAGAATTTTCTGCTAATACAACTGTTACTGAAATGCTAAACATGTTTTATAGCATTGGAATAAATCTGAAAAAATATTTCATTATATAAATTTTAGCACGTCTAGAAGCGATGACTTACAGAAATTTTTTTCCAAAAAATTTAACTCTTCATACAAATCAGTTCTGTGTAACTCTGAATTTTTATTTGAGCTTTAAACATTCATTATCCTTGTTTTTAACATGATTTTCAACTTTACATAATTTTTGTAATGGCTGGTTTTAACAAGTGACTTGCAACAAAATTCATGAAAATTGAACAATCAGCCCTCCTGAGTGGGTATAAGCCAGCTCCAGTGCTCCTCTGTCCCTAAGCCTCACGATTACAGTGTCCATCTTATGATATTGGCCAAAGGGAGAGAGTCTTGGAGGTGCTGCTTATTGTTGAACTTTCTTTTGGAATGTGATATGGTTTGTCTGTGTCTCCACCCAAAATCTCATCTTAAATTGTAATCCCCATAATCCCATGTGTCAAGGGAGAGACACCAGGTGGAGGTGATTGGATCATGGGAGCGGCTTCCCCCATGCTGTTCTCCTGATGGTGAGTGACTTCTCACAAGATCTGATGGTTTTATAAGTGGTGGTTCCTCCTGTGTCATTCCCTTTCCTGCCACCTTGTGAAGGAGGTGACTTGCTTCCCCTTTGCCTTCCACCATGATTTGTGAGTTTCCTGAGGCCTCCCCAACCATGCAGGACTCTGAGTCAATTAAACCTCTTTCCTTCAGAAATTACCCAGTCTCGAGCTGCTCTTTATAGCAGTGTGGGAATGGACTAATACAGAAGGTATGGGAGAAAGCAGGGAAAGGAATCTGTAGGCAGACTGCCATAAAGGAACCACTATTCTTTTCACTTAAATTCAGCTATGGGTGTAAGTCTTCTTTCTTCCTCATCTGTATACTACACAGAGGCCCAGAAGGTGAAGTGATTAGTCACAGATCCAGAAAAGGAAAAGATAAGAGGACAAGATCCCATCCCCCAAGGAAAGAAAGACTCTAATGCAGAGGGAGCAGGAGCTGTGATGGAGATAGCCATTGCCTCTCTCACCCTCCATTCCTATCCCTCGGCTCAAGAAAGGCAGATGTAGCAGAGTGGGACAGATGCCGTTTATTGGTCTGACCAGCGTCCCTAATGGAAGGCTCAGACAGAGCCTCCTATCAGTCATGGCTCCCATCTTCCCTTTCCTGGGAGCTCATGACTCACATCAACAGAAAAGAGTGTCTTGAGCAGGGGAGGCAAAGCCAGGGTAAAAATCTCAGAGTTGGGATACAAGAGGGGCTCAGGATGATGTAGAACCTGTGAGATTGCTAGGCCATCCAGATAAAACATCCATCAGGGCAGAAGAGAGACTGTTTCCCTGCACAGACCACTCTGCCCTTGCCAGAAATAGGAGGGGCAGGAGGAAGAGCTTCCCCCAGAGGCTCCCAATTGGGCCCTTTGTGCCATCAGCATCTCCCAGATGTTGCCCTCAGCTTCCTTAACATTCTGCTCTAGGTAGGATTTTTTTCTGTTTTAGTTATATAATTTTTTTTTCTTCTGCTATTTTCTGACTTTCTAACAGCTTATTGTGAACTGCCTCCTTGGATTGAAGAATAAACATTCTTCATCTTCATACATATATCCTACACCTTCAAACAGATTAGTCTCATCCACCGAAGTCATGATCCCTGCATCTGTAAGACGTGCATGCTTTTTTGTTCTTTTTAGCTGTTTGGTCGGTATGTCTGTAAGCTTTACCTTCTGTTGAGTGTCAAAAACTTTGGCTTGAAGCTCTGTGAAGATCCATGGGGGTTACCATCCTGGTGTCTGAATTTTATTTTAAATGTAAAATTATGCAAGGGAATTTTGATGTTTCCTCTGACATTGTAACTTGTGGAAGTTGGTGCAACAAACTGAAAGTGGGTTCATGATTTTCACATACTTCAAAAGGTCTGTTTAGGCATCCTTTCACTGTACCTTAAATTATAAGGAAAAATTAATTTCAAAACTGTCCTCCTTGTAAATAAGTGGCTCATCTGAAACTTCATATGAATTTGTTTTTCGTCCATCCCAACTCTGCCGTAGCTGGTGCCAGTTGCCATCTCAGGGCAGGCCCAGTGTCCTCTTGGGAGCAGTCCTGAACCCATGACTGACAAATAGATAAATATCTCAACCTCCTCCTGTCTCAGGTACAATCAGTCTGAGGTACATTCTGCACTGCATGCCTTAGTTCCCCAGCAGGCTTCAACCCCAGTTTCCTTCAGTGATAACAGCCTGGTAACACTGTATTGGCTTCCTGCCATCCCTAACTCAATTCCCACTTCTTCATCAGTGTTTCCTGTACCTTCAGGTCGTTTATTACCTCCCAAATAAACTCCCTGGACTTACTCTCTGTCAGAGGGTCTGCTTCTAAAGAAATTCAAAGTCAGTCAACAACTTTGTCTTAGTCATTTAGTGTTGCTGTAACAGAATACCTGAGCCTGAGCAGTTTATAAAGAAAAGAGGTTTATTTGGCTCAAAATTCTGGTGGCTGGAAAGTTCAAGATTGGGCATCTGTATCTGGTGAGGGCTCAGGCTGCTTCGACTCATGGTGGAAGTGAAAGGGGAGCCAGAGTATGCAAAGAGATCACATGGCAGTAGGGGAAGCCAAGGAGGGAGGGAGACAGGTGCCAGGCTCTTTTTAACAGCCAGTTCTCAAGGGAACTAAGAGAGTGAGAACTCACTCACCCACCCCCAAGGGAGCACAGTAATTAATTCATGAGGGATCGGCCCCCATGACCCAAACACGTCCCAGTAGACCCCACCTCTGAACATTGCCACATTGAAGATCAAATCTCAGCATGAAGTTTGGAGGGACAAATATTCAAACCATAGCAAACTTAATCTGGCTTAAATAATAAAGAGGATTCCTTGATGCACAAGAGAAGAGACCACCTTCTTCTCCATCCCAAACCTGAAAAACCACTTCTGGGCTTGTCACAGCTTTGGCAGCAGAGCTGAGCATGATAAAATAAAATGGAGTTTTATTTGTTTGTACTGTATGTTGGTGAAGGAGGCAGCAGCAACAGAGACTGGGGCATTATGCACCAACCATATTATGCATCTGGAGATTCCCAGTGCAGCAACTGGGACAGGGGCTACTGAATCCCTCAGACTTTAGGCCATAAGCCAATGAAACTTTGCTGTGAAAGGTGAGATAATACTTTTCACTTTGCAGGCCATGCAACCTCTGTTGCCACTACTCAACTCTGAAGTAGCTTGAAAGCGGAGTAGACAAGCATAAACAAACGAGCATGGCTGAGTTCCAGTAAAACTTTATACACTAAAATTTGAGCTTCATGTAGTTTTCAGATGCCATGAAATAATGTTCTTTTGATTTTTTTCAACCATTTAAAAATGGAAAACCCACGTGTGTCTTTGGGGTTGTACAAAAGCCAGAATGGGCCCCTGCTATGGGCCATTGACACGTGCTCTCAATAAGGCTGTGAATTACAGGTTTCCCTGCACACGATGTTGTAAGCCCCTTGGAGGTTTGGAGATTCCAGCACCTACGACTGATTTTTCATGAAGGTTATTGAGGATGTGAACAGAATGTTTCAGTACTTTCCCCATCTATCTGCCTCAGCTTTCCTCTTCCTACCCTTCCTCCCTTATCAGGAAGCACTTCTATAATAATAGGATTGCTAGGAGCACAGAATTCTTGGGCCATGTTTTACTTCTGGACAAGGTTACTTTACTCCAAGTATGGTGTCCTCCCTGGCCTGTCCACTCCAGCTGTAGACAGGGATGGCCCCTAGAGGGAAGCCTGACAATCCAGCTGTTACATAATGAGAGCTGATCTCCAATCTGTGATTCTACTTCTCTGTAGCAGCCCCGTTTGACAACTTTGTGGGAGGAGGAGTTCAATCTGTTGTCCCTGGATATAATACCAAAAAACTGTCACTGCTCTTCCCAAGACTCCTAATCAATATCATCAGTACATACTGGCTGAGTAAATATATGCAATCTCTGTCACAACTACCCAACTCAGCAGTTCATGAGGGATCATGAACCCTGTGGACTCCTCACAAACGGCGGAGTTGAGTAGTTGTGACAGAGGTTGCATGGCCTCTGAAAGGATTATTTCACCTTTTACAGAAAATGTTCATTGGCCTACGGCCTAAAGCCTGAGGGATTCAGTAGTCCCTGTCCCAGTTGCTGCACTGGGAATCTCCAGATGGATAATCTGGTTTGTAGATAATTTTCCAGCCTCTGTTGCTGCTCCTTCTTCACCAACATATAAGAAATAAAATTACATTTTATTTTAATATCCTCAGCTCTGCTGTCAAATATTTGTTATAATTTAACAAATTAATAAATTTGTTAAATAAAGTGCAAATGCTGAAGACAAACTCAGTAGTTGAGAACATAAACCTTTGTATGGATTAGTCTCCCTACCTGAAAATATTTCCAATCCACCCCCTCACACCTTCACCTCTCATCTGGCTAATAGCTCTCATCTTTCCAGGTTCAACTTAAGGAACACTTTTTCTGGAAAGCCTCCTTTCCTGATGCTAGACTATGTTAGGTTTCCCCCAGTGCACAGTCCCAAAGGACTGTGTTTCATCTTCATCCCACAAATGAAAGTAGATAATAACTACTAATTTAGGCCCGACATGGTGGCTCATGCCTATAATCCTAGCACTTTGGGAACCCAAGGCGGGCAGATCACTGCGGTTAGAAGTTTGAGACCAGCATGGCCAACATGGCAAAACCCCATCTCTAGTAAAAAGAATACAAAAAATTAGCCAGGCATAGTGGTGTGTGCCTGTAGTCCCAGCTACTAGGGAGGCCGAGGCATGAGAATCACTCGAACCTGGGAGGCAGAAGTTGCAGTGAGACGAGATGGTGTCACTGCATTCCAGCCTGGGTGACAGAATGAGACTCAGTCCTCCCCATCCCCAACTAATTTAGTTATCAGCCAGTGAGGGTCAGGAGAGACACTCTCTCCCTCTCTCTCTCTATCTTTATCTCTCTCTCTCTCCCTTCCTCCCTCTCTTTCTCTGTCTGTCTCTCTCTCTCTCTCTCAATCTCTCCCTCTCCTTTTCTCTCTCTCACCCACTTCCCTCCCTCCCTTTCTCCTTCCCCCTCCTACCACCAAATTTTATTAATAGCAGCAGTGGTGAACAATGACTTCACTCTGATTATAATTCCGTACAGATCATTGTACCCTACAAAATTCAATCAAGTTTAATGTGTTGCCCTGAGAGCTCGTCACTGTGTGTTAACTATTTTTAAATTTCACAAGCACCATTTTAGAGTTACTATGTCACATGTCCTACAGCAAAGTCATGAAGGTGCAGCTGGCACAGGTCAAATGAACACCCTTCTACTTTTGTGTAGGGGAGAAACACACACACACACACACACCGTTTGGCTTTTTAACATGCATTTTTCTCAAATAAGTAAGTCATTTCAGTGGAGAGTTTGGGTAATTCTGACAGCTGCCCTTTAAGAGCTACATGATAAAAGAACTTCCAAAGGACCAAATCACATAACAATGAATACATGTGCTTTAGAGAACCTGCTGCATTCTACATCTTTTAGGGGGAAAAACAAAACTATATTCCTAAAATGCTAAGCAGACTGATTTAATATGTATACGTTTCATATTGAAACATGTTTTAAAGAGACTACCAAGAAAACACAAATACATAAGACTTCAAGTAATGAGTTATTATGGTGAAATTAGCATCGTTCAAATTTTCCAACCTGCTTCATTGGTTATGCATGTGGGTGTTTGAAACCCTTGACAGGTCTTTAAAAACAAGCTCCCAGTCTCAGCAATAGCTGTGCCCTGTTCTCCAGCATGGGCTTTCAATTTGCCCTTCTCTTTGGTGCCAAAAGTCTCCTGAGAAGCGTAAGGCTGAGTTCTGGGTTTCAGATGCCTGTGAATGAAGTTCTAGCAACTGCAGAGTCTCCAATGATGATTCATTGTCCTGAGTTCCACTTTCTTACCCTGGGAAACTTCAGAAAGACTGACTAAATGGAAATGAGCATTAGGAGCTAGGTCAGCTTGCTTGGGCTGTCTCTTAGGTTAGTGGAACTGGGATTACTTCTCAATCAGCCATGTTCATTTGGCACTTTTGGCAAACCTCAATTTTCACAGCAGGAGAAATAAAAAAACCTAGTGTTCACTTGGCACATGCCTGCTTCTAGTCTTTACTTTGGAAATGTTCATTGTTGTGTTAGCTTTCTATGGTGGCCATAACGAACTATGAATTTGAGGGAACACAATTCAGTCTGTAACAATTGTGTTGAAGCTGAAATTCAAACAGGTAAGCTATCAGCTGGCCAACGTGTGGTCATTCCCACTTCCCATCAAGGTTTGTTTTTTTATTTTCATTTTTTTATCAAACTCTTGTGCCTTCCAACATATATTTTTAAATCAACCAATATTTAGGAATGTTTCCCTTGTCTTGGTTCCCCAAACCCAAGGATCTCACTCAATCTGATCAAATGCTGACTAGGTCATGGCTGGTCGGGGTAAAGTATTATGACAGACACAAAGACAAAGAGGTGAAGTTGCTGTCCTCAAGAGAGACATAAAAACAAATGGATCTGGAACTAAGTAAGGCTTTGAGGAGGAGGTGAGCAAAGGTACCAGATCCAAAGGCTTATGTTGAGAATAGGGAACTGAGAGAAGGTTCATGGAGAGTGCAGTGGGGTCTTCTAGGACACAGACCTAGTAAGGCAGTTTAGGGGCAAATGGAAAGATCTTGAATAGCAGAATTTTTTTTTTTTTTTTTTTGAGTCAGAGTCTCACTCTATCACCCAGGCCGGAGTGCAGTGGAGCAATCTAGGCTCACTGCAACCTCCATGTCCTGGGTTCAAGCAATTCTCCTGTCCCAACCTTCAGAGTACCTGGGATTACAGGCATGCACCACCACGCCCAGCTAATTTTTGTATTTTTAGTACATACAGGGTTTCACCATGTTGTCCAGGGCTCCTGACCTCAAGTGATCCGCCCACCTTGGCCTCACAAAGTGCTGGAATTATAGGCATGAGCCACTGTGCCTGGCTTCTTGAATAGCAGATTTTAAAATTTGAAATTTGTCTTGCCAAGGGTAGGAAACCATTGCTGATTTTGAGCGAGAGGACAATGCACTCAGGACCCTAGCACAGGACATTGCTCTGGCAGCATTGTGGAAGTTAGGCTGAAGGAGAAACCAAGCAGAAGCAGAGAGACCAGTCAGAAGGCAATGATATATTTGAAACCTGTGATTTACCTTGTACAAAGGCTAGAACTGGCAGTTGTATGGTTCTGCTCTGGGTTGCACTCCTAATGTCCCACATAGCCTCTTGGGTCTATAAATATAAATATGTGCATAAAAACACATAGAAAAATGTCTGCTACTCTGCATGTAGTATGACAGATGAGATTTGCCTTCTTCCCCATTTTTCTATATTGTGTAGATTTTTTTCAAGTAAGCAGCCATTATTACTCTTATATTCAGGAAAAAAAGTGAAGTTACGTTTAGTTTTTAAAAATAAAGCCTTATTTTTCCTATGGAACTCAAAATGGCATTCTCTAATTGAGTCGCAGGTCACTGTGCTGTGAGTGGCTAAGTCGCCTGGTAACCCAGGCAACATGAAGGCAGCAGACACTGTGTTCTCCAAGCTTGGCCTAAGAGACACCCCTTGGCTGGGGCTCCCATGGGATTGGCCTGAGGAGTCAGACAGTCCTGAGACAAACCATGAATTATGAATTGGAAGTTGGTTGGTTGGGTCCTTTTCTCTTTCTCTAAGTACCCAAAAGTCTTATGCTGCTTGTCATCTTCCCTCACGGCTCCCCTCACACACCCTAGCAATATCACACACTTCAAGTGTTCTATGAAAGTATGGCATAAATACAGAAAAGCATGGCACACCATGTTATTAATCTTCCCTTGTACCCTCCCTGGCCTCCTCCAACAAAAGAAAGCTAAAGAATCCCCCACCCTCTGTTTTCCTCTATTAAACTTAGTTCATTCACACTTGGAAGGTCTACTTCATCCAGGCAGGGCTAGGCTAGGGCTGCAAAGATGGGTGAGTCTGCAAAGAAGCCACAGTCCCAGGGTAAAGTCAGGAAAGGACCCAAACACTGCTGACACCATGGAGATGGGCCCTGTTAGGGAATTCTTTTCTCTTTTGCAGGGAGAGAGGTCAACAGAAGGATCCAGGGAGGAGTTGATGCTTAAGGTATGTCTTAGAGTCTGCCAGATGGGAGACAGGGCAGGAAGGAAAATCAGCACAGAGAGACCAACACGTTCAAAGACCCTGAGGAGGGAGAGAGTAGAGAGCACATCTGGGTAGAGCACCAAGCAGCTTGGTTAGAGGAGCCCAGCCGAGCACACCTTCTGTAAGAAGCTGATACCGCTTTTACAGTACACACTAGTGTCTACACCAAATGAACATGTTCTACCACATGCCAGGTTTTCACGGATTTCATTCCTCTGCAGTCTCACTTCCCATCCTTAACGCTTCTGAACGTGGCCTGGTTCCTGCTCCTGCCTGCTCCCTGTGGCGGTGTCCGACTGAAACCAGCCCAGCTGTCCCAGAGAAGTGATGTCTACTGTTTTTTGGATAAACATGAAAATTGACCCTCTCATCTTAAAGATTGAAACTTACGTTTGTCTTATCTGAATTCCTTCCTCAGGAAACTGACCCTTAGGCCACCCAGTTAGTATCAAGGAACCGAAAGTCACCAGACCACCCCGTCCACACAATTAGATGCCAGACCCTTCATCCATCATGATTCCTGTTTAGCAGCTTCTCTTCCTTACCCCTCCCCCATTCCTGTTTTCTCTCATGTAGTTACATTTCCTTCCTGTTATATAAACCCCTAAGTTTAGTCCACTGGTTGAGGAGATAATTTTGAGAATGATTTCCCGTTCTTCTTGGCTGCAGCACCCGAAAAAGCCTTCTTCCCTGGCAATGCTTATCTCAGTGACTTGCTTTCTGTGCAGTGAGCAACAGGACCTAGAGCAAACCCTGGCGTTTCGGTAACACTACCAAAACCTGGCCCCACAGTGTCCCACGGAGGAAGGAATCCACTGTTCTGCCAGGTGCTTTGGAGTATGCTGGGCATGGAAACTGGAAGGCATGACAAGTATAACTCAGTGAATGCTTGCTGTGATCATGACCAAGGTGACTGATGGTGATGGTCAAGTAGCCTGGCCCCTCCTGCCGTGCAGAGACAACCCCTGGATTGAGCACCATGGGGCAGGGCAGATCTGTGTGTAGACCCCACAAACTGGGGGTAATGATGGGAGATGAAAAGTCGGAAGAGAAAGAGGCAGAAGGCACAGGAAACTAGTTAGACAGCCATTGTGTGGTTTCAAATGAAAGAGACTGAAGTTGGCCCAAAGCAATGTCCGAAAGGATCTCTAGATATTCACAAGGTTGAATTGTAAATACATTGTGTTTTCTATATTAGGTTGGTGCAAGTAATTGCAGCTTTTGCCATTAAAAGTAATAGCAGTCTTTTCTGTTTTTCGAATAGGTTTTTTTTGTTTTTTTCTTTTTTTGACAGAGAGAGTCTCACTCTGTCATCCAAGCTGGAGTGCTCTGGCGTAATCTCGGCTCACTGCAACCTCCACCTTCTAAGTTCAAGCAATTTTCCTGCCTTAGCCTCCCGAGTAACTGGGCAGGCGCACACCAACACACCCAGCTAATATTTTTTTTTTTTTTTTTTTAAGGCGGAGTCTTGCTCTGTCACCCAGGCTGGAGTGCAGTGGTGCGATCTTGGCTCACTGCAAGCTCCGCCTCCCGGGTTCACGCCATTCTCCTGCCTCAGCCTCCCGAGTAGCTGGGACTACAGGCGCCACCACCGCACCCAGCTAATTTTTTGTGTTTTAGTAAAGACGGAGTTTCACCGTGTTAGCCAGGATGGTCTTGATCTCCTGACCTCATGGTCCGCCCTCCTTGGCCTCCCAAAGTGCTGGGATTACAGGCGTGAGCCACCACACCTGGCCTATTTTTTTTGTATTTTTAGTGGAGACAGGGTTTCACTATGTTGTCCAGGCTGGTCTCAAACTCCTGACCTCAAGTTTTTGCCATTACTTTTAATGGCAAAAACCACAATTATTTTTGCACCAACCTAATATTTATCTATATACATGCAATAACCATAAAGCTGTGCATTTTCCTAGTTTTATAGTGAATATTTGGTCGAGTGTCCACAAAAATTGAGTAACGACACTGCCAGGAGGATCTCACCAGAGATGGGGGTGGCAGGGTAAGGAAGAGAGAGCTTGGCATTCAGAGCTGTGGGGCTGGAGAGAGGTCCTGTGGCTGCCTGGGGTCGCCAGGGCCTGCATGGGAAGTGTTCCGTTTTCTCTCTAGAGATCTATAGTACCCGACAGGAAGGTAAGGAGCTCCTCTGCCACTTGCCGGCCCTGGGGCATCAGAATTAGAATCATCAGCTTTCATGCCTAATGACTCACACTTGCTTTAGGTCAAGGAAGCAGTAAAGAGATCACAGAAGTGTCTGTGAAGAGCTTTTGGTTTTGTTTTTCCCTTCTGGAAATGTTTTATGTCAGGTCAAATTACTACACATATGATGTGTGTGTCTGTGTGTGTGTGTTAGTGTGTGTGTGTTTGTCTTTTTCTGATAATAAAAGCAATTCATGCTCATTGGAGAAAATTTGGAAAACACAAAAAAGTCAAAAGTCAGAAATAAAATATGACCACTGTCTGGAGAAAACTGCTTTGCCTTTTGGTTTATTTTCTTTTGCGTCATTCATTTATAATATATGTATATCATCTGCACACACATTCATAATATATTAAATTTGTATCATACTTCAGACATTTGCATCATACAATTAAGTTTTCTATTTTATCTCTTACACATTTTCCTATGTTATTAAATGTTCTTTGAAAACATTTCTTTTTGGTTTACATAAAATAGAATTTACTCTTTTTCATGTACAGGTCCATGAGTGTTGACAAACACATGGATTCATGCAATCACCACCACAGTCAAGACACAGAGCAGTTCCATCGCTCCCAAAATTTTTCTCAGTGTCGCTTTGCAGTCAGCGCCTCCTTCTAGTCCTGATCATCCCCAACCCCCACAATCACTGGTCTGCTCTCCGCTACTATGGTTCTGCCTTTTCGAGGATGTCATATAAATAGAATCATACAGTTGGTGGCCTTTTGGTGTGGCAGCTCTCACATTTGGGTTTCATCCATATTGCTGCATATATCAAGGTACTTACCTTTATTGCTGAGTAGTATTCCATGGTATAGATTTACCAGTTAGTTTATTCATTCACCATTTGAAGGACATTTGAATTGGTAAACATGGCTTTTACTTGTTGAATGATACTCCATTCTACAAATATACTAAAACCCATGTAAATAGTTCTGATATGGTTTGGCTCTGTATCCCCACCTAAATTTCATATTGAATTGTGATCCCCAGTGTTGAAGGTGGGGTCTGGTGGGAGGTGATTGGATCACATAGGTGGTTTCTGATGGTTTAGCACCATCCCCTAGTGCTGTCTCATGACAGAGTTCTCACAAGATCTGGTTGTTTGAAAGCATGTAGCACCTCCCCCTTCACTCCCTTCCTCCTTCTCTGGCCTTGTAAGACATGTCTGCTTCCCTTTTGCCTTCCACGATGATCGTAAGTTTCCTGAGGCCTCCCCAGCCATGCTTCCTGTAAGCCTGTGGAACTGAGAGGTGAAGCCAGCTGGACTTCCTAGGTCGAGTGGGGACTTGGAGAACTTTTCTGTCTAGCTAAAGGATTGTAAATGCACCAATCAGCACTCTGTAAAAACACACCAATCAGCACTCTGTGTCCAGCTAAAGGATTGTAAACGCACCAATCAGCACTCTGTAAAAACGCACCAATCAGCACTCTATGTCTAGCTAAAGGATTGTAAATGCACCAATCAACATTCTGTAAAATGGACCAATCGGCACTCTGTAAAATGGACCAATCAGCAGGACGTGGGTGGGGCCAAATAAGGGAATAAAAGTTGGCCACTGAGCCAGCAGCGGCAACCTGCTTGGGTCCCCTTCCACACTGTGGAAGCTTTGTTCTTTCACTCTTCACAATAAATCTTGCTGCTGCTCACTCTTTGGGTCCACACTACCTTTAAAAGCTGTAACACTTGCTGCGAAGGTCCGCAGCTTCATTCTTGAAGTCAGCGAGACCACGAAGCCACCAGAAGGAAGAGACTCCAGACACATCTGAAGGAACAAACTCCGGACACACCATCTTTAAGAGCTGTTAACACTCACCGCAAAAGTCCACGGCTTCATTTTTGAAGTCAGCAAGACCAAGAACCCACCGGAAGGAACCAATTCCAGACACAGAACTGCGAGTCAATTAAACCTTTTTTATTTTTTTTTGTAAATTACCCAGTCTTGGGTAGTTCTTTATAGCAATGCAAGAACAAACTAATACAAGTTCCAAACAGTTTCAGTAAATATGTAAATATTACTGGATATTTTGGGTTTTTCCCTCATTATAAGTAACTATTATGGCTGGATGTGGTGGCTCACGCCTGTAATCCTAGCACTTTGGGAGGCTGAGGCGGGTGGTTCACCTGAGGTCAAGAATTTGAGACTAGCCTGGCCAACATGGTGAAACCCCGTCTCTACTAAAAATACAAAAATTAGCTGGGCATGGTGGCAGGCACTTGCAATCCCACCTACTCGGAAGGCTGAGGCAGGAGAATCGCTTGAATCCTGGAAGCGGAGGTTGCAGTGAGCTGAGATCTCACCACTTCACTCCAGCCTGGGCAAAGGAGTGAAACTCTGTCTCTCAAAATAAAAAGGAACCATTAACTGAACATCTTTATACCAAATAAATGAAAACTTTGCAGACCATATATGCATATATTTATATAGTATACATATGTCTTAAGCAATCAACAAGCATGCAGTGTGCGTGCTGCTGGATATAGGAAAATATAGATTACGTAAAATACAGCTTTATTAGAATTCTCTAAAAATGTTTGATAATATGCAAGCAGTCTGACTCCCAATGCTTTGTGTCATTATAAAAATAAGAAAATAACTTGCTTTAATTCTAGTGCAGCATTTTTTAACCTGCTAAATAGAACTAATTTCTTGTTTCTGAAATCCTGAACATATGCCTCATTGAAATACCATTTTCAGGACATCATTTTCCCAGCAAAAAGCTTCTTTAGACAACAGAATCATTTGGTATACACAGAACACGAATGATGACTGCAAGGGGAGGCTGCAGGGCTGGAGGAGGGTTAGAGCAACACAGTTTCCAGTTACAGTTGAGTCCCGCAAGCCAGCACCAGAAGGAGGGGAATGATAAGACCCGCACTTTGTTCTGCATAAAGACTTGGGGCTTTTCTTTGAGTAGTGGCTGCTGCCCTGCAAATTAACAAGGAAATAGAGAAAGTGTCAGTATTGGTGTATGGAATCTACACTCAAAAATATATGTGCAGTATTAGTCTCTCTTCTGGGTAGCGCAGAGCGAGAAGCCATGAGCAGCAAAGTCTCCCGTGACACCCTGTAGGAGGCGGTGTGTGAAGTCCTGTACCGGAACCAGCGCAAGCACCCCAAGTTTCTAGAGACGGTAGAGTTGCAGATCAGCTTCAAGAACTATGACTCCCCAGAAGGACAAGCGCTTCTCGGGCACCCTCAGGCTTAAGTCCACTCCCCGCCCCAAGTTCTCCGTGTCTGTCCTGGGTAACCAGCAGCACTGTGACAAGGCCAAGGTTGTGGATATCCACCACATGGAAAACGAGGTTCTGAAAAAACTCAACAAGAATAAGAAACTGGTCAAGAAGCTGGCCAAGAGTATGACGCATTTTTGGCCTCAGGGTCTCTGATCAAGCAGATCCCACAAATCCTTGGCCCAGTCCTAAATAAGGCAGGAAATTGCCCCACCCTGCTCACACACAAGGAAAACATGGTGGCCAAAGTGGATGAGATGAAGTCCACAATCAATTTCCACATGAAGAAGGTGTTATGTCTGGCTGTGGCTGTTGGCCATGTGAAAAGCACAGACAATGAGCTTGTGTGTAACATTCACCTGCCTGTCAACTTCTTGGTGACATTGCTCAAGAAAAACTGGCAGAATGTCCAGGCCTTATATATCAAGAGCACCACAGGCAAACACCAGTGCCCATATTAAGGCGTATTTGAATAAATTCTACTGCTATCAGTTAAAAAAAAAAAAAAAAAGCAAATTGTGCACACCGTGGAGAAATTTACATAGTATATAGGAAGTTATAAAGTGGAAAGTAAAAGTCTCTTAGTCTCCTCATTTGCACTTTCCATAGAAAACCAACTGTGATAGTTTGAGTTCTCTTTCCAGGAATGCAATGCACACATGCATGCTAAACCTGCTCAATAGAACTAACTCCTATTTCTGCAATCCTGAGCACACATGTCATTGAAATACCATCTCAAGACGTTGTTTCCTGAGCTTCTCTAGACAACAGGACCTGCTGCTGCCCTGCAAATTATCCTTAGATGTCTTTAGATATCCTTTTATCTAAGCACAAATGGAATCTGCAACGTGTGTCCTTCACCTAACGTCATATTTTGAACATGCTTCCATATTGGTACACAGGGAGTTAATTCATTCTTCCTTGTGGATGAATTCTTATTGTATGGATGGAACACAGTGTTAGCCAGGTTTCCTACTGATGGCTATTACATTATCAGAGTTTAAGTGGTGAAGAAAAACCTGTCCTGGCATGAAGACATCAACAGAGGGCCTGCCCAAAATATGGACCCTATTCATAGTAAACAGTATCTGGCCACTGGGTTTGTAAAAACAGAAATTACTGAATTCTTTTAAACCAACTAAAAGATGAATTTTTAAAATTATGAAACCACCTAATGTTGGCTTGGAAATATATCCCATGGCTCTGGACTAGTGGCCCTGTCCTTAAAATTTCCTGACTCCATTTGAATGCTGGTCCTCCCTTCTTTTTTCTAAAGAAATCTCACCCACAGGTTTGTATTAGGGCTCCACCTACCGGACATTTTCTACAATTGCACCTGTGATGCAGTTAATGTCCCAGACTTGATTCACTCAAAATTTAAAATTACTTTTGCTTTCAAATAATTGACTAATTAACATAAGGTTACATTTTTCTTTACTTTTTTAAAAAATAAAATAACTCATAATTATATACACTAATGATGACAGCCTCCCTTCATCTTTTTCCAGTTCCTATTCCTTTGCCTAGAAGGAACCCACAGTTAGGAGCTTGCAGTTTACTTTCTCAGAACCATTTCTATCGCTATATCCATTATCATGCACAAATAGAAACATGCTGTTTTGCATTCTTCTGCTTTACATGTCTGGGTTCATGTTCTGTGCATTGGTTTGTCACTTTGTAGCTTAAAAAGCTTTTCTTGTCAATGTGAGACTATACTTGAGGGGGTAACTGCACTATTTGCAGTTACTTTGATTTTTAAAATTAATTCTTGTTATTGCATTTATACACTCAAAAGCCTAATTTTCCCATGCCCTTTTATTTAATTTATAAATCACACTGTTCTATTTAAAAACCTAGTGAACTCTGACAATAACTCTTAAGGATGTGTCACACTTACTTAATTCCTGCGATGTTTTAAACTCAAGTTATTTCAGGTTAAATTATTATTATTATTATTATTATTATTATTATTATTATTTGAGACAGGGTCTCATTCTGTCACCCAGGCTGGAGTGCAGTGGCGTGACTACAGCTCACTGAAGCATTGACCCTTCTGGGTTTAGAGAATCCTCCTGCCTCAGACTCCTGAGTAGCTGGGACCATAGGTGCACACCAACATACCCGGCTAATTTTTTGTTTGTCTGCTTGTAGAGGCGGGGTCTCGCCGTGTTGCCTAGGCTGGTCTTGAATGCCTGGGCTTAAGTGATCCTCCCACACTGACCTCCCAAAGTGCTGGGGTTACAGGCATGAGCCACTGGGCAAGGCTTCAGGTTATTTTCAACTTAAATATTAAAATATTACATCTTTTTTAAAAAATACTTTAAATGACTTTAAATTAGCAAAACTTTCTCAATTACTTGAGTAGTAAACCTAATAAATGCATAACATTTAATCTTAATTCTTTTACAAATGCCAATACTGGTTCAAAACTTGGTAAAATTCTCTTATAACTTCCTACTAAAAATCCCAAGCCTAAAATCAGTTACTTGGCTGAGTGTGGTGGTTCACACCTATAATCCCAGCACTTTGGGAGGCCAAGGCAGGAGGATCGCCTGAAGTCAGGAGTTTGAGACCAGCCTGGCCAACATGGTAAAACTTCATCTCCACTAAAAATACAAAAATCAGCCAGGCGTGGTGGCTCACACCTGTAGTCCCAGCTATTTGGCAGGCTAAGGCAGGAGAATCACTTGAGCCCGGGAGATGGAGGCTGCAGTGATGAGCGAAGATCAAGCCACTGAACTCTAGCCTGGGTGACAGAGCGAGACTCCATCAAAAAAAAAAAAAAAGAAGAAGAAAGGAAGGAAGGAAGAAAATTTTCCAGTAGTGCTGGCTTGCTCCTCTAGTCTCAGCCACATGAAAGGATGAGGCAGGAGGATCACTTGAACCCAAGAGGTTGAGGTTGCAGTAAGCCATGATCACACCACTGCACTCCGTGCCTGGGTGACAAAGCGAGAATCTGTCTCCAAAAAAAAAAAGAAAAGAGAAAAAGAATTAGTTACTTAATAGTAACCCATATACTGGCATCACAGGTTTAATCCAACAGCTGTTCTTATATGCTACATTCTCTAAAATATTGCCAATAATTAAATAACGAAACATACAGATTGTCCCTAAATTTACCACAAAACTATTAATAAAATGGGTGGATTTACATGAACAGTTGTTTATTTCATTTGAAACCTTTGCAGATTAAAAGCCCTTTACCCCACTATTCCTAAACAAGTAGAGATGAGTAGTCCTGCTCTGTGGCCTGGGGCATTTAGGATAGAGACTTCCAGCTAAGTTAAGAGATCTGATGTTTGCCCTTGGCCCTCAGTGCCACACTGAGTCCTCATTTCAGTACTATATGTCTGTTTTCTCATATCATCACCAATCCTGCAGATTAAAAGTCTACTGAACTTTTGGCCAATATTATAACCTATAAGCACTAAGGTTGGTTTTTTCCTCTTGGATTATTCATGGGGTCTTCTGCTTGCTGTGTGATTATCCTACCATTGTCTTTAAGGGCTTTAAGGGCTACATTCTACTCCCTCCAGTAAGTGTTCCCTTTGATGTAACTATTTACTTGTCAGTGGATATTTGGGTTCAGTTCCCAGTATTTCAGTATTATAAAGAATGCTCTGGTGAACATATTTGAGCATATAGGCTGTATGCACATTTCAAATCACTTCTTTGGAACAGGGCACCAAAAGTACCCTAAAGTGTGACCTAGGTCAAAGACTGTGATGTTTTTCTAATTCTTAACACATATTGTCAAATTGTTTTCCCAAAGCACTTTATCAATTTACAGTGACATCAAGCATTGAATAACATCTCTAAAACATTTTTCTGCTATGTTTTAATGTATGCCAAAAAAGTTTAGGTGAAAATGACACCTTATTGAATTTGTATTTCATTATTATTAGAGTGATTAAATAATTTTGTATATTTGCTATTTGTGGTTTCTCTTTTGTAAATTATCTATGAATATTCACTGCTAGAATGTTTAAAAAAGAGATTAGTAAAATTATTGCCAGGGTGATGAAAGTTGGAGAAAAACTTGGCAGAGTGAAAGAGAGTTTTATCCTTGACATTCAAAGGAATCGGCCAGAATTGTCAAAAATGTCTACCAACAGTCACTGAAAGAACGCCCACACACAGGGAAGAACAGGTCAGAAACTGCAAACCCCTTACTTACCTGCTGTGGTGTGAGCCCCAGAGACATTTTAAGGCAGTGTGGTGTGGTAGGAAGAACGAGAACTTTACACACAGACAAACCTCGGTTTTGCTTCTGGCTCTGAGTAACATTAAGTGATTGCTTAATCTCTCTGAACCTCAGCATCATTGATGAAAATCAAACTGTCTTCCTTCCAGGAATGTGGTTGGAGTAAAATGAGATGATCACACCAGAGTGCCAGCTGGAAGCCTGACACTGCAAAGTGCTCAGAAATACTGAGGAAAACTCGGGAGGCTGAGGCAGGGGAATTGCTTGAACCTGGGAGGCGGAGGTTGCAGTGAGCCAAGATCACGCCACTGCACTCCAGCCTGGGCAACAGAGTGAGACTCTGTCTCAAAAAAAAAAAAGAAAAATACCGAGGAAAAGTGAGAAGAGCTGCCCTCGTTCTCCTTATACTTCATGCAGCAGGGGAGCTAACCCAAGGAACTGGTGCTAGGATGGCACCATTTGCCCATTTCAGGAATGGTGGTGTAGGGTGCAGTGGGTTTTAGAACAAGGAATTTTACATGGTCTGTTTCTGTATAGGTTGACAGTCTGATTTATGGGACAAAGAGTAAAACCATACAAACCTAAGTAATTCTAACACCACAGACACTTCCCTATCCAAGTCTTATGAGGTTCCAGGCTCCTTAGAAAGTCTATACCGCTAAATCTTTGCAACACTTTATTCCCTCCTTTTCCACATAAGTGAGCCACAGAAGGATTCTTTTTCTTGCAATCAAAATGTAGAACTTATGTATATGCAGCCTCTGGGCACTTCTCTGAAGCTGTTGTAGAGCA
Organism: Symphalangus syndactylus; assembly: GCF_028878055.3. Taxonomy (NCBI): domain Eukaryota; kingdom Metazoa; phylum Chordata; class Mammalia; order Primates; family Hylobatidae; genus Symphalangus; species Symphalangus syndactylus. The sequence continues at coordinate 23,508,457 of NC_072438.2, read as the reverse complement.
TTTGTCATTCCTTCTAGCTGCCCAGCACCTTTGAACATCGTTCTTCTTAAATCTATGCCTTTCCAGGGTAGAATCCAATCATTCATTCATTCATCTATTCATCCATTCATTGATTCATTCATTCCTAAGTGTCTACCAGGTTGCAAGCTCTGTTTGAGGTCCTTAGAATACCATCTTCAGTGAACAAAACAGGTCAAAGTCCCTGACCTCCTGGAGCTCATGTTCTAACAGGTGGGAGGCGCTAAAGAATGAACTTCCCAGCATGGGCAATATAGTGAGACTTCATTTCTACCAAAAAAAAAAAAAACTGTAAAAGTTAGCTTGGCATAGTGGTGAGTGCCTGTATCCCCAGCTATCTGGGAGGCTGAGATGGGAAGATCACGTGAGCCCAGGAGGTCAAATCTGCAGTGAGCCGTGATTGTGCCACTGCACTGCACTATAGCCTGGGTGACAGAGAGAGACCTTGTCTCAAAAAAAATAAATAAATAAGAATGAACTTCATAAGTAGGTCAGTCAGAAGATAAACACTATAAAAAAGAAAAAAAATGCAGTCACATGAGGGTTTTGAAGAGCCACAGTTGTGAGATGGAGGCTATAATTTTAAATATTGAGATCAGGGATCAGGGTAACCTCATGGAGGCTTGGTAGATAAAAAAAAACTGACAATTTCAGATCATCTGACTAACTCAGTAAGAACAGAGTGCTTACTGCTGCCGAAATGGTGTTTCCACAGGCTGATGAGCAGGAAAGAGTATGATATCTTATGGGAAGTGGATCAAAACTAGCCTTGAAATAAAAGTTCCAGGTGAGAAGCAGTGGGTGACGCGTCTGGAAAGAGTATGATGAACCTGGAAGATGGGACTAGAAGTCTGAACTTGGTAGCAGGGAACTTTGAAGGTTTTTGAGCAGCAGTGATGTGGGGGGTGGACTTCATTTTCAGGTGAGGAAACGAAAGACCCAGGTTCACAGGCTATCCTTTATCTCCTGTGAAAGGACTCAGAAACGATACATGCCAAATTCACAGGGAACGAATAGCATTAAAGAATGAGGAGAGGACTTAAATCCATCACTGAACCCTGGGATGTTGGCTCCTAGAATACATGCTGGAGATGATGGGTCTGTTGTCCTAATTTCCAGCCCAAAGAGCAAGACATCTGCCAGAATGAATTTTGACAGTTCTCAGACTCCTTCAGATCCTGGTTCTGCCTGCACTAGCTGGGTGGTATTGGGTGAGTCTTTCATTAACTTCTCTGAGCCAGAGTTTCTTTGTTTCTGAAGGGAGAATATGAACCTACCCACATTGGATCAAATAAAAGTCTGGCTTCTGTCTAAATGACAGTGGCTTAGAGAAGATAGATGTTTATTTCTCTCTCAGTAACTCTCCAGGGCTGGTAGAGTGGTGCCATGGTACAGAGGCACCCAGCTTCCTTTTGCTGTGTTACTCTGCCACGCCCAGTTGAAGACGCTCACCTCCACATCTTGTGGGCCCATACACCAGCCAGCATAAAAGGAGAAAGGGAATGTATGTCCCTTCCTTTCAAGTGCTAAACCCAGAAATTGCATGTCACGTAGCCACAGTGGGTAGGGAGGCTGGGATTGTTATTCTTGATAGCCATGAACCCATCTAAAATTCAAGGGTTCTATTACTAAATGAAGAAGAGAAGAAGAACTACATGGGGATGACAAGCCAGCTCGCCAGTGCATGTACTCTCTCTCTCTCTCATTTTTTTATTTTATTTTATTTTATTTTATTTTATTTTATTTTATTTTATTTCTTGAGATGGAGTTTCACACTTGTTGACCGGGCTGGAGTGCGCTGGCGCAATCTCAGCTCACTGCAACCTCCACCTACTGGGTTCAAGTGATTCTCCTGCCGCAGCCTCCCAAGTAGCTGGGATTACAGGCATGCACCACCACTCCTGGCTAATGTTTTGTATTTAGTAGAGATGGGGTTTCACCATGTTGGTCAGGCCAGTCTCGAACTCCTGACCTCAGGTGATCCACCCGCGTCAGCCTCCCAAAGTGCTGGGATTACAGGCATGAGACACCACACCCAGCCTGACTCTCTTTAATGTACTAGTTATTCAGATAAACATACTATTTTATGTAGTGCACACAGCAAATGCCTAGCATATAGTTGCTGTGCACTCTGATGAGTTCTCTTCCCTTGTAAATGGAAGAATGGATCCTACAGGCATAGATGGTGCACCCACTATGTGCAACTGTAATGAAAAATACTAAGAGAAACACAAAGAGGAAGGCAGAGTGAGGCAGGCAGATGTTACAAAATGAACGATAGCAGGGCTAGGAAGAGTAAAGCGCTGTCATCAGATTGTGTACAAAGCCCTTGGGAGCAAAGAGAAGGGAGTTCCTCAATCAACGTGGAGAATGAGGAAAGCCTCATAGAGGAAAGAACACTTGAGTAAGATTGTCAGGATAAGTATGATGTTAGTAAATAGATTTCGGAAGAGAATTCGAGTGGAGGGATCAGAAATCTTCCTGCCAACACAAACTGAAATGACAATAATGCACTATGTTTTACCCTTAAGATTGGCTAAAATGATATGGCTATAGTTACATGCACAGATACAGATATGGATATAGAAAATAAATAATGTGGAGGAGTGGAGAAGGGGCACTCCCAGCATATAATGGTGGTGGAAGTGTATGCTGGCACAGCCTTTTTGAAACATTATCAAAATTTCTCAGACCATACCAAAATTTAAAATACACAAACATTCTTTGACTCAGCAACTCAATTTCTGGGAATCTATCCTACACAAATACTTGCACAACAGCTTAAAGTATATAATCAAGGATTATATTTCAGCATTGTTTATAATAGCAAAACAACTACTATAACAACATACAACCAAGCCAGCCCATGACTCAGAAAGGATTACATAAAAGGTGGTGTGGGCCAGGCGCGGTGGCTCACGCCTGTAATCCCAGCACTTTAGGAGGCCGAGGCAGACGGATCACAAGGTCAGGAGATTGAAACCATCCTGGCTAACACGGTGAAACCCCGTCTCTACAAAAAATACAAAAAAATTAGCCGGGCGTGGTGGTGGGCGCCTGTAGTCCCAGCTACTAGGGAGGCTGAGGCGGGAGAATGGCGTGAACTCGGAAGGCAGAGCTTGCAGTGAGCCGAGATTGCGCCACTGCACTCCAGCCTGGGAGATACAGCGAGACTCTGTCTCAAAAAAAAAAAAAGGTGGTGTGACCATCCTACAGATTGCTCTACAGCCACTAAAAGACTGGGACAGAAGTATGAACAAACTTTAAAGGGTGGCCCCATTACACCAGCAAGTGAAGAAAGCTCACAGCAGGACGTTATGTGTAGTGTGATTGCTTTTTGTCCAAAAACTAAGACAGATATATATAAATAAAAATAAGGCCAAACCAGAACCAAATGAGCACACTTACATCTGCGTCTGATAATATGTTCATGTTTGTGAACTGAAAACTTCTGAAAGGAGATGGTTATCTTCGGAAAGAATGATTTGGGTTAAGACATTTACTTACGAATTTAAGGCACAGTCAGGATGAGTGCTGTGGTCCACGCACTGTAAGAGCTTCACTGGTCTACAGAATGAAAATAATATTTAAGGTATTATTTAAATAACTTTCATCCATCAAACATTTATGGCTTGCCTGAAAAGTCCTGGAGATACAGTAGTCTCTGACCTCAAAGAATACACAAACAATTTCCTCTAAAAATATTAGTGGCCCAGCCCAGTGGCTTACACTTTGGGAAGTTGAGGCAGGAGGACTGCTTGAGACCAGGAGTTTGAGACCAGCCTGGGCAACATAGTGAGACCCTGGCTCTACAAAAACAAAAAAAAAAAATCTAAAAATTATCTGGGTGCAGAGGCTCATGCCTATAGTCTCAGCTACTCAGGAGGCTGAGGCTGGAGGCCCAGGAGTTCAAGGCTGCAGTGAGCTATGATTGCACCACTGCACTCCAGCCTGGATAACAGAGTGAGGCCCTGTGTCTAGAAAAAATAAAACAAATAAAAATATTAGCCAGCACTTATCAAGCACTTACTATGTACAAAGACATTTGATTATATCTTTTGTAAGGATCATGTCATCTAATCCTCATAACAACCAAATGGAATAGGTGCTTTATCTTCTCCAATTTACAATTGAGAAAGCTGACCACAATAACCCGCCCAAGTTCTCACAGTAGCAAGTTGAAGGGCTGAACTTGAACTATGCAGGCTGACTCCAGGGCCCGAGCTTCTAACCATTTTTCTATGCATATACAACATGTACGACCTGATAAGTACTTTGGGCAGAAGGTTGGACTTGAACCACATGGGTGATGGCCAGTGCTCAGGCATCAAAGAGGAAAGCTAACTTGCTGTGCACCATAGAGGGAGAAGATGTGAAGTTCCAAGGTGCCGGGAGTGGGGAAGGGAAGCAGCAATGAAGAAGGAGTCAGGTCTTGGTGGCACACGGGGAGTTAGGTAGGAGGCAAGCCTAGACAGGATCTCTGTGGCAGGATCACTGCAGGGACCATGGAAGAATAGGAACATGATACTGTTCTCTCTACGGCATGCCATGTCTTCTGTCCTTGACTCAGCTACCTTTCAGTAATGTCTACTTGATGCACATATTTTTTTTTATTATTATTATACTTTAAGTTCTAGGGTACATGTGCGCAAAGTGCAGGTTTGTTACATATGTATACGCATGCCATGTTGGTGTGCCGCACCCGTCAACTCGTCATTTACATTAGGTATATCTCCTAATGCTATACCTCCCCCATCCCCCCACCCCACGACAGGCCCCGGTGTGTGATGTTCCCCACCCTGTGTGCAAGTGTTCTCATTGTTCAGTTCCCACCTGTGAGTGAGCATATGCGGTGTTTGGTTTTCTGTCCTTGTGAAAGTTTGCTCAGAATGATGGTTTCTAGCTTCATCCATGTCCCTACAAAGGACATGAACTCATCCTTTTTTATGGCTGCATAGTATTCCATGGTGTATATGTGATGCGCATATTTTTAATAAGAGTAGTTATCTGTCATTGTTTATGCCCAAAAACAGGCATGGAGTTTCACTGAGTCTGTTTCAACACAGTGCTGGCAGAAACCAACCAGGAGGTAAGGGAGGCCATGAAAAGATAAGCCCCGTCCAAAACGAGCAAGCACCTCAGGGAGAACTTTTTACTGATGTGGGGCAGAAGGCAATGCCACCTGAATTGTGAGGGGCAGGAGTTTCTCACGTCTGGGTTGGAGTTGGATTTGTTATGTTAACCCTCATCACTTTCCCATTTATACCTTTCATTATATCCTCTCTGCTCCTGACACTAACACAGAGACAACCGATGAGCAGTAAAGGAATGGGAGCTTCCTCGTTTCTTTACTGAGTCAGGCTCGGAAGAGAAGAGCCCTGAGGCTGACTGAGGTAGGGACACAATGGAGAGGAAGGACATAAGCCCAGACCCTGGGCAGCTGTGAGGGGGAAGGAGACTTGGGCTCTGGCCCGGCCCGGCTGTTACAACTCAGCCCAGTGACATAAAAACAAAGCAAAGTGGTTGTGAATGCAAAAATTTTAGCTACTATTTTCTCCATCATTGAGCTTTTTTTTGGTTGGTTGTTTGTTTCTGAGGGGGGTGATGGCGGGGGGTTTGCTTTGTTTTATTTTGAGACCAGGTCCTGCTCTGTCACCCAGGCTAGTGTGCAGTGGCATCATCAGAGCTCACTGACTGCAGTGGCACCATCATAGCTCACTGTTCCCTTGAACTCCTGGGCTTAAGCAATCCTCCCACCTCAGCCTCCCAAGTAGCTGGAACTACAGGTGCATGCCACTGCGCTTGGCTATTGAGCTGTTTTGGAGTAAGAATTGAATTTTTTTTTTTTTTTTTTTGAGATGGAGTCTTGCTCTTGCCACCCAGGCTCTTGTCACCTTGGCTCACTGCAACCTCCACCTCCTGGGTTCAAGCGATTCTCCTGCCTCAGCCTCCCAAGTAGCTGGGCTTATAGGCACCAGCCACCATGCCCAGCTAATTTTTGTATTTTTAGTAGAGATGGGGTTTCACCATGTTGGCCAGGCTGGTCTCGAACTCCTGACCTCGTTATCTGCCCACCTCGGCCTTCCAGAGTGCTGGAATTACAGCTATGAGCCACCGCACTCGGCCAAGAATTGAATATTTTTTAAAATTTACTACTAGAGCTTTGATTAAGGAAGGAAGAGCTTGGTAGCAGGAAGGAAAGAGCATGCTTTAAGGCCGTGCAAAGCTGGGTTCAAAACTCAGCTCTGTCACTGAGTTTAAAACTTACAGAAAGCTAAAACTAATAAATGACATTACAAATCTAAAGAGTGGTTACTATGGGGGTGGTGACCAAAAGAGGCCAATGGGAGCCGTTGGGGATGTTGGGGATATTCTGTTTCTTGGTCTGAGAGCTGGTTGCAGGTATGCGCTAAATGGGGGAAACGTCATCCACGTGTGTACTCATGTTTTGTATATTTTTCTGTACATAGATTATATTTCCAGAAAAGGACATTCGCCTTGTTTTGTTTTTAAGAGGGGGTGATAAACAACATGTAACTTTTGAGAGCACTGGCAATAATATATGAGTAAAAGGTACAGATAACAGAACAGCCTTGAGGGGCTCCTTGTCTTGAGGAGACATGGAGTGGGAGGGAGTCGTTCACACTTTTAGGGTGCTTTGCTCAGCTGGGAGAATGATCCGGCCCATGGGGCTGCGGGGAAGGCAGAGAGTGGCAAAGAAGCAGGATAATCAAGGGTGTTGGGCAATAAGAGAAGACCACTGACGTCATTTCCACCCTGAGACACTCAGAAATGTTCAAGAAAGCCACTCAGTTTTTGCAGTGTTGGATTCCAGCCCCTTGCAGAATCAGCAGGTCCACAGTCTTAGAGGCTGAGGCAGAGAGAGCCAGAGGCAGGGATTTGAGTCCAGAGATGGCTTGAGCCAAGATTTTTTTAAAAAATTTCCAAGCAAGAAGGCCCACAAATGATATCTGATTATAAGTATATAAAGTGTCTGGCCCATAGGTGCTCACCAAGTGGTAGTTATTATTATTTTCCTATTGGTCTGTGGTCAAGATGTGTCTGTAAATATCTCAAACTCCCACCTTAGCACCTGTCATGCACAAGGATCCCACAGAGATCGACATAGGAACCTCAGTCCCTGTAATCCAGTGTCTCACTGCACAGTAAGCACAGTGAGGAGAGAACTGGGCATGAGCAAATGAGAAAGTGCTGCTCTGTGTCCTTTAAACGTCCAGTGCCATGAAGATGGACTCTGGACAGCAGTGGGTGGAGCCCTGGCCAAACTCAGGCCAGAAAGTGCTCCTTGCCTCCACGCCAAGAAGCCACCCAGAAGACACCATGGCCTTCAGAGCTGAGAGCCATCAATACCCTTTTGGCAGCCCACCTCCTCCAAAATCATACACCACCTCTACAAGTGCACATTGATGTACAGGCCACCTACCGGTAATCATTAATACAGCTGTACTGGAACCCCATGTCCTTCAGCCTCTTTTCCAGGACTTTCATGCTGCCTTCCCCGCAGGATTCCCTAAAACATAAAAATATATAACTAAAAAGTAAGCAAATAAGAGGAGGAAGAGGAAGTTGTTTCTGGGTTAAACATAATTTCTTTTGACCATGTGCTCCTGGATATTCTACTCTCAGAAGGAAAACTGGAATGTCTCTGGTTTAAAAAGGGCTGCTTCCGGTAAACCTGCAGGACCCAGGAGATGATGCTCTGAGGACCCCAGCACCGGGCCTGAAGACGGGCAGCCAGGAGCACTGGGAGAGCCAGGGCCAGTGCATGCGTGTGGTGTCAGCCACCTGTGCAGTCTGTCCCCGGACAGTGACACATATCTGCAATGTGCTCCAGGGCCTCAGCACAATGCTACCTGCCAATTTGTTCAGCCTACACTACAGTATATTCATTTGAAGTTTTAAGTAACCACCAAAACATACAAATTTTAAAATAGAAAATGCAAATAAACAAAAATTTTAAAAAATTATCCCAAATCTCACACCCCTAGAGATAGCTCTATTAACATTTTGGTGTATATAGGTCTAGTCTTTTAAAATATATTTATTTCTGCAAGATTTTAAAAATACAGCAAAGGGTCTCTGCTATCCAATGTGTTTTGTAGTCTGCTTTAGCTCCTGTGTGTGTGTGTGTATACACACACACACACACACAAACACACACACACACACACACACACACACTTCTCTGCCATTATTTTTAGCTCCAGCATGGCCTCCCTTACATAAACAGACCATAACTCATGGAACCCATCCTCTCTTGTTGAAGACCTAGGTTGATTCTCTTATTTCAATACCATTTACACTACAACAAACTTTGTTACTGTGGAGTCCTAATTAGGAAAAAGGAGCCAGGCTGGCAGGAGCAGGGGAAAGCAAAAAGACAAAGCGGATAAGCTATAAGTCTACCTTCTTCATGGTCCAGGACACATAGGCTTCCTGCAAAAATAACTCACAACCTTCCCATGCCCACCTATCAGCAGACGCTCAGCTGATAGAAAAAGGCAAGTTAGCTCACTGCAACCTTGGCATTATCAGAACCGCACAAGTGCTCTTCAGCACACAGCACAAGCACCATTCTGTAAAATCCCCAGTAAGCCTTTGTCTCCCTGCAGTCAGCTCGTCTCTTGCTGACCTGCCAGTTGCATCTTGCAACATATTTTCATACTTTCTCTAATAAATCTGTCTTTCTTTACCTACAACTGTCTTGGTAAATTCTTACCTCCCATGCTACCAGGCCAGTTAGTCACTGATTGGAACTTCATTTTTATACACATTATTAATTATTTGTTCCCTTGGCATAAATTCCTGAAAGTAGGTTTTCTGGCATCAAAGATTTGCATCCATTTAAAGGCTTTTATATGAACAACCAAATTACACCCTAATGAAGTATGAGAGTGGCAATTTCCCACACTCGTACCAACACTGATTCTTGCCCACTTTCACTAATGGTCACAATTAAGCAGGGAGAATTTACAAACGCAAACAGAGGTAAATACACAACACCACCAGCTGTGGTTATTAGGCACGGTATATTACAGGCAGGACCCTGAGTTTACATGAAATGGGATGGTAAACAGCCTCATCACCATAAAATTAATAGAGGGGGAGTGTACAGGGAGGAAATGAGCAATTGGAAATTTTTACAGAAGTGGAATTCCAGGCACTATAGGAATGAAGAAAGCACAGTGTTGAATAACATCATTTTTTAGAACTTTGCCAATACCTGGGAAAATGCCTTACTTGGGGCCAGGCTCACTACTTAGAATTTCTCTTTAGTAAGCAACAACATCTAGGCTGTAGGACAGCTGGACACAGAGATAAGTGAATGTGTTGTTAAAATAACTATAAAGGCCGGGCATGGTGGCTCACACCTGTAATCCTAGCACTTTGGGAGGCTGAAGCAGGTGGATCACCTGAGGTCAGGAATTCAAGACCAGCCTGGCCAACATGGTGAAACCTTGTCTCTACTAAAAATACAAAAAATCAGCTGGGCATGGTAGCAGACACCTATAATCCCAGCTACTCAGGAGGTTGAGTCAAGAGAATCACTTGAACTCGGGAGGCGGAGGTTGCAGCGAGCTGACATCTCGCCACTGCACTCCAGCCTGGGCAACAAGAGTGAAACTCTGTCTCAAAAAATAAATAAATAAATAACTATAAACTGTTTATTTGAATAAAGGCAGCCCAAACCATGCTAAACACAATCAGGTGTTAGCCATGCTGTTTTTAGCTCTCTGTTTATGAGTTTTATTTTTTAAATAAGTTTTATTTTGTATATTTTAGGTGTACAGCATGATGTCATTAGGTACATATAGATAGTAAGTTGGTTATTGTAGTAAAGCAGATTAACCATCTATCATCTCACATAGTTACTTTTTTGTGTGACAAGAGCAGCTAAAATCTACTTATTTAACAATAATAATCCCTAATACATTATAATTTTATTAACTATGGTGCTAATATGTTTTCCCTAAAATCTGAGCCAAGAGTCCTACTTCCTTAGATCATAACCTGCACCTCCATCCTGTGGCTCAAATGTACTACCAGGTGCTCTGACTCCTTTTGTAATCTCTCACAGCAGAAATGATGGGCTGAGATGACATTGAATTGCAATCCCCTTATCTCGTTAAAGGTAGGTTCAAAGCACAAACTTTTTCTGATAGGTACATTAAAACAACAAGCAAGTATAACTTCTAGAGAGAGCAACTTCTCACAAAAATAAGACCAACGATACACGTTTTTCATGCATGCAAAAATAAGCATAATTTGTCTTCTGAGAAGGGGAATGCAGATCTTGGTATAACTTACGTAATTAAGCAGTTTGCAAATTTATCACAATCTATTGCCTAAGAGACGGGAAAAATAACCCCTTATATGGTGAGTCTTAGAAGGTCCTGGGGGCCGACACGGACACAGGGAATTCACTGAAGTTCTCCTAAACACTTTCAATGGGACCTGCACTCCTTGGGGTTAGTAATACCTTCCTCCATGTAGCACGGAGGGACTGTTCTGAAGGACAAGACCTCAGCTTGCTTCTGAAGCTCCATCATGGCTGTCCAGCTTTATTTAGGCTGTGGCCTCATTGGCTTGTCTTTAAGCCAAATCAGTTGAACATTTTTATCTTGAGTTTGTGCCAGCAGTGCTCTTTACTGCTGAGAAGGATGAGTTTAAGTTTGCATTTACATGTAAACTCATGTGGTTTCCCAGAAAACGCGGATCATACTAGCTTTCTTAACCAGTTATTCAAGACCCAGTTGAAGAGCTGGTTGTTCTCTGAGAATGACATCCCTAGGTTAATTCTGAGAACCAGTGGTGAAGGCTTTTGAATTTCAAATGATCAGAAGGAGAAACTGGCTTAGACCCTCACAAATGCATAAGGAACTCACTCATCCAAAGCTACCCAAGTCACTCAGAAAGGAACACTGTCTTCGCTGGCTGAGAAGAATATCCCGGATAAAGGAGGTTTTCTCTCTGGGCTTGGGACCGGCTAGTGGCATTCCCAGAAAGTCAAGCTTTTGTCTTTCTCTACCAACCCCATTAGAAACAAAGAAGGCTGTCATTTCCCCCAAACTGAAAATGTTAAACGAACTTGGTCATGTCATATACAAGAAAAACAAACTTGCGCAATTATCATCATTGATATCACCATAACTTACACATTGGGTCCCCCAATTTCATGCATAACCCAGATCTCGATTTGTGTAATTTTTTCCTTCTGGAAGTTTGGAATTTCATAATCTGCAAAAAAACTGAGAAACATTTCTTAAAGCCCTAGAGCAATATGATATTTTTTCCATTTCAGTTGTTAATTTACACATTACTTTTCTTAAAAAAAAAATAAAGGGCTTTTAGAAGTTTTTCTTCTTTAGCTTTTATTTTTAGGTTACTTTTTATTCCTGTATTCATCAGCTGTTAATGGTTTAACTCTACAGACATGGCTCTGATCACCAGGTCATTCATCTGTTTTGCTTTACCTGAATTCACAGAAGCAAACATGAGATGGGGACTAGGATAATTTTCTTTAGCCTCTATTTGAAACAATTAAATAAATATTTTGGCATTCTCTGTTGTGTTTGAATGTGCTGCTGTTCTTACCCTTTGATGGGATAGGCTCCTGTGGGCTCTGAACCGTTCAGCATGACGTGGATCACTCCAGAACTATCCTTGGAATACTACGAGAAGAACCAAGTATTTTTAGCAAATAAAGACGTGACATTTTTCTGCTATGAAGTGTGCATTTTTACAAATTGTCAGTTCTAAATAATGGCAGGGATATGATAAATGTGGCATTTCATATGGCTTAGTAGAAATGCAAACTGGTTTATTTTGGAAAGCAAATTGCCTTGAAATGTCAAAAAACTCATAGACTCAGTAATTCATGTCTGGGAATCTACCCTAAGAAGATAATAGAAAATACGCAGTATCTTATCAGCTGGAATAAACTAGGTTATGCTCCCTTAGCAAAGAACCTCGAAACTGCAGTGGCTTTAAACAACAATGATTTATATCATGCTCACACTACGTGTTTATCACAGGTCCACTGGCGTTTTGTTCCAAGTGTCCTCATTCTGGGACACATCTGCAAAATCTCTGATTGCCAGGAAAGGGAGGAGACAGTGACAAATCGTGGACCACTTCGTAAAGGCTTCCACCCAAAAGTCACACACATCACTCCTGCTCGCACTGATTGGCCAGTGTAAGTCACATGTAAATAATTTCATGAGGCAGGGAGTGCAAATCGTGGGCTCAGGAGACAAGCCAGAAATATTTGGCAAATAGCACTAAGGACTACCAGGAGCATTGTGCACAAAGATGTATAGTGCAGCAATTCCTCATAATACTGAAATATTGTAACTAATACAAAATACTCAACAACAAGGGAATGGTAAGTAAACTATCATACTTAAGAGTCTGAAATCTTAACCAGCCATTAGTAAAAGTCTGTATACAAAGTATTTGCAATAGCATAGGAAGTACTTACTTTCAAAGCAAAATGCAACAGTCGTTGGAGGAGCATGAGCTCTACTGTGTTGAAAATACATGGGCCGGGCTGGGCGCGGTGGCTCACGCTTGTAATCCCAGCACTTTGGGAGGCCGAGGCGGGCGGATCACGAGGTCAGGAGATCGAGACCACGGTGAAACCCCGTCTCTACTAAAAACACAAAAAAAATTAGCTGGGCGTGGTGGCGGGCGCCTGTAGTCCCAGCTACTCGGAGAGGCTGGGGCAGGAGAATGGTGTGAATCCAGGAGGCGGAGCTTGCAGTGAGCTGAGATCGCGCCACTGCACTCCAGCCTGGGCGACACAGCGAGACTCCGTCTCAAAAAAAAAAAAAAAAAAAAAAAAAAATACATGGGCCGACGTCTAGGAATTCCCAAGGGAGAGACAGGTCCACAGAAATTCCAAAATCTCCACCTCAAAATACTACTGGAGCATGTAATTTCCCTCATAAAATGTTTATACTAGAATGAAGGAGGTGTAGAGGTGAAATATGTGGCACTGACATATAGGTGGCTGGGTTCACTCCCTAGCAAAGTGATACTCAATACCAATCAATATACTCCATGTCATCCATGTCCCAGATTGCTTCCAAATAGTGCTAACAGTCATAGTTAAATTCTTAAATGCCAATACCTGATCACCACTATGCTAAACGGGTTGCCTTTAGGTGGTAGGAATGTAGGTGATTAATTTATATTTTCTATATGTGTCATTCACTATTATGAGCAGCTATTACACTGACAAAAAGAAAAAAATATTTGTAAAAAAAATGTGCGCAGAGCCAGGCGCGGTGGCTCACACCTGTAATCTCAGCATTTTGGGAGACTGAGGTGGGCAGATCACCTGAGGTCAGGAGTTTGAGACCAGCCTGGCTAACGTTGCAAAAACCCGTCTCAACTAAAAATGCAAAAATTAGCTGGGCGTGGTGACACGCACCGGTAGTCCCAGCTACTCGGGAGGCTGAGGTGGGAGAATCGCTTGAACCTAGGAGGCGGAGGTTAGAGTGAGCTGAGAATGTACCACTGCACTCCAGCCTGGGTGACAGAGACAGACTCTGTCTCAAAAAAAAGATAAAAATAAAAATAAAAAGTGCGCTGACGCAACGAGGCTGTATAACGTTGTGGTTGAAAGTCTGATCTTGAGCCAGCCTGCCTGCTTTCAAATCCCAGCTCCCCCACTTCTCAGTTCCATAACCCTAGTAAAGCTTCTTGACCTCTCTGTACCTTACTTTATTACCTGTAAAATAAGGGTGTTAAAAGTCTCTGCCTCATAGAATTGTCATAAAGATGAAACTATTTGGCCAGGGACAGTGGCTCACACCTGTAATCCTAGCACTTTGGGAGGCTGAGGTGGGTGGATCACGAGGTCAGGAGTTCGAGACCATCCTGGCCAATATGGTGAAACCCTGTCTCTACTAAAAATACAAAAATTAGCTGGGCATGGTGCCACATGCCTGTAGTCCCAGCTACTCGGGAGGCCGAGGCAGGAGAATCACTTGAACCCGGGAGGCGGAGGTTGCAGTGAGCTGAGATCGACAGAGCGAGACTCCGTCTCAAAAAAAAAAAAAAAAAAAAAGAGATGAAAATATTTAAAATAATGACTGCTAACATTTATTGAATACTTATCTGCTAAGGTTCAAATCCACTTCTCATCACTATACCACACTACCTCTCCTCATGCTTCGACTACATAGCAAATGCCAAGTTCTCAAAAAATGTGGCACTAGTATTAGATTTCCATTACAGAATTGGAGGAAGTATAAGGTGGTGGTTTGCAGCACACACTTGGAAGTCTGGCAGATCCACTGGGTAAAATACATGGTTCCTTTACATGTAATGTTGACATCTCCCCTGAGTTACTGTTTGATCCCACTTTCAGATGATGACATCTCTGTAGCCTCCCAGTTCTCAATGAGGGGCTCTGGCAGCCACTGCCAACTGACTGGAGTCTGTGCTCAAGATGAAACCTACAGGTAGTGGGAGCAAATGGTGCTCTCTTGGGGTGGGCAGCAGAGCACAGTAATAAACAGAATATATTTTATCTGGGAGGGACCCCCTGCTTAGCTAGAAACTGCAGCCACCATGGAGGATTTGGCCAAGGTCCTTCTCACCCTGACTAACAATCTACCTAGTGGACACCTGAGGATCTAGGGAAGAAGAAGGGACCAAAAAAGACATGGATAGTCCTGAAAGGGGGTTGGCAGTGGTGGGTGGAAGTGCCCTGACATCCACCTGGTCAACCTAGCTAATGTTTAATGGTCAACAGCTCTTTGCCAGGCACTGAACTAAGAACTTAACCCTCTTTATTTGTAATCTCTATTCTAATTCTCATGACAGAGAGTGTAAGCTGTAGTCACTGGCATGTTACAGCTACTGATAGCTGTCATCAACTCTGGTGACATCATTCTCTGGGAAACAGATCTACCTTCAGGGGATCATTTCTGTGTCTCCAGCTTATCCTCCATCCCCTATCAGGTCCTCTCCCATTAATATTAGTCTTGTAGACATTTCTGATCCCCACAAATTGATCTTCAGTGTCCTAGGGTCTTCCATAAAGCAGGAGTTGCCCCATTTTACGTAGCAATCAAAATCATTGATTTGAAATACTAATGATAACCATGACATAATGGAAATAATAATGACTAATTAAAACCCTCATGTATAGCCAACAATTTACAGAATGTTTCCTCCGTGCCAGGCACTGCATTAAGTATATTATTTCCTTAAATTCTCACAATTTTATATAGCAAAGAGCATGAATCATGATGTGGTAAAAGTGGAAAGTGAGGCTCAGAAGTTGAGTGATGACCTGGGGCCCAGACTCTGAATGACTGTGTTCCATCTCTATGGGTCCCACACATGCTCAATCACTCAGATATCATCCCAGCATTACCTGGATGGATGCCCTTTTCCAAAAGGAATCCACAGGATTATTTTCACAGTCTTCTGATGTAGGGCAGGATTGGTAATCAAGTCCTAAGGGGTAAGTAGACAAACACATTTTATTCCAAAGATTATCTATCTAAGAGAAGAATTAACTTACAATATATCCCAGTTCCATGATGTATACTTAACCTCCATTCTGTACAATGTGTACAAGTTTAACATCCACAGTTCTTCCCACTCGATCCACAAGGAGCCTGGTGAGGGACCACCTTGTCCATGATACTAAAGACGTTGGTCATTTTGCTCATCACAAATGTGAGGAAGGCAGAGAACTAAATAGCTGGCTAGTGAGTGAGCCTAGCTGACCACTGAGCATCAGCGTATTAGCCGGGTTATTTCTCTACTGGAGCACTAGTAAAGCAATGTTTAAAAACTCACGAACAACAACAAAACCCTTTGCTTTATTGGGAGAAGTGCCGTCTCCAAAAATTAAATTGTTAGCCATTATCTTAGCAGTAAATGCAAGGAAAAAACAGATTAAGAAAGTGATAATGCTTAGCCAGAAAACAGAAATTTCATATAATCGAAAAACATACGTTAAAATGTTTTACATTTTAAAATGTTTAACGACAGATTAAAGGCCTCAGCAGATCAATGGGATGTGGGATGTGCTTACCGTATACTCTATAAAGAAAAAAAAATTTGTAATCTACAAGTTGACCCATATTCCTAGCAAGAACTGCTATTAATGGCGTTATTCATAATAGCCAAGATATGGAATCAATCTGTGTCCATCAACTGATTAATAGATAAAGAAAATAGATTGGGCACAGTGGCTCACACTTGTAATCTCAGCACTTTAGGAAGCCGAGGCGGGTGGATTACCTGAGGTCAGGAGTTCAAGACCAGACTGGCCAACATGGTGAAACCCCATCTCTACTAAAAATACAAAAATTAGCCGGGTTTGGTGGCACACATCTGCAGTCCCAGCTACTCGGGAGGCTGAGGCAGGGGAATCGCTTGAACCTGGGGGACAGAGGTTGCAGTTAGCTGAGATTCTGCCACTGCACTCTGGCCTGGGCGACAGACAGAGACTCCGTTTCAAAAAAAAAAAAATATGTCATATATACATAATGGAATACTGTTGAGCCATCTGCAACAACATGGATGAACCTGGAGGACATTATGTCCAGTGAAATAAGCCAGGTACAGGAAAACAAATATTGCATGATCTCACTTGAAAGTGGAATCTTCAAAAGCTGATCTCATAGAAGTTGGGGGTAGAATAGTGGCTACCAGAGGCTGGAGAGGGGAATGGACAAGGGAGATGGGAAGAGATTGGTCAACAATATTACAGTTACATAGGAGGAATAAGTACTAGGGCTGTAATGCACAATAGAGTGGCTATAGCTAACAATAGTGTATTGTATATTTCAAAATAACTAGTAGAGAGGATTTTGAATGTCTCACCACAAAGAAATAGTAAATGTTTAAGATGATGGATATGCTAATTACCCTGATTTGATCATTACACAATATACATATGTATCAAAACATCACATTGTATGCCATAAATATATACAATTTTTATGTGTTAATCAAAAATAAAATTAAAATTAAAATTAAAAAAAGAACCAAGGCCAGGTACAGTGGCTCATGCCTGTAATCCCAGTGCTTTGGGAGGCTGAGGCAGGAGGATTATTTGAAGTCAGGAGTTCAAGACCAGCCCGGGCAACATGGCAAGACCATGTGTCTACAAAACTAATTTTAAAAACAGCCTAGTGCGGTAGTGTGTGCCTGTAGTCCAGCTACTTAAGAGGGTGAGGCAAGAGGATCGCTTGAGCACAGGAGTTCAAGGCTGCAATGAGCTAGGATCACACCACTGCATTACAGCCTGGGCGGCAGAGTGAGATGCTGCCTCAAAAAATAATAACGATTTTAAAATAAAAATAAATAAATAAATAAATAAAAAAGAGCTGCTGTCAGTGGTTTGGGTTTGCTATTTTCTTGACTTTTTTCTGTGTGTATATTTTCATAGATGTATTGTGTATATGTGTTTTTATTTGAATAGCCTCATACCAATCACAGGGTTATGTAAATTTATTTTTTGCTTAAAAATATGCCTCTTTCTGGGTCAATAAATAAAAAACCCCATCACCATTGCTGCTGGCCCCACAGGATTCCATGACATACACATACAGTTATTTAGCTGACCTGAACTGCTGGACTTCACTTCTTTCTGAAACAAAGAGCCCTGATAGGAGGGCATAGATAGAAAAGGGCAGCGAGGTGAAGAAGAAATAACTGGTGGTTTTCTGGAAGGCTCTCCCTTTCTTTATGTGTTTTTCATCACATTCCTCTCCTCCTTCTCCTCACCCTCTGCAGCATCATCAAACAAAAGCTTCCTGGAAGTTCTCCATTGAAAGAATGGCTGTGTCCATTTGACCTGGAACCTGCAATGCTGCCCATCTCACTCACAGTGAAAAGCAGAGGCCTGACAACATCCTGTGCCACCTGGCCCTCCTTTATTCCCCTAGCCTCATAGCTCGCACTTTCCTCTTTGCCCACTGTCCTCTTTGCTGTTAAATATGTCACACACGTTCCCACCTCAGGGCCGCTGCAATTGCTGTTCTCCCGTCAGAAAATGCTCTTTCTCATCTCCTTCGGGTCCTTATTCAAATATCAGCTTATCAGTGAGGTTTTCCCTTGGCATCTAGGTAAAAGTGCAACGCTTTCCTCTCCCCGGCCCTCCACCCTCAACCTTTTTTGTCCTTATTACCTGTTTTATTTTTCTCCATAGCCCTTATAATCTTAAGGCAGACTGTATATTTCACTTGCCTGTTATTGTCTTATCTGCCCTCCTATGATGTAAGCATGAGGTATTAATTTCCTCTTTTATTCTCTGCTGTGTTCCTACTGTCTAGAAGATGAGGGTCTGGCACACAGTAGACCCTATAAATTTTAGTTTGATGGACAAATGAATGGAGGAGAAATAAACAGAACTGATATTAGGTTAACTCTTTTTTTTTCTTTTTGTGCCGAGTCTCACTCTGTCATCCAGGCTGGAGTGCAGTGGTGTGATCTCACCTCAGTGCAACATCCATCTCCAGGGTTCGAGGGATTCTCCTGCCTCAGTCTCCCGAGTAGCTGTGATTACAGGCATGCACCACCACACCTGGCTAATTTTTTTGTATTTTTAGTAGAGATGGGATTTCTTCATGTTGGCCAGGCTGATCTCGAACTCATGACCTCATATGATCCACCCACCTCGGCCTCCCAAAGTGCTGGGATTACAGGCGTGAGCCACTATGCCCGACCTGATATGAGGTTAACTTCTGAAGTAACTCTGATACCCAGGAAGGATCTCCAGTCTTCATGATGGGAACACTCCCTCACCTCCTTTTCTTGCTAGCTTCCCTCCTGAAGCTTCCCTGATGACCTGGTGGAGGCTGGTGTCTCACTCTGCTACTCCTCAGAACACCATTTTTCCTGCATTACAGCCCATATCACTCAAGCTAATGCCCCCCCATGAGGCTATAAGCTCCCTGAAGATGGGGACTGCTGTGTCTCCAGCTCCTAGCACCACAGTTGGATGAATGAGGAGAGTTTGCAGAACAGTCAGGCCAGCTCTTGTGACTCTAACTTTCCTTGTGACTTGGATCTCGAAATATCTGCCAGCGGCCTGGAGTGGTGTTAAAGAGCACAAGCTTCAGAATCCATCAGGACAAGACTGAGACCCAGCCTTACCACTTCCCGTCATTTAACCTCCCTAAGCCTCAGCTTCCCCCTCTGGACAAATGAGGATAGTAAGGCAGAGTTATGCAAAGTTGAGAAAATGGGCTCTGGAGTCAGACTGTCTGCTGCTTACTAGCTATGCCCCCTGAGCAGGTTTCTTAATCTTGCTGTGCCTCAGTTTCCTCATTTATCAAAATGGGGATTATGATAGGATCCCATGAGGCTGTTTGGGGCATCAAATGAGTATGTGTGTATATATAGATATAGATATAGATATAGATATAGATATAGATATAGATATAGATATAGATATAGATGTGTGCATATATATGTGTGTATATATATATATAGAGAGAGAGAGAGAGAGAATGCTTAGACTGGCACCTGCAAAAGTTAAGTATTCTCTAGTATTGTTATTATTAACTATTCTTGCCATTTAGAGGACTCGGAGAGGATCAAGTGAAATAAATGCATATGAAAGCATTTAGCACAAATGGTAATGCATAGTAAATAGGAGCTCTTTAGTCTCCTGTGATTTGTGCAGGAGTCTTACCAGAGGCATTTTTCTGTCGACACCAGCTCAAGAAATCTACAACCCTGCCATACAGAACATCGCTCACGGGCATAAATCGACGGGTGTTTTCTGCAAAGCTGTTAACAAGGAGGTGGCTATTTTCCCAGAACAGGGCCTAAGGAAAGACAAATGAAACATCAAAATACAAAACAAAATCAAAACAGACTCCTCAGGCACAATATCAACAAGGCAAGTTGGGCAATCCAGTTCTCTTTCAACTCTGACCTGCTGCACAACAACTGTAAGTTCTTTTTCGTTGTCTTTATTTATTCATTCAAAGGCTGCTAGCAACTCTCCTCCCTTTATTCCCAGGGTATCATGCAAATGTTAATGGAATATTTTCTC
Source organism: Symphalangus syndactylus (assembly GCF_028878055.3). Classification (NCBI taxonomy): domain Eukaryota; kingdom Metazoa; phylum Chordata; class Mammalia; order Primates; family Hylobatidae; genus Symphalangus; species Symphalangus syndactylus. Next base: position 23,488,380 of record NC_072438.2, on the reverse strand, counting down.
ATTAGTACTAAATATACGTGCATGTGGTAAGATCCCCTACATTAAAAGTGATCAAGGGACCTGGGCTGGAATCTTGGCTCTGTCATGTATTAGATATGTAATCTTGAGCAAGGCATGCAATCTCCCTGTTTCTCAGTTTCTACTTCTGGAACATGCAGAGCATGAGCCCCTTCTCTTCTTCCACAGCTGTGGCCAGGATAATATGCAGTCACAAAAAGCACTTCCTAAAGTGTCAAGTGCCTCAAAAACACATTGCTTTTATATTATACTTTATCGTTTCCACTACAATGTTCTCATATAACAATAACACAAATCCCCCAGTCACTATTTCATCTGACCCTCAGTAGCCCAATCAGTTTATATTTAGACTAGAAGGTCCCCAAGGGTGGGGGCTGTTTTTCACTGTTACATCCTTAACTCTTAGCACCAATGACTGGCAAACAAACAGCCCAGGAAGTATTTACTGAGTTCATCAACTAGCACCGAATCTATGAAACAGAAGGTTAAAAAGTCAGCTTCCCCACTTTTAGTGACAGGAAGGCAGCAAGGTTCAAAAAACAGCATATACTCAAAAATCATGTTTTCAGTCTATTCTATCTTTGAACCTCACAGTTCCATTTACACAATGGAAAAAATCAGGTTAAGAATGTTTATGTCACAGAAACAAAAATGGTGTCTAGCATTCCTTAAACTTGAGGTATTGTTTTAAGCAAGAGTTTTATGGAAATTTTCTCATTTATTTTCATTTTATTAGACCTGAGACTGTAGACAGAATATAGATATGTGGTTTTCTTAAATAAACTGGCATTAAATAAATATAATCTTAAGACCCATTAAATGGAGAGACTGGTCTCCCGGGAGGATACTGAGATTGAGAGTTTTCTGAATTACTCAAGGTTCAGGCTATTGGGCCAGTTAGGATGAAGGTTATTTAGAACTGGCCAGATGTGGAAGCCCAGTGTGACAGGTATGGTCATGTCCTGATGTCCTCGTGTTGCTTCTCACACTAACTTGCTAACTTAGGAAATTTTCTTCTGCCCACAACCAGCTGGAGATCTAGAATCACTGTTGGAAACTGATATGATTTGGATTTGTGTCTCTTGTAAAATTGTAATCCCCTATGTTGGAGGTGGCGCCGGGTGTGAGGTGATGAGATTATGGAGGCGGATTTCCCCCTTTGCTGCTGTTCTCCTGAGGGAGTTCTCAGAAGATCCAGTTGTTTATAAGCCTGTGGCACCTCCCTCTGCCCTTGGTCCTGCTCCTGCCATGTAAGACACCTGCTCCCACTTTGCCTTCTGCAGGAGTAAAAGCTCCCGGAGGCCTCCCGGAAGTAGACGTTGCCATTCTTCCTGTACAGCCTGTGGAACCGTGAACGAATTAAACCTCTTTTCTTTATAAATTACCCAGTCTCAGCATTTCTTTATAGCAATGTGACAACGGACTAATACAGAAACAAAGCTAGCTTCCCACAGAGAGCTCAGCACACACATTATGTGTGCTGCCTGATGTTTCTGTGATATTGCAGGATGCAGGGGACAGCTAATGTCAACCTGGCCCATGCACCATCCATTTCTGTAGAGACAGAGAACACAGTTTTACCCAAGATGGTTGTAGTGTTACCTTATCTCTGGGAATAGAGTGCCTGGACAAGTTAATAAAAAGGTCATAGTCCGAGGGAAGCACGGAGCAGGGATCCTTGTCCAGTGCCACTTTAAAGGCTTCCCAGATGGCTGTGCAGTTCTTGTTCCTGCGCAAAAGTACAAGTTGGGAAGAACACACACGTGCACGTCATAATGTGTTGTGAAGTATGTCCATTTGTCTAAGAGCTTTACAAGAGATTTTTCATATAGTAACTGCAGAAGTAGGCTTACAAAAAAGACAACAAATTGTCATGGCTTAGGTGACAGATTCAGAAATCTGACACTGGAATTGCCTTTCTGAAGGCACTGCACAGATTTCTCAGAGCTAAGGAAAACAGCCTTGCCCCAGGCTCACAGAGACAAGCAGAAATGGCACTGAGCAGGAGGTGACTAATTCAGTCAACTATACAGCAGGTGCCTCTTCATGTAGACCTAACGGTGGGGCCAGTCTCATTGCCCAGGTCCACTGTGGAGCTCGGGGACCAGGTGAGGCCAGGCCAGCCAGCAGGATGCGTAATGTTAGGAGGGAGGCCCAATGCTGCAAAAGGCTTCTACCTCTGGCAAAGCAGGTGCACCCTCCAGTGCAAGCCCCTCTTGAGGTCCATGCTAGTTTTCAAAAAATATTTCCCATAGCATTTGTAACTTTCTGTTTCTCATACTGGGTGGTGGGTAACACAGGTGGTTCTCTGCTGTTTTTTATTTGCCTGAAATGTGCGACAATAAAAACGATCAGCACAAGAAAGAGACATCACAAACATAAGAAAAGGGGGGCCACAGAAGGAACAAAAATCAGTAAGAAATGCAGCGCTGGCAAGAAAGACCCAAACTTCAGAAATCCTCCAGATTTAGGGGATCTGAAATTTGAATTCCGGGAGGACTGGACTCAAGGAATTCCAACCTAAGACCACATTCTGGGTTCTGAGCGTTCAGACTAAACATCTGCTGGGTGGCAATGGGCTGTTACGCAGTTCGCCTCTACCACCCCCCCCTCACTTCTAGAGGGATACCTCTCTACCCTCCTTCACACTCGCACACACACACACACACACCTCTCGCCTCTAGACCACACACACATCCCTCACCTCTAGACCACACACACACCCCCCTCACCTCTAGACCACACACACATCCCTCACCTCTAGACCACACACACACACATCTGTCACCTCTAGACTACACACACACACCCCCCTCACCTCTAGACCACACACACACACATCCCTCACCTCTAGACCACACACACACACATCCCTCACCTCTAGACTACACACACACACATCCCTCACCTCTAGACCACACACACACATCTGTCACCTCTAGACTACACACACACACCCCCCTCACCTCTAGAACAAACACACACCCCTCACCTCTAGAACACACACCACACACACACACCTCATCTCTAGAACACACACACTCTCCTCACCTCTAGATACACATACACCCCTCACCTCTAGAACACACACACACACCTCACCTCTGGAACACACACACACCCCTCACCTCTAGAGCACACACACACACCCCCCTCACCTCTAGAGCACACACACACACCCCTCACCTCTAGAGCACACACACACACACCCCTCACCTCTAGAGCACACACACACCCCTCACCTCTAGAGCACACACACACCCCCCTCACCTCTACAGCACACACACACACACACATCCTCTAGAGCACACACACACACATCCCTCACCTCTAGAGCACACACAACACACACATCAACCTCTAGAGTACACACACACACACACATCCTCTAGAGCACACACACACACATCCCTCACCTCTAGAGCACACACAACACACACATCAACCTCTAGAGTACACACACACACACACACCTCCCACCTCTAGAGCACACACACACACACACCCCTCCCCTCTAGAACACACGCACATACCCCTCACCTCTAGAGTGTGTGTGCGCGCGCGCACACACACACACACACACACACACTCATCTCTAGACCCCGCACAGCGCACCCCTCACCTGCAGACACACTTCACAGCCCCCTCCTCACTCGCCCCCATCGTTCAGGACCATCGTTGTCTCCACGCTCACCTCTCCCCTCAAGGCCTCTCTCACTGCCCCCTCACCCCGACCTTTAGCTCCAGTTTTCCCGTCCCCAGGCCCTCCCCACCGTTGCCTCTTCCCCGCTCCCCTTCCACCCGGCCGGCCGACTGCCTCACCGCTGCTCGGGACTCAGCAGTGCGCGGTACTCGGCGCAGCGGCCCAGGAAGATGTCCCGCAACTGTGCGCTGGTGCCCTCCCCGCGCCACCGCGGGCGCGCCTCGCCCGCCGCCAGCAGCAGCAGTAGAAGCAGAAGCTGCAGCAGCAGCTGGAGCAGCCGCGATGCCGCGCACCCCCGAGCCGCCATTGGGGAACTTTGGTCCCTCCAGACCTGTGCCTCCTCCACTCACCTTCTCCCCTTCTACTAAGGCGGTTCCGCAAACTGATGGAGGGCGGAACTATCGCTCGGACACCTCGCTGTTTTCCGTTTCCCGTTCCAGACTATTTCAAGACTGAGCGTGGGGCGGGGCGCGGCGGCTCTTGCCTGTAATCCCAGCACTTTGAGAGGCCAAGGCGGGCGGATCGCTTGAGTCTAGGAGTTCGAGACAAACCTAAGTAACATATAGGTGAGAAACCTCTTCTCCACAAAAAAATACAAAACTTAGCTGGTCCTGGTGGTGAGCACCTGTAGTCTCAGCTACCTGCGAGGCTGAGATGGGAGGAGGCTTGACCGCAGGGGATCGAGGTTGCAGCGAGCAGTGATTGCACCACTGCACTCCAGCCCTGGGCGACAGAGTGAGACTCTGTCTAAAAAAAAATTAATAAATAAATAAAACAAAAAAAAGAGTGAGCTTGGAACATCACCCAGAACAGGACCAGTGCACTGTGGCCCAGGCTAATCTTGACCGGTGTCCTCGGGGAGGGAGCCCCAAAGAAGCGGCGAGGTTGAAGGAGAGGTGAGGAGAGGTGAGTCATCATTAGAAGAAATATTTTTCTGGCTCCAAAGGACGACAGCTTTGACAGATGCCCTCTTTCACACCAACCAATAAGTGGTTTTTGTTTGTTTTCAGGAAATAATAACCACAACAACGTGCCAAGCACTTTGCTAGTATAATATTCATTACTTTCCGCAACACCCTTCCTAGCTAAGTTTGTAATTATTCTCGCTTTAGCAATGGATAAACTCAGGGAAGTTAAGCATGTTCGGCCCTCCAGATTTGCGGATTCATCATCCAAATTCAGCTAACCACGGATGAGAAATATTTGAGGAAAAAAAGAATGCTTGCATCTGTACTGAACATGTACGGACTTTTTTTCCTTGTCATCATTCCCTAAATAATACAATGTAACAACTACTATGTAACAATTACATAGTACTTGATATTATAAGGAATCTGGAGATGATGTGAATTGTAGGAGAGGATGTGCAAATACTGTATACTACACCATTTAATATAAGGGCCTTGAGCATCTGTGGATTTTGGTATCCAGGGGGGTCCTGGAACCAATTCTCCGTGGATACCTACCGCCGACTGTAACTTGTCGGAGGTCACAATCTCCCTTCCTGATAGATGCAAAATCCTGGAGATGTTCAGTTTGAAGAGAGCCAGTATTGGCCGGGCGCGGTGGCTCATGCCTGTAATCCCAGCACTTTGGGAGGCCGAGGCGGATGGATCACGAGGTCAGGAGATCGAGACCATCCTGGCTAACACGGTGAAACCCCGTCTCTACTAAAAATACAAAAAATTAGCCGGGCGCAGTGGCGAGTGCCTGTAGTCCCAGCTACTCGGGAGGCTGAGGCCAGAGAATGGCGTGAACCCAGGAGGCGGAGCTTGCAGTGAGTCGAGATCGCGCCACTGCACTCCAGTCTGGGCAACAGAGCGAGACTCTGTCTCAAAAAAAAAAAAAGCCAGTATTAATAGAATACCACGTGGAGGCCCAAGTCCTCAATTCTTACAATAATGACAGCAATGAACTTTGAGTGCCTGGCAAGCACTTGATAAACACAAGGGAGGACAGAACAGGTGTTCTGTACTGTTTTATTTGAATCTCTTTTTTTGTGTAACCAAAATCCGCATTCTCCTGTTCAGTTCCTCCTTAAGTTAAATCCACTTTCCAGAGGTAAGCATTTTTAATTCTTTCAAGTTTTGTTCCTGTGTTTACTTCCATATTTCTAAATAACATGTGTGAACCCCCAAATTTTGAGACAGGTCTCAATTAATTTAGAAAGTTTATTTTACCAAGGTTGAGGACGGGTGTCCATGACACAGCCTCGGGAAGTCCTGACAAAATGTGCCCAAGGTGGTCAGGGCACAGCTTGGTTTTATACATTTTAGGGAGACATGAGATAACAATCAATATATGTAAGAAGTACATTGGTTCTGTCCAGAAAGGCGGGGACAACTCGAAGCACGGAGGGGGCTTCCAGGTCACAGGTAGGTGAGAGACAAATGGTTGCCTTCTTTTGAGTTTCTGATAAGCCTTTCCAAAGGAGGCCATCAGAATATGCGTATATCTCAGTGAGCAGCTGAATGACTTTGAATAGAATGGGAGGCAGGTTTGCCCTGAGCAGTTCCCAGCCTGACTTTTCCCTTTAGCTTAGTAATTTGGGGGCCCCAAGATTTTCCTTTCATGCATCCCTAGTATGGCTTGTCCCACCAAATCTAATGTTAAATTGTAATCCCCAACGTTGGAGGTGGGGCCTGGTGGGAGGTGATTTGATCATGGAGGTGGGTTTCTCATGAATAGTCTAGCACCATCCCCTTGGTGCTATTCTCATGATAGTAAGTGAGATCTGGTTGTTTTAAACTATGTAGCACTGGCAGGGCGCCGTGGCTCACACCTGTAATCACAGCAGTTTGGGAGGCTGGTGGGGTGGGGGGAGTTGGGAATCACGGATCGAGACCAACCTGGCCAACGTGGTGAAACCCCATCTCTACTAAAAATACAAAAATTAGCTGGGCGTGGTGGCATGCGCCTGTAGTCCCAGGTATTGGGGAGGCTGAGGCAGGAGAATCGCTTGAACCTGGGAGGTGGAAGTTGCAGTGAGCTGAGATCTCACCACTGCACTCCAGCTTGGTGACAGAGTGAGACTCTGTCTCAAAAAAAAAAAAAAGTGTGTAGCACCTCCTCCCTCTCTCTCTTGCTCCCTGCTGCCACCGTGTAAGACCCATTGCTCACCCTTTGTCTTCCACCACATTTGGAAACTTCCTGAAGCCTCTCCAGATGCAGAAGCCACTATGCTTCCTACAGCCTGCAGAACTGTGAGCCAATTCAACCTCTTTTTCTTACAAGTGAGCAGTTTCAGGTATCTATAGCAATGCAAGAACAGACTAATACAACACCTATATGCTATTTCTTGATGTTTATTCTGTTTGGGACATTATGATATTTTATTTGTTGTAAACCTCTTGTTTACCCTGGAGGTAATCATTATCTAGAAAGTAACTAGCTTGCTTTTGATATTACAGGCTCATAGGCAGAAGGCACTTGCCTTGTCTCAGATGAAACTTTGAACTGTGGACTTTTGGGCTAATGTTGAAATGAGTTAAGACTTTGAGGGACTGTTGAGAAGGCATGATTGGTTTTGAAATGTGAGGACGTGAGATTTGGAGGGGCCAGGGGTGGAATGATATGGTTTGGCTGTGTCCCCACCCAAATCTCAACTTGAATTGTATCTCCCAGAATTCCCACGTGTTGTGGGAGAGAGCTAGGATGGGGGGGGCGGGGGGGGAGGTGGGGTAGGAGTAATTGAATCATGGGGGCCGGTCTTTCCTGTGCTATTCTGGTGATAGTGAATAAGTCTCACAAGATCTGATGGGTTTATCAGGTGTTTCCACTTTTGCTTCTTCCTCATTTTTCTCTTGCCGCTGCCATATAAGAAGTGCCTTTCACCTCATGCCATGATTCTGAGGCCTCCCCAGCCATGGAGAACTGTAAGTCCAATTAACCCTCTTTCTGTTCCCAGTTTCAAGTGTGTCTTTATGAGCATCATGAAAACGAACTAATACAACTAGATCTCACATCCTCCTCTTTCTTGTTTTATGGAGCACATCTTCCAATAGCTTCTTGAGAAGATACACAGGGACTAAACTTTCTGAGATTTTTTGCATAAGAATTCAAAGTGTCATTATTCTACCTTCACACTTAATTGAGAATTTGGTTGGGTTTCTGAGATTTTTGCATAAGAATTCAAAGTGTCATTATTCTAACCTCACACTTGCTTGAGAATTTGGTTGGGTAGATTTTTGCATTGGAAAGCATTTCCCTTCAAAATTTTGAAGACTGTGCTCCATTGTTTTCTGTGTTGCTGTTGAGAAATCTGAACCCATTTTCCTATTCCTGTTTATTTTACCTTTTTTGTTGTTGTTTGTTTTGTTTTTTATTCTTTGGCCTGTTTCTTTCTATCTGGAAGTTTCCAGAATTTCCTTCTATTCTTAGGAGTATGAAATTTCAGAGATGAACTTGGGCAAAAGTAGTTGTTTTTCATTGTACTGGACAATCCATGAGCCCTTTTAACCTACAAACTCATGTCTTTAAATACTGAGATATTTTCTCAATTTTTTGGTAATTTCCCCTCCTCCAAATTCTGTTTTCTCTTTCTGAAATTCCTATTACTCATATAGGAATGATTTCCTTGTTAGACTTCCTAGTCTCTAATTTTCTATATTTTCCTCTTTTTTCTTTACTTTGTCTTCTTATACTTTCTTGACTATAAATTTATCATTATCTTCCAACTTCTCTGTTGATTTTTTAAATTTATACTATATATATCTATATATACATATATATACAGTTGTGTTCTACATGTTCAGGTCTTTTTGCTTTTTATAATCTTCTCTTGCTGTTTTGTGAATATTTCTGAGGCTTTTATTACAGATGTAGGTGTTTCATTTTTCTTTTAAATTTTCTTCTGCCAATGTCTGTTTCCTTTGAGTGCCTTATTTCCATTTTGGTGACTGGCTTTAATGTGAGAAGTTTCCCTCAAACAAACTGATGACCTTTGGCTGATTATTTTTACAAACACAGGAAAACATAAGGAACTGTATTAGTTTGTTGTCGCACTGCAGATAAAGACATACCTGAGACTGGGTAATTTGGCAGAAGGCAACAGGCATGTCTTACATGGCAGTAGACAAGAGAGAGCTTGTGCAGGGGAACTCCTCTTTATAAAACCATCAGATCTTGCGAAACTTATTCACTATTATGAGAATGGGAAAGACCCACCCCGGTGATTCAATTACCTCCCACCGAGTCCCTCACATGACATGAGGGAATTGTGGGAACTACAGTTCAAGATGAGATTTGGTTGGGGATACAGCCATACCATATCAGGCACTAATTAGAAGCAGGCTCAAGGCACATGGTCAGAGTTTGTCAAAGGGTGGGCTGCCCTGTAGGATGAACATAGTGCACTTTATCACTAAGAGATACCTGTCATTTTCTCTTGGACAGTCCGTTTTTCCAGAGAGTAATATTCCTTTTTTTTTTTTTTTTTTTGACACAGAGTCTCACTCTGTTGCCCAGGCTGGAGTGTAGTGGCGTGATCTCGGCTCACTGCAAGCTCTGCCTCCTGGATTCATGCCATTCTCCCACCTCAGCCTCCCAAGTAGCTGGGACTACAGGCGCCCGCCACCACGCCTGGCTAATTTTTTTTGTATTTTTAGTAGAGATGGGGATTCACCATGTTACCCAGGATGGTCTTGATCTCCTGACCTCGTGATCCCCCCGCCTCAGCCTCCCAAAGTGCTGGGATTACAGGCATGAGCCATCGTGCCTGGCCTAATATTCCTTTTTTCTACCTGGAAGGATATAAGCCTGGATGGTAGCAATGTGGAGCTGAGTCGGGGAAGGTGGCTGGGAGAATCTCACTATTCAGTGTAAAGATTTTCACTTATCCCTCCTCTCTCACCACATTTTTAGTAGAAGCTCTGGTGTCAGTGATGCCTGGTACCTCACAACATAGAATCTTTGGTCTACTCTTCAGGAAATATGTTGCTGCACAGGATTAGGAAGGGCATTCTCGGACTTCCAACTACTTTTTGACTTCCAGCCCTACATCCACTCCCACTTTCATCTTAGTGACAGACCGTTCTTGCAGTTCCTCTTCCTTTTGAGAGTTCGTGGCATCAAACAACTTTCTTCACAGCTTACATTCTCTTTCCCCACTAGCCAGCTGAGGTTTCGGCCTTCACTGGCCAACTAAATTGTTACCCCTTCCTCATTTTCTTTCCACCATCCCAAATTCTGTTCCTGACAACTCCTGTTCTTTTCTCTTTTCCCTCATGGTTTACTCCTTTTTCATTTTGTTTATATTCATCTTATTTATTGTCATGGGGGATGAGTTTGTTTTGAGGGAAGAAGTCTTTCATACCTCACAAACCCTCAAAACATGACTTCATCTTGATGTGTGAGGCAACAGTGCACCACTTCTGAAGTATCCATGCATCTGTCTGTCTATCTATCTATCTAATCTGCATCTAGCAAACCTTCAGATTTAACTACAGTTTTCAGGAAATATAAAGGATAGAGGGACATGTTAAATGATACCACAGGCAGTCATGCACTGAAACTGGCTGACAATATTTGACAGATATATTTTCAAAAATGTATCAAAAATCTGTGAGCCATTTGTTAAACACAGTCATATTAACAATTAAATTATATAAACTTACAATAAAATAAATTATATTAAAATCAGGCTGGGCGCAGTAGCTTACGCCTATAATCCCAGCACTTTGGGAGGCCGAGGCGGGTGGATCATGAGAGGTCAGGAGTTCGAGACCATCCTGGCTAACATGGTGAAACCCCATCTCTACTAAAAATACAAAAAATTAGCTGGGCGTGGTGGCGGGTGCCTTTGGTCCCAGCTACTTGGGAGGCTGAGGCAGGAGAATGGTGTGAACCTGGGAGGTGGAGCTTGCAGTGAGCTGAGATTGCGCCACTGCACTCCAGCCTGGGCTACAAAGTGAGACTCCATCTCAAAAAAATAAATAAATAAAAGCAAAGGTAATAAACATCCAAAATACATAACTTCTTAATTATTTTACTATATGTTGCTATTATTTATGCTCTTGGGGATATTTATATTTATATCTATTTTATTTTCGGTCTACATACCAAAAGTCAAAAAACAAATTTATGTATTGACATTCATCAAAGCTAAGAAATTCTGCTCTTCAAAAAGTGCCACTAAGAAAATGAGCAATCCACAAATTGGGATGTATTTGCAATACACATATCTGACAAAGGCATGTATCTAAAAAACAGGATTGTCCAATCTTTTGGCTTCCCTGGGCCACATTGGAATAAGCCACACATAAAAAACACTAACACTAGCATAACACTAACACTAACTTCAGCCACACATAAAAAGCACTAGCAATAGCTGATGAGCTTAAAAAAAAAAGAAAAAGTTCTGTGTGTTACATGTAGTTAGACAGGCATGAGTGGAGCGGGACAAGGCTCTTCCCCCACCCACTAGGAATGCCAGGTGATGGTTTGGCACTTATTACATTGCCTCTTTAAAAGTAATAAATTGGCAGCTGACACCAGGGAGAGGCCATTTCCTTATGGTCCACACCTGCGGCACTAAACTGTTAATTGAATGCAGAGACCAGGGAGAAGCAACTTCCAGGGCATGTACATTAAGAGACAAAATGGTGGAGTATGACTTGCCAGGGGCACTCCCCTGGAAAATGGAAGAAAGCCTCCGATGGCATGCATACAGCTTCCTAAACACATTGCGCATGCTCACCTCCCAAGCACATTAAATAAAAGCAGTTGTTATGCTTGTGTGCATGGCCGGCTGGAGGCCCAGAGAGTCCCCTTTCCACTCGGATGGTCTCCCAGTCGACCGGGCATGAGCCCATGGTAGCTCTCTTCCAGGATTCTACGGCTTGGGGCAACAAATCCTGCCAGGCTCTCTCACCGCTATGTCCCAAAGTCCAACACCCTGCGAGTCAGCCCCCGAGGACCATTCAGCTTCCTTTTCCCAACCTCAATTTCACCTTGTGTCTGTCACCACAGGGGGAGAATTTGGCATTCCTTGGAAGCTTAATGGGATGCCATGAGCTTAAGCCTTTCCAGGAGCTTACCCATCAGTCTGCCCTTAGTCATCCTCAAACAGATGTATGGTGGTATTGTGGTGAACACTTACTGGACACTCTGCCAGGTAACTGGAGTGGTACTTACGCTCTTGTCCAATTGGCTTTCCCTTTCACCCTGACATTTCATCAACCAGAAAAAGAAAAACCACAACACCTCCCCCACCAAAAAAAATAAGAAGAAAAGCCCCTTATGGGTCTTTTGACTCTCAAGTTAACATAGACGTCATTGGAGTCCCACAAGAAGTGCCTAACAGATTCGAAGTCCATGACCAAATAGCTGCAGAATTTAAACCCATATTTCCACAGGTAACTATTAATAAAAATGTAGCTTGGATAAATTACATCTATTATAATCAGCAACGGTTTATTAATTACACCAAGGATGCTATCAAAGGAATAGCTGACCAGTTAAAGCCTACTAGCCAAATGACTTGGGAAAACAGAATAGCTCTACACATGTTATTAGCCAAAAAAGGTGGGGTTTGTGTTATAATTAAAACCCAATATTGTACCTTCATCCCAAACAACACTGCTCCCAATGGAAGCATAACAAAGGCCTTGCAGGGATTTACCGCTTTATCCAATTAATTAACTAAAAATTCTGAAGTCAATGACCCTATTTTGGAATGGCTAGGAAAGTGGTTTGGTAAATAGAAAGGAATCATAGCCTCAATTCTTATTTCTCTTGCAATCGTACTAGGTGAACTCGTTAGGTGATGTGTCATACCATGCATCCGTGGGCAAATACAAAAGATTGTACAAACAGCACTTACTAAAGCCTCCCTTAGTTCTCCTCCACCTTATTCAAGTAAGCTTTTCCTTTTAGAAGATCAAAACAAACAGCAAAGCCAAGACATGTTAAAGAGTTTGAAGAGAAAAATCGTAAGAAAATTTAAAAGGGAGGAATTGTAAGATACAATGAATTTCTCCAAGTTTCTCTTCAAAAATGTAGCCTGCTAACTTCCTTGTCTTTTGTTCTCAAATTCAACTTTCCTGGCCGGGCGCGGTGGCTCACGCTTTTAATCCCAGCACTTTGGGAGGCTGAGGCGGGCAGATCATGAGGTCAGGAGATCGAGACCACGGTGAAACCCCGTCTCTACTAAAAATACAAAAAAAAAACTAGCTGGGCGTGGTGGCGGGCGCCTGTAGTCCCAGCTACTCGGAGAGGCTGAGGCAGGAGAATGGCGTGAACCCAGGAGGCAGAGCTTGCAGTGAGCCGAGATTGCACCACTGCACTCCAGCCTGGGTGACAGAGCGAGACTCTGTCTCAAAAAAAAAAAAAAAAATTCAACTTTCCTGTTCCTCCTTGCCCCTAGTTACTGTAAAACAGCCTACCCTTTTTCTGTCATCCCTAATCAATAACTCACATCTGTTCCCTTGGTTACCTGCACCCATCGTGTCCCTGAAACTGCACATCTCACATGCTCCACCTCTGTACCTCATGTCCCCCTCCCCTTTAAATTTAGAAAAATATGTACAAGTAGCCAATAGGTTCAGCTCAGATCGTGCAGTCCAACCCTAGCCCATGGGGGAGGGACACACAGAAGTAGGAATTGCGTTAAGGATATAAAAACCCCCCAGTCTCCTTTGTTCTCTGTGCTCTTGCGATCTTAATTGACACAAGTGGCACCCTTCTGCTGAAGTCAATTGCCTTGCTGAGAGGATTTTGCCTGAGTGCTCGTTTTACTTCATGGCACTGAGCATTTATTCCTGAAGCTTTTTATATCCAACAAACTCAAAAATAAGAAAGACAACCACATCTTAAAATTGGCAAAATAGTTGAACAAATGCCTCACCAAAGAAGATATTCCATTTCTAGGTATTTACCAAAGGAAAGATGAAAATACATCTATGCAAAGATTTGTGCCCATGTTTGTAGCAGCTTAATTCGTAACTCAAAACAGTAAACAATGCAAATGTCCAACAAGAGAATAGATTAATAACTTGTAATATCATCATATAATAGAGTATTATTTATCAATACAAAAAAATGACAAATCTTTTAAAAATATGCTGAATGAAAGAAGCTAGATGTAAAAGAACACAAACTATTACTCCACTTATATAAATTTCTACAAGAAATAGTAGTATGCTGATATACACAGGTGGCGGAAAAGAGATTTCAGATGGAACGAATTGCCTGAGCAAAGGCAGAAAAGGAAAAACCGTGGGGCTTCTGAAAACAGTTGAAAGTTTAGTTTGATTGGTAAACAGGATGCAGATGGAGATTGGACAGGAAAGTTAGGGTCATATCTTAAAACCATTGAGCACAATGCTAAGGCATTTTCACTTTGTTCTCTTAATCATTATGAGTTATCAATAATTTCTGAGCTTCCTTATTGAAAACTGTGTTTCTTTTCTTGGCAAGAATTCTTGATTGCCAGAGAAGGAAGAGAGATTATGCATTTAAAAGCCTTAGAATAGTGTTTCATAGTGTGCTCTCAATGATGGTTTTGAATGCTTATCTAATATGTTCTGTGTGTTTATTGTCTGTTGTGGAAGGCTGAAAAATAGCCCAGCAAAGATGTCCATGTCCTAAACCCTGGAGCCTATGAATACGTTACTTTACATAGTAAGAAGGCCTTTGCAGATGTGATTAAATTAAGGATCTTGAGATGGGGAGATTATACTGGATGATCTGGATGAGTCCATTGTAATCTTAAGAGTCCTTACAGGAGGAAGTCAGGTAAATCAGAGACACACAGAAAGTAATGTGATGGCAAAAGCAGAGAGATACTTGAAGATATTATGCTGCTGGCTCTGAAGATGCAGGAAGGAGCCATAAGACAGGGGACGCAGGCAGACTTCAGAAGCTTGGAAGGGTAAGGAAACATTCTTCCCTGAATAATCCAGATGGAATGAATCCTGCTGACACCTCGACTTTTGCCCAGCATACACTGGACTCCAAAGAAGAATAAATTTACATTGCTTTAAGCCACTATGTGGCAATTTGCTAAAGCAGCAATAGGAAACAAATACAGATTTGGGTACCTGAAACCATCACTCTTTCTGCCCCCTTTTCCCTTCATTTGTAAGGTTGTACTTGGGAATCACCAGGAGTAGGACTATTATTCTTGTTTAATCTTGACCAGAGTCCACAAGGAAGGAAGAAAAAGCAAGATTGGAAAATAGGTGAGTCCCGTCATCAAGAGAAAGATTTTTCTGGCCCCAAATTATGACAACTTTGCTGTAACAAACACTAAAATTACGGAAGTAATTTGGATTTGGATAATCTGTAGAGAGACTGGAAGAATTCTTAGGAATATGATAGAAGAGGCCTAAATATGCTCAAATAGACTGTTAGTAAAAATACGGGTGTTATGAGGGCTTGGAAGTAAGTGAACAGCATGGTGGAGAAATCCTGTATCGTATCAGAGAAAATCTTAACACACCATAAACTGTAGAAATATAGATGTTAAAAGTGCTGCTGGTGAGGGCTCACAAGAAATTGAGAAACATATTTTTGGAAACTAAAGGAAAGAGGGTTCTTGTTATACAGTGGTAGAAAGCTTAGATGAATTATGTCCTATAATTGTAAGAAAACAGAACTTTTAAGCAATGAACTTGTATAGTTGAAGTTTCCAAGCAGTGGTTAAGGTCTGACTTGAATTTTTCTTGTTGCTTTTAGAAAAATGAGAGAGAAAAGGGATAAACTGAGAGAACTGTTAGAAAATGAAACTATGATTTGATGATTTGAGAAATTCTCCGCCTATCCAGATTGCAAAAGATGCCAAAGCTAAGAGATCCACTGTAAGGAAAACATGCTCTGGCGAGAAAGCCAACAATATGGCTGCACATCCTTCTTTAAAAAGTTTTTGAATTTTAAATTGTGGCAAAATATACACAATATGAAATTTATTATCTTAACTATTTGTAAGTGTGGGTAGTCTTTTGCTACTGCTTAGGAAGCACAAAAGATTACAGTATTCAGATACACAGAGGGCTCTTTGAAGAGGCATGTGACTCACAAACCCCCTCAACCAATCTCAGCAGAAGCCCCAACTAGAGATAGGATTATTCAGGAAACATTTGTTGAGAAGCCTCTTTCAATGGAGTGAATCCCTATGACTCACAATGTTTTGTTTACCAATAGAAACACTGTCAAATTGGACTAAAAGGGACAAAGTGGTTGAAATGAAAGAAGGCAACCAAGTTCCCTAAATTCTACCAGCAGGAAATGGGCTAATAAAACTACTTAGTAGCAGACATGTGGTACTCCTTATCAAAAAGGATGGCTCTGAGGGTGGAGCCCCAGGTACAGAGGGCAGGTGCAGGAGCCACAGCTATTCCCAGGCTTAGTAACCCAATGCAGTTTGTCCATGGGATTTTGAAAGAGATTGGCTGGTGTCTTCTTTTTAGCTTTCCTTTTCTCCCTTTTTGAATGGGAACATCTATGACTGTTACCCTATTTCTGTCGCACTACTGTTTTAGAGCACAGAACTTGCTTTCTAGTTACATAGGTCCTTAGATAAAAAATTTTGCCCCAGAATAGATTATACTCAGAGCTGCACCCATATCTAATTTAGATATGAGATTTGGGACTTTTTGGTTGATGAAACTTAGATGAGATTTGGACTTGAGCTGATGCTATAATGGGTTGAGATTTATGGGGACCTTAGGATGGGTGAATGTATTTTTCACATGGGATGGATGAGTCTTTGGAGACCAGAGGGTGCTAGAGTAGGCTTAATAATGGCCTCCCCAAAGATGTCTACATCCCACTCCCTGAAACCCATGAATGTTACCTTACATGGTAAAAGAGATTTTACAGAGGAGACAAACAGAAACACACAAACCTCTGGATCAGAGACACAATTTCTTATTCATAGCAAAAACAGCAGCCAGAGTAGCACTGTGTGTGTTCCCTATGCTCCAATTCCTATAATGTAATACAGTAAGGGCCAGGTGTTACCTCTGCATGGAGTGGGTTGCACTACAGAAGAGGAGCCCCAAATTTTAAGTCTCTAGGCTTTTATGGGGCTGCTGACATGTCTGCCCATCTTCTCCAGAGAGATTACTCATTATTTCTGGAATGTAAGCAAATTCCTCTCCTGGCGTGAGAAAAGAGAAGGCTTTATCTTTACTTCCCTGGGATGTCTCTAGGGGAGGTGCTATCTCTAGCTTCACTATCCTGGAATGTTTCCTTTATACATTCTCAATTTGGATGTGAACACGGTCAAACAGGGGATTCAGACTGTGCAGAAATACGAGCTATTCACAGAGAATTGTTTTTCAACACTTTATTTCAAGCATCAAAAAAAAAGAAAAAATCAATTACCTTCAATAGAACAGAAAATCTGAAAAATTAAATAAGGCTAGGCATGGTAGCAGATGGAAAGGAATTGCTACCCTGTATGGTTTTAATGAGAATGACCATGCCAAGTAATATCACCCAGTGGGATAAGGGAGTACACAGAGATGCAGAAGTTGAAATTAGTTTGAAGACTATATTGTATATTACACAATATACATTGCTTAAGCATCAGCAACAACGTGAAGAAGCAACATCAATGCCGTTTCTGGATGGTTACAGAAGTTATGTCAAAATTAGATTTTTAAAAGTAAAAAAGGCAAAGAAATTTGCCACATATTTAATAATTACTCTTGGGAATGACTGCAAATTAGAGATGTTAGGTATTATTGATTCATTTATTCTTTAGCAAATGTATACTGAATACATACTATGTATCAGGCAAATGGACATCATCTCCTCTACTATGGAAGAATAATAGTAATCAGATAATTAAAAATTATATACTCCAGGGTGGCAGAATGACAATCAGTAATCAAAATTATTACAAATTATATACTACAAGGAAAACAAAGAAATAAAGGAATAATGGAAGATTTACCCTAGGGTGGTTAGAAAAGGTTTTTTTTTTAGGGAAGTAACATTTAAGTTTTTTGAGACAGGGTTTCACTCTGTTGCCCAGGTAGACTGCAGTGGTGCAATCACAGATGACTGCAACTTCAAACTCCTGAGCTCAAGCCACCCTCCTGCTACAGCCTCCTGAGTAGCTGGGACTACAGGTGTGTACCACCACAACTGGCTTATTTTAAAAACATTTTTAGTAGAAACAAGGTCTCACTATGTTGTCCAGGATGGTCTTGAACTGCCGGGCTCAACAGATCCTTCTGCCATGGCCTGCCAAAGTGCTGGGATTACAGGTCTGAGCCACCATGCCCAGTGAGGGGAAAGTAACATTTAATTCACACTTACCCTAAGAATTTAAAATAGTGACCAGAGTGTCTTTTAAAACCTAGCTCAGATCATTTCTCTCCTTCGCTTAAACCCTTCAACTGTTCTCTAGTCCACTGACAAAAGCCAGAGGCCCAATAATGGTCTACAGAAACCTTCATGGTTTGGTTCCCCAGTACTTCCCTGACCTTCCTTCTTACTACTCTTTCCATAGCACTTAATAGCTTCTAAATATTATAAAGCTTATTTATTAGGTTTATTGTCAATTTATCCTTGCCAGGATATAAACTCTACTAGGGAATTATCTGTTTTGCTCACTTTTGTATCCCAAATGTCTCTGGAATAATTCCTGGCCTCTAACAGAAATTCATTAAATTTTTGTTCAATGAACATAAAATAATTTTATTAAATATAACAAAAATTAAAACATAACAAAAGTATCACAATGTTACAGTACCATTTAAATATAACATAGAAAATACTACAAAATAAGAAATACAAAAACAAAAACTAGGTAAGATTTTTATTTACTATGATGGGTGTGCTTGCCTGTTCATAAGTTCATTCCAGTCTGGAACACAGGAAGATAATGCTACCCGCATAGCTGCTGCACAATTCAGCCCATTTCTTTCCTTTGTTTTTAACTGGGTTAAGGTGGAAAACCCTAGTTCACACAAACTAGTTGTTGTGAATGGTAGTAATAGCAGGACACTCTTTCTACTTAACAATGGAAAGTCTTCCTTTACCTTCATCCAAAATGCTGATAAACTTAAGGTCTCATAATCATTCTTCAATGTATATGAAGAACTAAGCTGCAATAATTCATTCTCTTCTTCAGGCACCAAGTTTAACTCAATTACTGATTCCGGGTTTCGAAAAGCAAATGGATCTTTTACCCAACTGTTTTCCCTTAATGTTTCAAATTTTTCTTCTGGAAAGAAATGGTTAAAAGTTTGAGACAGAGAAGTGAGATGCAACAGTATCTCTAATTTTATTTCTTTCAAAATGTTTTCATTAATAATATTCTCTTCAATATGTTGCAAAAATCTTGGAAACATGTAATAACTAGGATGATTACTTTTAAGTCTTACTTGCCATAATAATAATGTCTTTCGAAATCCCTGGATACGTTCAACATGTTGGAATACATCACTGTTTTTCCCCTGTAGTTTTAAACTCAGTTCATTAAGAATGCTAAAGATATCAGTTAAATATGCCAATTTTGTTACCCAAGTATCATCTTCAAAAATATTTGCCAAATGAGATTTTTTTTCAATGAGAAAAAAGTGAATCTCATTCCTGAGCTCATAAACCCTGCTTAGTATTTTCCCTTGAGACAACCAACGAACTTTGGTATGATATAGTAAGTGGGTATGATTAGTTCCAATCTCTGAACAAAATGTTTCAAGAAGCTGGCTATTCAATGAGCTTCCTTTAATAAAATTAACAACTTTCACTGCATTTTTCAATACTTCCATGAGATTCTGTGGAATTTCTCTGGATGCTAAACCTTCACGATATATAAAACAATGATTCCACACAGCACCATTATTAGTAACTTCTAGTAATTTTTTAATTACTCTGCTATGTTTTCCAGTTATGGTTGCTGTGCCATCACTTGTAATTCCTTTACAGTTTTTCCAGTTTAATTTATATTGGCCAACTATGCACCTTTCTAATTCTGTAAAAATATCTAATTCACTTAGGTGTGAGGTTAAATTTAAAAAACACAAAAAATCCTCCATAAAATCGTCTTGCCACGCATATCTGACATACACTAAAAGTGTTGTGCAGCTTCCAATATCAGTGCTTTCATCAAGCTGGATTGCAAAATCTATACCAGACTGTAAACGAGTAATAAGCATTGTTTCTAAATGTTCTGCAATAGTACAAATTCGAAGAGATACTGTGTTATCATTAGGTATAGTTTTTAATCTATCAGCTGATTTATCATCAAATATCGTACGCACCATATCCAAACATGCTGGAAGAATAATTTTTTCAGCAGCTGTGTTAGCTATTTTCTCTTTTGCCACACGATATGCAACTAAATATGATGATAATAAGGCTTTCTCACTAACAGTAGTAGAACAACTAAGAAATTGTGTTGATAACTTTATGTCTTTTTTCTTTCTTTGAAAATATTCAAGAGGCTTATCAATAAGTTCAGCATGCTGAGTTTCTAAGTGCCTTTTTAATTTCGAAGGTTTTAAGCTTTCATTCGCAAGAATATTATTACAAATAACACACTGAGGTCTGTCATTTTCAAAGGGTTTTTCACATTTGATAAAGCCATATTTTAAGTAATCTTCATTATAACGTCTTGCACTTACTTTTTTCTTTTTGAAATGTGGCTCAAATGAAGTTGAAGTTTGCAGATTGGAGTCAGTATTTTTCTCAATATTGTCACTATTCACAATTCCAGATTCAACAGATGAACTTGAACATGCTTCTGTATATTTCACTTCACTATTCCTCTTTCTTTTAATAAAGAAATGATCCATTTTAATAGCAATTTGTTCCAGTTTGATTAAAATGTTATAAATGGCACTAACTCAAAAAAGAAGAAAAAAATGTATAGTCTAAATAACATCTTTTCAAAAACTACACTCAAAGTTTGCAATTGAATCGAATATCTCAGACTTCACAACTAGTTGCAAGTAATTGTAATATAAAACTTGACTATACAACATTAACCTTGCTATTATGAAAATCAAGCAAGACACCCAGGAATCAATGACTGAAAACCATTTCTTAGCCAATATACATTCTATTCATCATATCTCCTCCATCAAATACCCCTCTCACATATTGAAATTGACCTCAGCATTCCTTGCTATGTGCACAATTCAGGCAAAGGATTCATGCAAAACACTTTGGTATTTTACATTTTATTTTGTTTTTTAAAAAAACGTTCATTGTGACTCACAGAATTGATTTCATGCCTCACTAATGGGTCTCACATATACCATGAAAAATACTGATATAGAGACATTTTGTGCCTTTGCTGTGTTGGTACCTTGAGTATGTCTGCTTGATGATGAAAGAGACTAGCTGATCTGCTAGACTGTTGACTTGTATAAGAACATCTTGAAGTGGTGGGAATTTATCTTAGATTTTCATTCCTGAATCATTTTTATGGTCTGATCTAGTGAGGAGCCAATGAGGTTTTCCACGGCTAGGTCAAGTATCAGGTTGGAGTTGATGGTATATTTTTATGGAACTTTCCTGGAATGCATCCTTGACCTGGGAATAAGACCAGAGATAAGACATTAAAGCATCACAGTACAAAGTAATATTACTGCCAGCTATGGGGGCCTTTATGATATCCAAGATCATGGATGGTGAGGCAAACAGTCTATAGCTGTCTTTATCACTATCTTATATTGGCTTAAGCCTATTTCTGTAAGGCAAACCACTTCAATTGAGATTGGTAAATAGAAAAATAGTGACAGTAAAACCCAGAAGTTGGCATCAGGAGTTGGAAAGTATATTAACAAAACAGAATACAGCAAGCCATGAAGGAGTATAGCTTATTCACCATACATACTTCCTTTTTGATTGGCCGCACCTATCTTGGTCATGCCTGCCTTGGTAGTGCTGCACTGCTCTCTTGGATCATAGTATATTTCAGTCTTATGACCATAACAGTAGTTTCAACTCTTCCTTACACACCTTTCCATCAAATTATCTCAATTTTTTTGGGAGGGGTGCAGTCTTACATTTACTGTAGTGTTTATTTATTAAAATTTCCACATCTTAACTATGTTAATACTGTATCTTTATTATGACTGTTTGTATTAATTGTACTTTCTTATTTTTGTATTGTTAATCATTTGGTATCTAGGTGGGTCCTTGATGACTGGAGAGGTACTACCTCTCCCAGGGTTAGCTAATTCCTATGCAAACTAACCAATCCAGAATCCCCCTACTCCCAACACAGACATCTTGGGTTCTTATACTCCTGGCCAATAGTGCCCTATCCTAATCACTCCAGACCAGCTACCAGGCAACTAGGGATATCCCCGATGCCCCAAGTCAGCCAAAATTATTTAAACTAGCCAATTTTAAACCTGTTCAAGCCTGCTTATCCAGTTTTGCCCATTCCTTCCTAAGAAAACCAAATAAAGGCTTTCCTGCAGTTTCCTTGTATTTCCTCTCCCCACTGACCCTGCTGCTTCCAGGTATGGCACCCTTGCATGGTGTAAGGTGCCATGCTTCCTGTTTCTAGGGATCCATGAGTATAAAAATTTCTTCTTTAATGACAATCATTTTCACATCTGCATATCTTACCATATCTGATTAAAATAAATCCTGGGTACATTTTAAAACACTTTGTGTTATTGGTCTAGTTAAAAAGTTGTATAGTTTGGCCCTAAACCTCTTTTTCCTGATCAGGTTTTTTACCTTTTAATACAATTATTTTGTAGACCATGAGTTCTTCTAGGAAATCGAAGTCCTAAATGCTTTAACGATGGTTAAATAGCTACAGATTACATATGGTACCTGATTGCACCTTAAAAGGTGTGCATCTGGGAGAGAATTCAGGACCTGGTAGATACCTTTGACTTAATCTTGGTTAGATGCTTCCTTGAAAGATGACATGTTACAAATAGTTAACCTTGGCTGGAAAGAGACAAAGCTTTTCTTAGGAGGTTTTATGTCCTCTGCCAAAGACATTAGCAGGACCAAAGAGTTTACGGTACATACCTCTTGGATGTCCCAGCACAGTGGGTGGTCATCAATGTATTAGACCAGAACCACACTGCTGAAGGCAAATGCATCTAGATCTTTTTCTAATGCATAAGAAAAGTTGAAGGGCAATACACAGCCTTGAGGCAGTCTAAGCTAGATAAACAGCTGCCTGAAAGGGAATGCTGACTCTTCCTTCCATAGTTTAAAGTTCATATAAGGATGCTAACATGTTTTAATGCTTCAACTTTCCCCCAAGAAACCTCAAACTACTACAATTTTGTCCTTCTGCCACCTCTCCCTAGATATTTACCGTATATAGCTCCAGAAAAACAGTGCTAAACAAAACATGTTAAACAAAACATGCTACAGTCTTTTGTTTGACTTTCTTTACTTGTATCTCTGAAAGCGGCTTTAATGAGAAGCCAGAGGAATTTTAGGGGAGAAGTTCAAACCTGAGGTTCTGGCCTAACCATAAGTTCCAGAACTTTAATTTAAACAGACATGCTCAATTAGTACTCAATGTAAATCAGAGCATGTTCATACCCGAACACGATCACGTACACCAGTGTGATTCCATAACCCAGGTGGGTTCTGCTGGCCAAAACACCAAAGACCTATAAATGTGTACACTGATGCTTAAGATGTGTGCACTGAAATTGGCTCCTGTGGCTACATGGCAACATTTCCAAGTAATAACTTTATTCAGCTATTCATCTACTTAGCCTCCCTTAAGAATTGCAATTAAGGTAATCAAATATTTGTAGTTGAAAGTTTCTCATACACCAAGGTGCATTAACATGGTTATATGATGTGGTTTTAGGTAAGTGATTTTCCACTAATAAATCTTATCTACCTGTTCCTAGAATAGTGCTTGCTATATGGTAGTTACTCAATGCATTTGAGAGAATGAGAAAATTAATGACACCTGTAGTAAACTGTACACTGTACCTTCTATTTTTATCACAGTCAGTAACAAATAAGTTATCCAACTATATTTGGACAACTGGGAAATATGTAAGACAAAGGCTAATAAAACATATTATTTAAAACAGGATTGTCAAAGATTCTACTTCATAATAAACTGCTTATGTTAAGAAATAGTAGAAATGATCCTATAAAAACATACATGTAAATTTAGATTTAGCTTTTAAAGCTTAGAACCTAAATCTACCTGAGAAAAAGAAACATACATTAAAAAAGTATCTTATTTTTATATTACTATATATGGATCATTATTCTCTTAGAAGCAATTGTCTTTTAACTATTCCATTCTTTCATATTCTTACTATTCATGTTTCAATCCCCCCTTGTAAGTTTATAACACTAGTTCAGTTACTATTGTATTAAAAAGGTATTTTTAAAGGGTTTACCCTCCCTCCTAAATCAGACAGTTCATCTATAGTAATAGCAGTGGCAGTATATTAGGGAACAGGTCTGGTAGATGTGGTGATGAAAGCATGGGGAAGTTCTTTTTTAACTGAATAGGATGTGAGGTATCTTCTAAGTGAGAGGCCGAAGTAGAAAATGTTGCAAGTTTGTCAGAAGAAAATATGAAATATTAGTAATTGTTTAGGAATGTGATAATATGATGGACTAGGAAAATGTTTTAGGATTTTTAGTCTGGCTGGTTGTCTTACTTGCTTAATGCAATGATTGTTATTGTTATAATGCTTGATAGTCTAAAATTCCCTGTCATTAATCTTTTATATCCTAAGATATATCTCTAGTGTGCTGTGAGTATCATCTTCTGAAAATACAGCTCTAATCAGCTTCTTCATAACTAGAAAAGCATTTAATGGCACCGAACTTGTGTAAGCTCTTCAGGATAATATCCTTTAAGCTTAAGCCTCATCTTTCCAGGTTTCTCCTTCATCCCATGATCTCCATACATTCTACATTCCAGTACTAAAAGTATGGAAATTCTTGAAATAGTTCATGCACTTTCATGTCTCTGCTTTTGGCTAGTATTCCTTTTGCCTGGAATACTCGTTGGGTCATATGAAGTCCTATTTATTCTTTTGTACTTAGTTCAAATGCTACAGCAGCCATACATTCAACTAACATTTAGCTACCTACAGTACCTAAAGTATGTCAGGCACTGGAGACACTAAACAATGAACAGTGACATATTAAAATAACAGAATATCCATTCAGCTATTAAGATGAATAAGGTGGAGTTACACAACACTGACAAATCTCAAAAACATTATGTAAAACAAGCTAGCTCCGAAAAGATGTACACATTACAGATTGCATAAAGGTGGTTGGGAGGGTGCTTTCCTTAGGCAAAAGGGAAGAGAATGAGACGGGGTAGGGCTGACAAACGACTTCAATCGCTTATATAATCATTTATTTCTCCAATTCAGTGGTGAGTACACATGTGTTATAGTTTTGTTTTTACCTTTTGTCTGTTTAAAATCGTCTATTTTAAAAAAGGATTTATAAGGCTGGATACCTTCCTGAAGGCACTGGAAATCTGTCACACGGCCACTAACTTAAAATTACCTTCCATCTCTTGCATTTCCCTTTGTTTCCTGTTTTGACATTGCGCACACATTAGTTAGTACACTAGGCCTAAAGAGTGGAAACTGCCAGGTACCAGCTTTAGCTAGATTAAAACATGACCCTCTTCCCAGGAGACTCCCGACCGGTTTTCTCGTCCTCCAGGGACCCAACTAGGATTTCAATGAACTTTGGCCTGAACCCCTCGGCCGACCCTAGAATAATCGCCCTTCAGGCCCGGATTGCTTCTGCTCTCACCTTCCCTCAATTCATACTGGGGGCAAAACCAGACTGTACTTCCCGCAACGAACCCTGGAATGTTTCGCTTTAGCGGACTCCGGTCCACTCCCATCAGAGGATGCCCTTCTTTCGCCTCACCTCCAGCCTAGCCGCAGCGACCCAGCCGAGCACAGCGCTGCAAGCCTCAGGTCTCTCCAGCAGAGCTGCACCTCCGCTCTCCCCACAATTCCCTCCGCAACACCACTTCCGGCCTACCTCACAAATTCCCCATTCCAGCCGAAAAGAACTGGATCGGCCCTCTGCGCATGCGTGAGACCGGGGCGGTCTCCGGAGGTGCAGAGAGCGGGCGGTGCAGGCTCCACTTTTCCACTTCCCTGCTGTCTGTTGGCAGTCTCGCGGGATTTCCGCCTCTCGCGGGAGTTATTTGAATGCCAGGGCGGTAACGACTCCCTAGACGCTTGGGGCCCTCTGACAAGAAACCCGAGGAGACGCCGCGGAGAACTCTGCCTCTGAGCTGGTGGGCGGGCCGGCTGTAGCCCAGCGCGGACAGGGCTAGTCCGGACAGAGTCCCAGAGCCATGGGAGCGAAAAGAGACTGCTGCGGATTAAGGAGGCCTTTCGGTTGGCGCAGCAGCCACACCACAACCAGGCGAAGCTGGTGGTGGCGCTGAATCGCTCCTGCCACGGGGTAAGCGCTCCCGGCCCGCGCCCGCCCCAGCCCCGACCTGGCGGGGCCAGGACGCTGGTTCATACACTCCAAGGTGATTTTCATAGTCTTTGTGGAAGAATTAGAGAATTTGGAACTTTGATATCATTTCACCTGTTTACTTATTTAGAGAATCGCGTTGTGTTTAATAATCATAGTATTCCTGTGCGACTCTAGGTTAGCAGATCATTGATTTTTAACATAAACCTGCATTTCATTAAATAGATTTAAATATGTATGTATATTTCTGTCCTCTAATGATTGTAACAAACCACACTTCTTGATCATTAACAAGATAGGTTCGTGCAAATAAGTGCATCTTTGTCACAAACCAAATATTTTTCTGGTTGATATATATAAATAAAAAAATATATAAAGGACAATATATATATTCTTATATATATAATATATACTCCTTTATTTTTTGGTTTGACATATATATGTCATATATAGTTTTTTTAATTCTACCTTAAAGAAACAGGGAAACAAATGTTAGATACAGAAGCTTGAATTTCTTTTTTTTTTTTTTGAGACAGAGTCTCGCTCTGTCGCCCAGGCTGGAGTGCAGGGGCGCGATCTCGGCTCACTGCAAGCTCCGCCTCCCGGGTTCACGCCATTCTCCTGCCTCAGCCTCCCGAGTAGCTGGGACAACAGACACCCGCCAACACGCCCGGCTAATTTTTTGTATTTTTAGTAGAGACGGGGTTTCACCGTGTTAGCCAGGATGGTCTCGATCTCCTGACCTCGTGATCCGCCCGCCTCGGCCTCCCAAAGTGCTGGGATTACAAGCGTGAGCCACCGCGCCCGGCCACCAGAAGCTTGAATTTCAACTCTGAAACTTAATGCGACTTCATCAGCATTTCTCTTCCTCAAGCTACTTACTTCTTGTAGGATTACACAGTCAAATTTTTAAAAATTTTTGATTATCCAACTGGATTTTTTTTTTTTTATTTTTGAGACGGAGTCTCACTCTCTCACCCAGGCTGTTGTGCAGTGGCGCACCCTCGGCTCACTGCAACCTCCACCTCCCGGTTCAAGCGATTCCCCTGCCACAACCTCCCGAGTAGCTGGGATTACAGGCACCCGCCACCAGGCCCGGTTAATTTTTGTATTTTTAGTAGAGACGAGGTTTCACCATGTTGACCAGGCTGGTCTCGAACTCCTGACCTCAGGTGATCCACCCACCTGGGCCTCCCAAAGTGCTGGGATTACAGGGGTGAGCCACTGCACCCAGCCTCTCCCACTAGATTTTTAAAGCTGTTTTTTGATTAGCAAATATTTCTTTTACATGGCTCAAACTACATGAAAAGAAATGCAGCGAGAAACACTTCCTCCCTAGTCCCTATCCAGTACCATTCCTAATAGTCTTCACGGGTAATCATTTTAAATTAGTTTCTTGTTTATCCTTCCGGTATTCACGCAGAGATACAAGCGGATGAGAATATACAGTCTTATTTCACTCGGTCTCTCCTTCAATATTTTCTGCATTGTTCATGTTTTTTTTTTTTCTGTTTTACTGTATATTCTGGATATTCCTCCTTATCAGTATTCAATTAAACTTATTTTTTCCTGTCACATACTCCATTTTGTAGATACACTCCAGTTTATAGAGTAAATCACGCGTAGGTGGACACTTGGTGTTGTTTCCAGTCTTCAGATATTAGAAACAACTCTTCAGTGAATACATGTCATTTCTACATTTGCAGGGGTAACTGTCAGATTCTGAAAAGAATTGCTGGATCCAAGAGGAAATATGTTTGCAAATATGATAGATATTTACAATTGCCCTTCATAGAGTGATCCATTTTACACTCCTATCAGCAGAGAAGAAAATGAGAGATACTGCTTTTTTTTTTTTTTTTTTTTTTTAGGGGGATTGGAAAGAACAGGAATATAATTGGGATTTTTTGATAGATAAGTAAAATCCTGAAAAGTTTGGGAATATGAGTTAGAATGATAAAATGTATAACAAAAATAAATTGTTGTGTGATAGGAAGGCTTAATTTTAAAAAGCAGTGTTGAATTGGGACCATTGGGTGTTGGTTTTTTTCTTTCTTTTTTTTTTTTTTTGTTCCTGAACTGTACCTTTAGCACATTTCTCTAGATAGATTCAAGGATATTTAGAAAAATCAAAATCTCTTGTGATCAAAATCTGTGCTGCCTTGCTCCATGACAGAAGCAATTCAAAAACAAGAGACTTGGGTAAATATTACTCAGGTTTATTTTCCTCAGTTTTTTCTACTGGATGGATAATTAATACTTGTTAAAGAGTAGATATTTTAGCCCGACAAGGTGGCTCATGCCTGTAATCCCAGCACTTTGAGAGGCGGAAGCGGGCAGATCATGAGATCAGGAGATCCTGACCAACATGGTGAAACCCTGTCTCTACTAAAAATACAAAAATTAGCTGGGTGTGGTGGCACGTGCCTGTAATCCCAGCTACTCAGGAGGCTGAGGCAGGAGAATCCCTTGAACCCAGGAGGCGGAGGTTGCAGTGAGCCGAGATCACGCCGCTGCATTCCAGCCTGGTGAGAGTGAGCCTCCGTCTCAAAAAAAAAAAAAAGAGATTTTAGTTAGGTGAAAAATTGTTAAGATTTTTGAGAATTATGATAGTGCTAGGGACAGAGGCTATTATCAATGTAGTTTGTGAAGGGTTTGTTTTTTATTTCTGCTGACCAGTAAAAGTTTTTTAAGAGGCATTTGTTCATTATATCAATTAAGCTATGATGATCTGCAAATATGAACCAACAGTAGAGTGAGAAACAGAATTTGCAGCAGTTTATTACATCATTTCACCAAACAGAAGATAATGAGAAAAATGAAGACAGTGACATTTCAAACAAAATGACCTTATAAATATTTTTCTGTAGGCTAAAATAATAAGCTTATAATTAAAAGCTAATTTGTTAGGTAATAGTAGCTTACATTTAAAATTATAAGAAACCAATTTTAGGTAAATACACTTAAATTAATGCTCTACCTAGGAAGGAATGCAAAAGATCATTTTTTTGGTCAAAGAGTTGTTGCATTCTTGTTATTTAGCAAATATTTCAGACAGGGACAATTTTGAGACTACGTAAATGTATATTTAGTATACCTATGCATGCAAGTAGCATTGTAGCTTTTCTTCGTTTGCATGAATTGTAACCCCTTTGAGTTATTAAAGTCTTCACTTGGGGAAAATCAAGTGGTTGTTATAATGCCACTTGGGAATAAGTTTTCATTTGTTTTTGTTTCAGTACTGAGGTAAACAGCAATGAAGTTTTTGATGTGCCAAATTCTGAGTAAGTTATTGGGAAATAAGCCAGAAAATGCCCAGATTGATAATGTTTTGTGTAAAAAATTAATGAAGCCATTCTTATTAGATTGAAAGATAAAATTGCAAATGAGAGAATCCAGGCAATCCTGCCTCTTTTGAGACTTAACACCTATGAATAATGACTTGTCCCATAAGTTAAAAGTATGTGCAACTTCATAGTTTTTTGTTTGATTTTTAAATTCACAGTAGTTGAATTATTCCTATTAAATATATAATTTATGAGAAAAGAAAGTATGTATGAAACACACCCACCCGCCCATTTAATAATACATCATTCCAATAGCAATTCCCTGACACCAGCTGAATGTCTTACAAGGCAATTCAATTTTGTTACTAATTGCCTGAAGTTAGCACAGTTGCCACAGGTTAAGTGCTCAGTCCCACAAGACTGCCTCCATTTCAGATGCCAGCCACAAGTCTCAGGTATTCCCAACCTACTTGGACTTCTTCCAGGCTGACTCCGTATTTGGGCATTCCCATGACCTACCCCCCAAGTTTGATAATTTGCTAGAATGACTCACAGAACTTAGGAAACCACTATATTTACTACCACAGTTTTTGTGTAAAGGATAGAACTTGGGAACAGCCAAATGGAAGAGACACATAGGGGAAGGTATA